>NW_027662247.1:157500-187500 GCF_963422515.1 Blennius ocellaris | reverse complement strand
TATATCTATATATATCTATGTCTCTCTCTCTCTCTATGTCTGTCTCTCTCTCTGTCTGTCTGTCTCTCTCCTTGTCTCTCTCTCTCTCATTGTCTCTCTCTCTCTCTCTGTCTCTCTCTCTCTCTCTGTCTCTCTCTCTCTCTCTCTCTCTCTGTCTCTCTCTCTCTCTCTCTCTCAACAAACAGAACTCACCTCCTTCAGTATTACAGAAACTTCCTTACAAACTGATTCACAAGTTTCAAAAATCTCCTCCGTTTCTCCTCCTCTTCTGTGTTTCCTCCTGCCTCTCCTTCTCCCGTCAGGGCGCCGCCATGACACCTCCCACTCTTCTTCTCCGGTGTGTTAAACGGCAGTTTGCTGCCAAAGAGCTCGCGCCCCCTGTTGGTCTGGAGGAACCACATCAGAGACTCAGTCCAGAGCTCCGCTCAGCGGTTCCTGTGGTTCTGTCTCTGTCCGTCTCTCTCTCTTTATGTCTCTGTCCGTCTCTCTCTCTTTATGTCTCTGTCCGTCTCTCTCTCTCTTTATGTCTCTGTCTGTCTCTCTTTATGTCTCTGTCTGTCTCTCTCTCTTTATGTCTCTGTCTCTCTCTCTTTCTCTCTGTCTCTCTCTCTTTCTCTCTGTCTGTCTCTCTTTATGTCTCTGTCTGTCTCTCTCTTTATGTCTCTGTCTGTCTCTCTCCCTTTCTCTCTGTCTGTCTCTCTTTCTCTCTGTCTGTCTCTCTTTATGTCTCTGTCTGTCTCTCTCTCTTTATGTCTCTGTCTGTCTCTCTCTCTGTCTGTCTCTCTTTATGTCTCTGTCTGTCTGTCTCTCTTTCTCTCTGTCTGTCTCTCTTTATGTCTCTATCTGTCTCTCTCTCTTTCTCTCTGTCTGTCTCTCTTTATGTCTCTCTGTCTCTCTCTCTTTCTCTCTGTCTGTCTCTCTTTCTGTCTCTGTCTGTCTCTCTCTCTTGATGTCTCTGTCTTTTTCTGTCTCTGTCTCTCTCTCTCTTTCTGTCTCTCTCTCTTTCTGTCTCTGTCTTCTGCTCTCAGTGTGTCAATTAAACCAGTCATCCCTTGTTCTCTCACCTGTTCCTTCAATGTTCTCCTCAGAGGTTCTCCATCATCACACTGTTCTACTGCACCATCTCTATGTTTTACTCTCTTGTTAAGTGTCGAGGCTAACATTAGCACACCGTCAACCTTAGCACAATGTTAGCACACTGCTAACATTAGCACACTGCTAACCCTAGCACACTGTTAGCACACTGCTAACCCTAGCACACTGTGAACCTTAGCACACTGCTAACTCTAGCACACTGCTAGCACACTGTTAACTCTAGCACACTGCTAACCTTAGCACACTGTTAACCTGAGCACACTGCTAACCCTAGCACACTGTTAGCACACTGTTAACTCTAGCACACTGCTAACCTTAGCACACTGTTAACCTGAGCACACTGTTAGCACACTGTTAACTCCAGCACACTGTTAGCACACTGCTAACTCTAGCACACTGTTAACTCTAGCACGCTCCTAATCTTAGCACACTGTTAGCACACTGCTAACTCTAGCACACTGTTAACCTGAGCACACTGCTAACCCTAGTACACTGTTAGCACACTGTTAACTCTAGCACACTGTTAGCACACTGCTAACTCTAGCACACTGTTAACTCTAGCACACTCCTAACCTTAGCACACTGTTAGCACACTGCTAACTCTAGCACACTGTTAACCTGAGCACACTGCTAACCCTAGTACACTGTTAGCACACTGTTAACTCTAGCACACTGTTAGCACACTGTTAACTCTAGCACACTGTTAGCACACTGCTAACTCTAGCACACTGTTAACCTGAGCACACTGCTAACCCTAGCACACTGTTAGCACACTGTTAACCCTAGCACACTGTTAACCTTAGCACACTGCTAACCTTAGCACACTGTTAACCTGAGCACACTGCTAACCCTAGCACACTGTTAGCACACTGTTAACTCTAGCACACTGTTAGCACACTGTTAACTCTAGCACACTCCTAACCTTAGCACACTGCTAACCTTTGCACACTGTTAACCCTAGCACACTGCTAACCCTAGCACACTGTGAACCTTAGCACACTGCTAGCACACTGTTAACTCTAGCACACTGCTAACCTTAGCACACTATTAACCTGAGCACACTGCTAACCCTAGCACACTGTTAGCACACTGTTAACCCTAGCACACTGTGAACCTTAGCACACTGCTAACTCTAGCACACTGCTAACTCTAGCACACTGTTAACCTGAGCACACTGCTAACCCTAGCACACTGCTAGCACACTGTTAACTCTAGCACACTGTTAGCACAGTGCTAACTCTAGCACACTGTTAACTCTAGCACACTCCTAACCTTAGCACACTGTTAGCACACTGCTAACTCTAGCACACTGTTAACTCTAGCACACTGTTAGCACACTGCTAACCCTAGCACACTGTGAACCTTAGCACACTGCTAGCACACTGTTAACTCTAGCACACTGCTAACCATAGCACACTGTTAACCTGAGCACACTGCTAACCCTAGCACACTGTTAGCACACTGTTAACCCTAGCACACTGTGAACCTTAGCACACTGCTAACCCTAGCACACTGTGAACCTTAGCACACTGCTAACTCTAGCACACTGCTAACCTTAGCACACTGTTAACCTGAGCACACTGCTAACCCTAGCACACTGTTAGCACACTGCTAACTCTAGCACACTCCTAACCTTAGCACACTGTTAGCACACTGTTAACTCTAGCACACTGTTAGCACACTGCTAACTCTAGCACACTGTTAACTCTAGCACACTCCTAACCTTAGCACACTCCTAACCTTAGCACACTGCTAACCATAGCACACTGCTAACTCTGCTCGCCCCGCTCCGCTCGCCGCCTCGCAGCAAAACCTTTCTATTTGTATTGTTGTTTGTTTGTTACATTTCTTCTTCGTTGGTTTCTCATCATTTGTTTAGTTGGTAAACTTCTTGCGTTTGTTTATTCATTCATTCATTTATTTATTTGTTTCCATATCGGCCCCATCGGTTTCCTGTCGGCGCCGGGGCCGCCGAAAGTGTCCTTTCAGAATAAGATGTCAGCCTCCTTTATTGCGAAGGCGCTTCCGGTTGGCGGGTTTGTTTTGAGAAGAGTTGAAGATGGCGTCGGCGGGGTCCGCCGAGCGGCCCGGCAGCCCGGCTCGAGCCGGAGCGGGCCAGCCGCCGTCCGGGTCCCGGGCCCGGGCCCGGCCCCGGTCCCGGCCCCGGTCCCGCTCCAGGTCCGGGTCCGGGCCCCCGGAGGAGGAGCGGGCCAGTCCGGAGCCCTGCGCCCCGCCCGGCGGAGGCTCGGGCCGCGGGCCGCCGGCCGGGAGGCGCTCCGGCGGGGAGCGGCTCCGCAGGAGGAGCGATCCCGAGAGGAGCAGCAGCAGGACGGCCAGGAGGGACGCGGACGGCCGCAGAGGTCGGTGCGGGTCCGGACGGGGGGGTCCGGAGGGGGGGTCCGGAGCCGGTGAGCGGCCGCTGCAGCGCCGCCGCCCGGCGGCGGGAGACTGAAGTGACGTTAAACTGTCTTCCTGGGAACGTTCCCAAAGTTTTATAGCAGTTTGATGAAGTACGGGAGGATTACTCGTTACTCGTTACTCTAGTTACTGTTAGTCTGCTGGAGGATTACTCGTTACTCTAGTTACTGTTAGTCTGCTGGAGGATTACTCGTTACTCTAGTTACTGTTAGTCTGCTGGAGGATTACTCGTTACTCTAGTTACTGTTAGTTTGGACATGCAGTACTAGTACTCTGATAAAGTACTCCAATGCAGTAACAGTACTCTAATGCAGTAACAGTACTCTAATGCAGTACTAGTACTTTCTGGATGTAAATCTGATCAGAAGTTGAATCTATTGATGTTCCCTGGTTCTCCTCTGGTTCCTGGTTCTCCTCTGGTTCACTGGTTCTCCACTGGTTCCTGGTTCTCCTCTGGTTCGCTGGTTCTCCACTGGTTCTCTGGTTCTCCACTGGTTCCCTGGTTCTTCTCTGGTTCTCCTCTGGTTCGCTGGTTCTCCACTGGTTCCCTGGTTCTCCTCTGGTTCGCTGGTTCTCCACTGGTTCCCTGGTTCTCCTCTGGTTCCCTGGTTCTCCACTGGTTCCCTGGTTCTTCTCTGGTTCTCATCTGGTTCTCCTCTGGTTCCCTGGTTCTCCTCTGGTTCTCCTCTGGTTCCCTGGTTCTCCACTGTTTCTCTGGTTCTGCTCTGGTTCCTGGTTCTCCACTGGTTCCCTGGTTCTCCACTGGTTCTGCTCTGGTCTCACTCCGGTTCTCCTGGTTCTCCTCCTCAGAACTCTTCGTGTCTCCGGTTCTCTTCACCAAGTCTTCAGACTCGTTTCCAGGAAAATTCAAGGTGAGTCTTGAAACTTAGAACTGCTGGGACCTGCTGCCCTACTGTACTGTATGGTACTGTATGGTACCGTATAGTACTATATGGTACTGTACTGTTCTGTTCTGAATGGTACTGTATGATACCGTATGGTACTGCACTGTATGGTACCGTACTGTATGGTACTGTATGGTTCTGTATAATACTGTACTGTATGGTACCATATGGTACTGTACTGTATGGTTCTGTATGGTTCTGTATGGTACCGTATGTTACTGTACTGTATGGTATCATACTGTATGGTACCGTATGGTACTGTACTGTATGGTTCTGTATGGTACCGTATGTTACTGTACTGTATGGTATTATACTGTATGGTACCGTATGGTACTGTATGGTTCTGTATGGTTCTGTATGGTACCATATGGTACTGTACTGTATGGTACTGTACTGTATGGTTCTGTATGGTACTGTATGGTTCTGTATGGTACCGTATGTTACTGTACTGTATGGTATCATGCTGTATGGTACCGTATGGTACTGTACTGTACGGTTCTGTATGGTTCTGTATGGTACTGTATGGTTCTGTATGGTACCGTATGTTACTGTACTGTATGGTATCATACTGTATGGTACCGTATGGTACTGTATGGTTCTGTATGTTACTGTACTGTATGGTTCTGTATGGTACCGTATGGTACTGTATGGTTCTGTATGTTACTGTACTGTATGGTTCTGTATGGTACCATATGGTACTGTACTGTATGGTTCTGTATGGTACTGTATGGTACCGTATGCTACTGTACTGTATGGTATCATACTGTATGGCACTGTATGGTACCGTATAGTACTATATGGTACTGTACTGTTCTGTTCTGAATGGTACCGTATGGTACTGTACTGTATGGTACTGTACTGTATGGTACTGTACTGTATGGTACCATATGGTACTGTACTATATGGTACCGTATGGTACTGTAGTGAACGGTACCGTACGGTATGGTACCTTACAGTATGGTATGGTATGGTACCGTACGGTACGGTATGGTACTGTTGTGTATGGTATGGTACCGTATGGTACTGCACGGTATGGTACTGTATGGTACGGTACTGCATTTTATAGTACCGTATGGTACCATACAGTGCAGACGGGGCGCCTTGCCCGGTACGGTCTTTAGCGGTCGCGTGTGGCAGCAGGTGGAGGAGCGAGAGGAGACGAGGAGGAGGGCGGAGTTTGGGGGGTCGCAGGGCGAGGAGGCGCCGGTGAGTGTCGGCCAATCACAGCCCAGGACCCCCGGAGGGGGCGTGGCCTTGACGCTGCGCCGGCGTTGTGTTCAGGGCGTCCTGTCGGACTCGGAGAACGAGGAACCCATCAGCCGGAGGATCAGGAACATCTCGGCCTTCATCCGGAGAACCAAGAACTCCTCGCTGCTCGCCGCGTGAGTCCCCGCCCCCTGGCCCTGCCCCCTGGCCCCGCCCCCTCTGACCTCTGACCTCTGTCTCCCCAGGGGCTGCCAGCGGAGCCGCAGCTGCACCGACCCGGTGGAGGACCGCGGGGCCAAGCTGAAGGCGCCGCCGGCGGCCATGATGGAGCGGGTACGTTAGCATCGGGCGTCGTTTCCACGACGACCAGCCCAGTCACTGAAAACACCCTTCTGCACATGCTCAGTAGAGCCAGTCACAACAAAGCTTCCTGCCCGGAAACTCCCAAGTCCAGGTATTCTCCTGGAATTGGTGCTTTTATTTTGACAGTCACCGTGAAAACAATCCAACTAGTTTTATTTTGATATTTTGTTTTATTTTCATTTTTTGTTTTATTTTCATTTTTTGTTTTATTTAGTTTTTTAGTTGTATGTTGATATTTAGTTTTACTTTAGTTTGATTTAGATTTTTGCTTTATTTAGATTTTTAGTTTTATTTTGATATTTAGTTTTATTTTGATATTTAGTTTTATTTAGATTTTTAGTTTTATTTTGATATTTAGTTCTATTTTGATATTTAGTTTTATTTTGATATTTAGTTTTATTTAGATTTTTAGTTTTATTTTGATATTTAGTTCTATTTAGATTTTTAGTTTTATTTTGATATTTAATTATATTTTGATATTTATTTTTATTTTGATATTTATTTTGACATGGAGTTTTATTTTGACATTGAGTTTTATTTTGATATTTATTTTGACATGGAGTTTTATTTTGATATTTATTTTGACATGGAGTTTTAATTTGACATTGAGTTTTATTTTGATATTTATTTTGACATGGAGTTTTATTTTGACATTGAGTTTTATTTTGATATTTATTTTGACATGGAGTTTTATTTAGATTTTTAGGTTGTATTTAGTTTTATTTTGACATTGAGTTTTATTTGGATATTTATTTTGACATGGAGTTTTATTTTGAGTTTTATTGTGACATGGACTTTTATTTTGGTATTCAGTTCAGCCTGTGTCCTCAGGCGGGGATCGGCCACAGCTTCGCCGCCGGCATCCTGCTGTCGTCGGAGAACAGCCGCTCCGCCTCGGCGCCCAGCGAGGCTCCGGAGCGCCGTCCGGCCTGGCGGGCGGTGCTAACCCCGTCCACGCCGCCGGCGCCGCCGCGGCCGGAGCGCTCCGTCAGCCCCGAGAGCAACGACAGCATCTCGGAGGAGCTCAACCACTTCAAGCCCATCGTGTGCTCGCCCTGCACGCCGCCCAAGCGCCTGGCGGACGGCCGCCTGCTGGAGGCCGCCGTGGTCAAGTCCACGCCGCGCAACCTGACGCGCGGCCTCCAGAGGGCCACCAGCTACGAGGCTAGCCCCGCCGTGCTGCAGAAGTGGCGGCAGATCGAGCTGGACCGGCAGAGCCTGGCGGTCAGCTCCAGGGCCACGCTGACCAGCCCCGTGGCCGGGCCCGCCACCGTCGCCGCGGGGCCACGCCCCTCCGCCAACAAGCGGCGGCTGCTGTTCGAGGCGCCGGACGCCGACGGCTTCCACAAGCAGTCGGTGAAGATCCGCGTCCCCGCCGTCCGCTACGGCGGCGGCGCCGGCGATGCTGCCGCCCCGCCGCGGGAGCCCGGCGGCGACGAGCCCGGCGGCGGCGGCGGCGGCGTTGTGGGGGCGCTGTTCGGCCGCCGCCGGTCGTTCTCGCCGCTGTCCAAGAACTCCGGCTTCCAGCTGTGTAAGCTCACGGGCTCGCAGGGCGGCGGTGGCGGTAGCATCAGCAACCAGTCTACCTCCAGGAAGGGCAGGAAGAAGAAGCAGAAGACCAAACACCTGGACGCCGCCGCCCAGGACGCCCGGCGGCGGCAGCAGCAGGAGCGGCGGGACCGGGCGCTCGCCCTCCGGCTGCAGAGACAGTTCGACCTGGAGAACCGCAGCGCCCCCCGCAGGCGCAGCCCCGACGCCTACTGCCTGCGCTCCTGGGTGGCCAATCACGGCCGCAGGAGGCGTGGCCTCAGGAGCTCCCGGCGAATCGCCAAGAAGCTGTGAGGGCCGGCGCCGGACACCACCGAGACCAGGATGAATGTTTTTCTACCGAACCGTCACCAGCACGCCGCCGCTTAAAGGTACAGGCTCACAAACCACCGCGGGGCTCCCCTCAGTAACAGGGGGCGGAGCCTCAGCAGGAGCTCCTCCCCTCAGTAACAGGGGGCGGAGCCTCAGCAGGAGCTCCTCCCCTCAGTAACAGGGGGCGGAGCCTCACTCTGCTGCTTCCTGGATCCTCCCCCACGGTGTTTCTCAGCCCCGCCCACATTTTAACCGTACTCTCAGTGGGGCGGAGCCACAGGGTGGGCCGTCCCTCACCCTCCCACCTCGCTCTGGTACTGACTGATGTGGATCTGGTGGCTCCTGGACCTCCACCTGGACCACCTCCTGGACCATGGTGAGGACGCCACGTCTCCATGGAGACGGTGTGAATGGGACTTGAACCAGATCTTCAAACACTGATGGATCAGACTTACCGAGTCCGGGTTCTGGTGGTTCTGGTGGTTCTGGTGGTTCTGGGTCAGACCCGGTGGAGCTGAACTGATTATTCACAATAAAATGTCCTGAAATGTTTCTCTGGGTCACCTGCTTGTTTTTTCACCGCCTGGAGGCGCCCTGGGTCCCGGTCCTGGTCCTGGTCCCAGTCATTGTCCTGGTCCCAGTCCCGGTCATTGTCCTGGTCCCAGTCCCGGTCAAATGTCCATTTTCAGTCCAACAGCTTGGTCCAGTACAGACGTGTGGTTCTAGGTTCTAGAGTCTAGAAAACAGAGAAGCGGTCCATTTAAAGGTTCTTGCAGCAATATTGGACCGGTCCGGTCCCAGGACGAACCTGGACCGTCCTGGTCCCGGAAGTACTTTAATTCCCATGTATTTATACTGTAAACATCTTTGTATTGCTTCACTTATTTACTGATAAATAACAACACGTGGTGTTTGGTTCCTTCATTATCGACCGTCCTGCAGCCTGTCCTCTGGACCCTCCGCAGGGAGGACACTTGTCTTCATAGGACACTTGTCCTGGGGCGTAGGGCGTCCCTACTTCCGGTTTTACTGTATTAGTTGTACACAACATGACTGTAGTACTTTGTACTGCTGAAGCAGAACGTGTGAATCCGCTGCTCTCCGCCACTCGCATCGAGTTTATTCTCTGTTTAGGATTCTAAATGTCCCGACACGACTGCGCGGTATGACGCGCAAAGGAAGTGACGTCATCAGCCCAGCCAATCAGCAGCGTCCAGATCACGGCTACGTGTCGGGACCGGAAGTAGCAGAAGAAGAAACGATGGCTGCAGCGAGGAACGGGAAGAGCGGCCTGCTGGAGAAAGTGAGTTTCTCTGTTTCCACCTCTTCTCCTCCGTGAAGATGAACGTCTCTCTCTCTCCCTCATCCCCCTCTCCTCTCCTCCCCGGCGGTTCCCGCGGGCGCAGCCGCACTTCGCTCCTTCCTGTTAGCGCCCAGGCTAATGCTAACTGAGAATTAGTGCAAATTAAAGTAACGTTCGTGTGTGTGTGTGTGTGTGTGTGTGTGTGTGTGTGTGTGTGTGTGTGTGTGTGTGTGTGTGTGTGTGTGTGTGTGTGTGTGTGTGTGTGTGTGTGTGTGTGTGTGTGTGTGTGTGTGTGTGTGTGTGTGTGTGTGTGTGTGTGCGTGCGTGCGTGCGTGCGTGCGCGCGCGCGCGCGCGCGTGTGTAGAGCTCTTCAGGTGTGTGTAGAGCTCTTCAGGTGTGTGACCTTCAGGTGTGTGTTGCAGTGGAGGATCGATGAGAAGCCGGTGAAGATCGACAAGTGGGACGGAGCGGCGGTGAAGAACTCGCTGGACGACGCCGCCAAGAAGGTGACGGAGGTTGAGTGTCGGGGTGACGGAGCCCCCCCGGGGTGACTCTGCCCCCCCAGGTGAGCTACATCAGGTGTCCCCCCCCCCCCCCCCCCCCCAGGTGCTGCTGGAGAAGTACGGCTACGTGGAGAACTTCAGCCTGGTGGACGGACGTCTCCTGATCTGCACCGTCTCCTGTCTCTTCGCCATGGTGGCTCTGGTCTGGGACTTCCTCCACCCTTTCCCCGAGTCCAGACCCGTCCTGGCCTGCTGCGTCGTCTCATATCCTCCACCTGCTGCCTCCACCTGTCCTACCTCCACCTGCTGCCTCCACCTGTCCTACCTCCACCTGTCCTGTCTCCACCTGTCCTACCTCCACCTGTCCTGCCTCCACCTGTCCTACCTCCACCTGTCCTGTCTCCACCTGTCCTGCCTCCACCTCTCCTGTCTCCACCTCTCCCCTCCTCCACCCGTGGTGCTCCTTGACAGGCCTCCACCTACTTCCTGATGATGGGGGTTCTGACTCTGTACACGTCGTACCAGGAGAAGAACATCTTCCTGGTGGCTCTGCAGAGAGACCCTGCTGGTCTGGACCCGGACCAGCTGTGGCAGCTGTCGTCCTCCCTCAAACGGTAGCTACACCTACACCGCCACTGCTACACCGCCACTGCTACGGAGCTACACCGTCACTGAAACACCTACACCGTCACTGAAACACCTACACCGCTACGGAGCTACACCACCACTGCTACACCTACACCGCTACGGAGCTACACCGTCACTGAAACACCTACACCGCTATGGAGCTACACCGCCACTGCTACGGAGCTACACCGTCACTGAAACACCTACACCGCTACGGAGCTACACCACCACTGCTACACCTACACCGCTACGGAGCTACACCACCACTGCTACACCTACACCGCTACGGAGCTACACCGTCACTGAAACACCTACACCGCTACGGAGCTACACCACCACTGCTACGGAGCTACACCGTCACTGAAACACCTACACCGCTACGGAGCTACACCGTCACTGAAACACCTACACCGCTACGGAGCTACACCGTCACTGAAACACCTACACCGCTACGGAGCTACACCACCACTGCTACACCTACACCGCTACGGAGCTACACCGCCACTGCTACACTGCCACTGCTACACCATCACTGCTACACCGCTACGGAGCTACACCGTCACTGAAACACCTACACCGCTACGGAGCTACACCACCACTGCTACGGAGCTACACCGTCACTGAAACACCTACACTGCTACGGAGCTACACCGTCACTGAAACACCTACACCGCTACGGAGCTACACCACCACTGCTACGGAGCTACACCACCACTGCTACACCTACACCGCTACGGAGCTACACCGTCACTGAAACACCTACACCGCTACGGAGCTACACCACCACTGCTACGGAGCTACACCGTCACTGAAACACCTACACCGCTACGGAGCTACACCGCCACTGCTACACTGCCACTCCTACACCATCACTGCTACACCGCTACGGAGCTACACCGTCACTGAAACACCTACACCGCTACGGAGCTACACCACCACTGCTACGGAGCTACACCGTCACTGAAACACCTACACTGCTACGGAGCTACACCACCACTGCTACGGAGCTACACCGTCACTGAAACACCTACACTGCTACGGAGCTACACCGTCACTGAAACACCTACACTGCTACGGAGCTACACCACCACTGCTACACCGCTACGGAGCTACACCACCACTGCTACACCTACACCGCTACGGAGCTACACCGTCACTGAAACACCTACACCGCTACGGAGCTACACCACCACTGCTACACCTACACTGCTACGGAGCTACACCGTCACTGAAACACCTACACCGCTACGGAGCTACACCACCACTGCTACACCTACACTGCTACGGAGCTACACCACCACTGCTACACCTACACCGCTACGGAGCTACACCGTCACTGAAACACCTACACCGCTACGGAGCTACACCACCACTGCTACGGAGCTACACCGTCACTGAAACACCTACACCGCTACGGAGCTACACCGCCACTGCTACACTGCCACTCCTACACCATCACTGCTACACCGCTACGGAGCTACACCGTCACTGAAACACCTACACCGCTACGGAGCTACACCACCACTGCTACGGAGCTACACCGTCACTGAAACACCTACACTGCTACGGAGCTACACCACCACTGCTACACCTACACCGCTACGGAGCTACACCGCCACTGCTACACTGCCACTGCTACACCATCACTGCTACACCGCCACTGCTACATCGCTACATCGCTAATGCTAACTTCCTGCCATGCTGCAGGTTCGATGACCAGTACTCCCTGAGGGTGTGGTGCTAACCATGCTAACGCTAACTTCCTGCCAGGTTCGATGACCAGTACTCTGAGGGTGTGGTGCTAACCATGCTAATGCTAACTTCCTGCCAGGTTCGATGACCAGTACTCTCTGAGGGTGTGGTGCTAACCATGCTAATGCTAACTTCCTGCCAGGTTCGATGACCAGTACTCCCTGAGGGTGTGGTGCTAACCATGCTAATGCTAACTTCCTGCCAGATTCGATGACCAGTAATCCCTGAGGGTGTGGTGCTAACCATGCTAATGCTAACTTCCTGCCAGGTTCGATGACTAGTACTCCCTGAGGGTGTGGTGCTAACCATGCTAATGCTAACTTCCTGCCAGGTTCGATGACTAGTACTCCCTGAGGGTGTGGTGCTAACCATGCTAATGCTAACTTCCTGCCAGGTTCGATGACCAGTACTCCCTGAGGGTGTCCTTCACTGACGGAGCGTCCCGGTCCTCCAGGGAGGCGGAGTTCACCCGGTCGGTCTCCACCTTCTTCGACCAGCAGGGGGCGCTGGTGATGGACCAGTTTGAGAAGGACGTGTCCAGACTGCACGACACGCTGGCCAGGGACAAGAAGAACAAGTGACCCCCCCCCAGAACCACCTGAAGCCTCTGATTGGTCCACTGTCAGTGTACAGGAGGGGGAGGGGCCACCTACCCCCTCCAGATGTTATACCCCCCCCCCCCCCCGGTGTTCTTCACTAGTCGCTAAAGGAAGGTTGGACAGTTCACAGGTCAGAATTAGAGAGTGGGTGGAGCCAGGTGACCAGGTCAAACAGACCCCCCCCAGCTGTTACCTCCCCCCCACTTCACCACAGCTTCATAGTTATTTGAGGTGTTTCTTTCTGTTTTACTTTTGATTTCAAATTACAAGTTTTCCTGTGACCATCAGTCGCCCCTTTGCCCTCCTCGGGGGGGGGGGGGGGGGGGGGGGGGGGTTAGACCAGTCTGGTCTAACCGCCCCCCCCCCCCCCCCCCCCCCCCCCCGAGGTGAGGTGAGACTCAGTCTTGTTCAGTCGGAGGAGAAATGTTGAACCGACGTTTGTTTTTTTATTGTTTCAAAGTATTAAAATAGTTTCCAGAGACCAGAGTCCTAGTCTTCATTCAGTCCAGACCAGGACCTGCAGGACCAGGTCCTCAGTGAGAGGTAAGAGGTTCTGGCCTGAGCCACCAGGGGGAGCTACTGTCCTGCTGGAACCTTCATCAGTGAGGAGGAGGAGTTTCACACTCACACATACACACACACACTCAAACTCAAACTCACACACACTCACACTCATAAACTCACACACACACACTCATACACACACACTCAAACTCGCACACACACACACACACGCTCAAACACACTCAAACTCACACGCACGCACTCAAACACACACACGCACTCAAACACACACACACACACATACACACACACTCAAACTCACACACACACTCAAACTCACACACTCACACACTCACACACACACAAACTCACACACACACTCATACATTCACACACACACTCATACACTCACACGCACACACACACACTCAAACACACACACACACAAACTCGCGCACACACACACTCAAACTCACACACACACACAAACTCGCGCACACACACACTCAAACACACACACACACACACTCAAACTCACACACTCAAACTCGCACGCACACACTCATACGCTCAAACACTCAAACTCGCACACACACACACACGCTTAAACACACGCACACACTCAAACTCACACACACACACGCACTCAAACACACACACACACACACTCATACACACACACACACACTCAAACTCACACACACACTCAAATTCACACACAGACACACTCAAACTCACACACACACACTCAAACTCACACACACACACACACTCAAACTCACACACACACACACACTCAAACACACACACACTCAAACTCACACACACTCAAACTCACACACACTCATACACTCACACGCACACACACACACTCATACACTCACACACACACTCAAACTCACACACACAAACACTCATACACTCACACACACTCAAACTCAAACACACACACTCAAACACACACACACACTCAAACTCACACACACACACTCATACACCCACACACTCAAACTCACACACACACACACTCAAACTCACACACACACACACTCAAACTCACACACACACACTCACACACACACACTTATACACTCATACACTCACACACGCACTCATACACACACACACACACTCAAACTCACACACACTCAAACTCACACACACTCACTCAAACTCACACACACACACACTCAAACTCACACACACACACTCAAACTCACACACACACACACTCAAACTCACTCACACACACACACACTCATACACTCACACACTCAAACTCACTCACACACACACACACACACACACACACTCATACACTCACACTCATACACACACACACTCAAACTCACACACACACACTCAAACTCACACACTCAAACTCACACACACACACTCACACACACACACTTATACACTCATACACTCACACACGCACTCATACACACACACACACACACACACTCAAACTCACACACACTCAAACACACACACTCACTCAAACTCACACACACACACTCAAACTCACACACACACACACACTCACACACACACACACACACTCAAACTCACACACACACACTCATACACTCACACACTCAAACTCACTCACACACACACACACACACTCATACACTCACACACTCAAACTCACTCACACACACACACACACACACACACTCATACACTCACACTCATACACACACACACTCAAACTCACACACACACACTCAAACTCTCACACACACACTCCAACTCTCACACACTCAAACTCTCACACACTCAAACTCTCACACACTCTAACTCCCCCACACAAACTCACACACACACTCAAACTCACACACACACTCAAACTCACACACACACTCAAACTCACACACACACTCATACACTCACACACACACACACACACACACACACACTCATACACTCACACACTCAAACGCACTCACACACACACACACACACACACACACACACACACACACACATACACTCACACACTCAAACGCACTCACACACACACACACACACACACACACACACACTCACACTCACACTCACACTCACACACACTCACCAAACTCACACACACACTCAAACTCACACACACACACACACTCAAACTCACACACACACTCAAACTCTCACACACACCAAACTCACACACACACTCAAACTCACACACATACACACACTCAAACTCACACACACACACTCAAACTCAAACACACACACACTCAAACTCACACACACATTCAAACTCACACACACACACACACACACACACACACACTCAAACTCATACACACACACACACTCAAACTCACACACACACTCAAACTCACACACACACCAAACTCACACACACACTCAAACTCTCACACACACACTCAAACTCTCACACACACACTCAAACACACACACACACTCAAACTCACACATACACACACACTCAAACTCACACACACACCAAACTCACACACACACACACACACACACTCAAACTCATACACACACACACACTCATACACACACACACACTCAAACTCACACACACACTCAAACTCACACACACACCAAACTCACACACACACTCAAACTCTCACACACACACTCAAACTCTCACACACACACTCAACACACACACACACTCAAACTCACACACACACACACACTCAAACTCACACACACACCAAACTCACACACACACTCAAACTCACACACACACACACACACTCAAACTCACACACACACACTCAAACACACACACACTCAAACTCACACACACACCAAACACACACACACACTCAAACTCTCACACACACACCAAACTCACACACACACTCAAACTCACACACACACACGCAAACTCTCACACACACACGCTCAAACTCTCACACACACTCAAACTCTCACACACACACTCAAACTCACACACACACTCAAACTCTCACACACTCAAACTCACACACACTCAAACTCACACACACACACTCAATCTCTCACACACACACACTCAAACTCTCACACACACTCAAACTCTCACACACTCAAACTCACACACACACACACACACTCAAACTCACACACACACACTCAAACTCACACACACACACACACACACACTCAAACTCACACACACACTCAAACTCTCACACACTCAAACTCACACACACACACACTCAAACTCACACACACACTCAAACTCTCACACACTCAAACTCACACACACACACACACTCAAACTCTCACACACACTCAAACTCACACACACACTCAAACTCTCACACACACACTCCAACTCTCACACACTCAAACTCTCACACACTCAAACTCCCCCACACAAACTCACACACACACTCAAACTCACACACACACTCAAACTCACACACACACTCAAACTCACACACACACACACACACACACACACACACACACACACACACACACACACACACACACACACACACACACACACACACACTCATACACTCACACACTCAAACGCACTCACACACACACACACACACACACACACACACACACACACACACACACACACACACACACAGACTCATACACTCACACTCACACACACACACACTCAAACTCACAAACTCACACACACACACTCACCAAACTCACACACACACTCAAACTCACACACACACACACACACTCAAACTCACACACACACTCAAACTCTCACACACACCAAACTCACACACACACTCAAACTCACACACACATTCAAACTCACACACACACACACACACACACACACTCAAACTCACACACACACACACACACTCAAACTCACACACACACCAAACTCACACACACACTCAAACTCTCACACACACACTCAAACTCTCACACACACACTCAAACACACACACACACTCAAACTCACACACACACACACTCAAACTCACACACACACCAAACTCACACACACACTCAAACTCACACACACACACACACACACACTCAAACTCACACACACACACTCAAACTCACACACACACTCAAACTCACACACACCAAACACACACACACACACTCAAACTCTCACACACACACTCAAACTCTCACACACACCAAACTCACACACACACTCAAACTCACACACACACACGCAAACTCTCACACACACACTCAAACTCTCACACACACACTCAAACTCTCACACACACACTCAAACTCACACACACACTCAAACTCTCACACACTCAAACTCACACACACTCAAACTCACACACACACACTCAATCTCTCACACACACACACTCAAACTCTCACACACACACTCAAACTCTCACACACTCAAACTCTCACACACTCAAACTCACACACACACACACTCAAACTCACACACACACTCAAACTCTCACACACTCAAACTCTCACACACTCAAACTCACACACACACACACTCAAACTCACACACACACTCAAACTCTCACACACTCAAACTCTCACACACACACACACACTCAAACTCACACACACACTCAAACTCACACACACTCAAACTCTCACACACTCAAACTCACACACACACACACTCAAACTCACACACACACTCAAACTCTCACACACACACACTCAAACTCACACACACACTCAACTCTCACACACTCAAACTCACACACACACACTCAAACTCACACACACACACACTCAAACTCACACACACACTCAAACTCTCACACACACACTAAACCACATTCAGGGTTAAGCAGCTGAAATGTAATTGAATTCAGTGAATTGTTGAAAAGAATGTGGGCGGTGCCAGTGACCAGGGGGCGGTGCCAGTGACCCCGGGGCGGGGCCAGTGACCAGGGGGCGGGGCCTCTACCGCTCTGGGTCCCAGCGGATCAGTGTGTGTGAGTGTGTGTGTCAGAAGGACATGGCCTGTCTGATGGCCGCCTGGTGCGTCTACAACACCTCCGTCACCAACTCCATCATCATGGTGAGTGTGTGTGTGTGTGTGTGTGTGTGTGTGTGTGTGTGTGTGTGTGTGTGTGTGTGTGTGTGTGTGTCCAGGAACCAAACTGTTCTGGAGGCTTGGAACCTGAAGGGGTTAAAAATCAAATCAAACAAGAGAAATATGATCTTCACTGTAGTGATCTTCACTGTAGTGATATTTAGGTTAGTGATCTTCACTGTGGTGATATTTAGGTTAGTGATCTTCACTGTAGTGATATTTAGGTTAGTGATCTTCACTGTGGTGATATTTAGGTTAGTGATCTTCACTGTCGTGATATTTAGGTTAGTGATCTTCACTGTAGTGATATTTAGGTTAGTGATCTTCACTGTGGTGATATTTAGGTTAGTGATCTTCACTGTAGTGATCTTCACTGTAGTGATGTTTATGTTAATGATCTTCACTGTAGTGATATTTAGGTTACTGATCTTCACTGTAGTGATCTTCACTGTAGTGATATTTATGTTAGTGATCTTCACTGTAGTGATGTTTAGGTTAGTGATCTTCACTGTAGTGATCTTCAGTGTGGTGATATTTAGGTTGGTGATCTTCACTGTAGTGATCTTCACTGTAGTGATGTTTATGTTAGTGATCTTCACTGTAGTGATCTTCACTGTAGTGATATTTAGGTTAGTGATCTTCACTGTGGTAAATATAGGTTAGTGATCTTCACTGTAGTGATATTTAGGTTATGATCTTCACTGTAGTGATCTTCAGTGTGGTGATATTTAGGTTGGTGATCTTCACTGTAGTGATCTTCACTGTAGTGATATTTAGGTTAGTGATCTTCACTGTAGTGATCTTCACTGAAGTGATATTTAGGTTGGTGATCTTCACTGTAGTGATCTTCACCTTGGTTATTTTCAAGTGAGTGAGGGGTGAAAGTAACTATTCTATACAGGGAGTACTCTGTGTAAAATAAGTACTCTGTACAGTGAGTACAGTGAGTCCTCAGAGTACAGTGAGTACTCTGAGTACAGTGAGTACAGTGAGTCCTCAGAGTACAGTGAGTACTCTGAGTATAGGGAGTACTCAGTACTGTGCTGAGTCAGCTGGTTCTAAATCCTCCGTTTGTTTCCTCTAAGCTGAGATTTGACCGACAGTCACCTGGAGTCACTGCAGATTAGAGCAGGAAGGAAGCTGGCCACGCCCACTTCACAACATGACCACACCCATCTTTCAGCATGACCACGCCCACCTCACAACATGACCACGCCCACACACCCCCCCAGCATGACCACGCCCACCTCACAACATGGCCACGCCCACCTCTCAGCATTTCCACGCCCACATCTCAGCATGACCACGCCCACATCAGCATGACCGCGCCCACATCTCAACATGACCACACGTACCTCTCAACATGACCACACCCACCTTTCAGCATGACTACACCCACGTCTCGACATGACCACACGTACCTCTCAACATGACCACACCCACCTTTCAGCATGACTACGCCCACGTCTCGACATGACCACGCCCACATCTGAACAAGACCACGTCTACCTCACAACATGACCACGCCTATCTCTCTGCATTTTCACGCCCACATCTCAACATGACCACACGTACCTCTCAACATGACCACACCCATCTTTCAGCATGACCACGCCCACCTCACAACATGACCACGCCCACATCGCAGCAGGACCATGCCCGCATCTCAGCATTGTCACGCCCACCTCTCAACATGACCACACCCACATCTCAACATGACCACGCCCACCTCTCAACATGACCACACCCACATCTCAACATGACCATGCCCACATCTCAACATGACCACACCCACATCTCAACATGACCACACCCACCTCTCAACGTGACCACACCCACATCTCAGCATGACCACGCCCACCTCTCAACATGACCACACCCACATCTCCACATGACCACGCCCACATCTCAACATGACCACACCCACATCTCGACATGACCACACCCACCTCTCAACAGGACCACACCCACATCTTAACATGACCTCGCCCACCACACAACATGACCACGCCCACCTCCAGACCTGGTCACACCCACATCTAAACATGCCTACACCCACCGTTCAACCTGACCACGCCCACCACACAAGGTGGCCACGCCCACCCCATAACATGGCCACGCCCACCTCTCACCATGGCCACGCCCTCCTGATGGTTCTTCCTGGAGGTGGTTTCATGAGGTTCTGGTTCTGGTGGTCCTGAACCAGGTTCTCAGGCTGAAGGGTTCCTGTCCCTCCAGAACACCAACGGGCCCCCGGACCTGATGCTGGACCCCCGGACGGCCTGCCTGGGTCTGGACCGGGTGGAGGTGGAGCGCCCAGCGCTACGTCACCTGAGGAAGGTGGAGAACAACCTGACGGAGGCCCAGAGGTTCTCCTTGTTACCGCGGCGACCGGCCGTCAACATCCACTTCAGAGACGTCTCGTACTCCGTTCAGGAGGGACCGTGGTGGAGGAGGACAGGTGAGTACTTAGTTACTTTACATTATTCTGTAATCTGAATTAGAGGAGGAGGACGGGTGAGTACTTAGTTACTTTACATTACTCTGTAATCTGGATTAGAGGAGGAGGGCGGGTGAGTACTTAGTTACTTTACATTACTCTGTAATCTGAATTAGAGGAGGAGGACGGGTGAGTACTTAGTTACTTTACATTATTCTGTAATCTGAATTAGAGGAGGAGGACGGGTGAGTACTTAGTTACTTTACATTACTCTGTAATCTGGATTAGAGGAGGAGGGCGGGTGAGTACTTAGTTACTTTACATTACTCTGTAATCTGGATTAGAGGAGGAGGACGGGTGAGTACTTAGTTACTTTACATTACTCTGTAATCTGGATTAGAGGAGGAGGACGGGTGAGTACTTAGTTACTTTACATTACTCTGTAATCTGGATTAGAGGAGGAGGGCGGGTGAGTACTTAGTTACTTTACATTACTCTGTAATCTGGATTAGAGGAGGAGGGCGGGTGAGTACTTAGTTACTTTACATTACTCTGTAATCTGGATTAGAGGAGGAGGACGGGTGAGTACTTAGTTACTTTACATTACTCTGTAATCTGGATTAGACGAGGAGGACGGGTGAGTACTTAGTTACTTTACATTACTCTGTAATCTGGATTAGAGGAGGAGGACGGGTGAGTACTTAGTTACTTTACGTTACTCTGTAATCTGGATTAGAGGAGGAGGACGGGTGAGTACTTAGTTACTTTACATTACTCTGTAATCTGGATTAGAGGAGGAGGGCGGGTGAGTACTTAGTTACTTTACATTACTCTGTAATCTGGATTAGAGGAGGAGGGCGGGTGAGTACTTAGTTACTTTACATTACTCTGTAATCTGGATTAGAGGAGGAGGACGGGTGAGTACTTAGTTACTTTACATTACTCTGTAATCTGGATTAGAGGAGGAGGACGGGTGAGTACTTAGTTACTTTACATTACTCTGTAATCTGGATTAGAGGAGGAGGACGGGTGAGTACTTAGTTACTTTACGTTACTCTGTAATCTGGATTAGAGGAGGAGGACGGGTGAGTACTTAGTTACTTTACATTACTCTGTAATCTGGATTAGAGGAGGAAGATGCTCTATAATCTGGTGTTAAAGGAGGAAGACGCTCTATAATCTGATGTTAGAGGAGGAAGATCCTCTATAATCTGAGTTAGAGGGGGAAGATGCTCTATAATCTGATGTCAGAGGAGGAAGATGCTGTATAATCTGGATTAGAGGAGGAAGATGTTTATAATCTGGTGTCAGAGGACGAAGATGCTCTGTAATCTGGTGTCAGAGGAGGAAGATGCTCAATAATCTGATGTTAGAGGAGGAAGATGCTCTATAATCTGGATTAGAGGAGGGAGATGCTCTATAATCTGGATTAGAGGAGGGGGGTGCTCTATAATCTGATGTTAGAGGAGGAAGATGCTCTATAATCTGGATTAGAGGAGGAAGATGCTCTATAATCTGATGTTAGAGGAGGAATATGCTCTATAATCTGATGTTAGAGGAGGAATATGCTCTATAATCTGGATTAGAGGAGGAAGATGCTCTATAATCTGATGTTAGAAGAGGAAGATGCTTTATAATCTGACGTTAGAGGAGGAAGATGCTCTATAATCTGATGTTAGAGGAGGAAGATGCTCTATGATCTGATGTTAGAGGAGGAAGATTCTCTATAATCTGACGTTAGAGGAGGAAGATGCTCTATAATCTGATGTTAGAGGAGGAAGATGCTCTATAATCTGGTGTTAGAGGAGGAAGATGCTCTATAATCTGATGTTAGAGGAGGAAGACGCTCTATAATCTGATGTTAGAGGAGGAAGATGCTCTATAGAAACTCAGAAAGTCGAGTTGCAGATCAAAGTCACTTGATTTCAATTCAAGCCTGAAAAGATACAATTGTACTTCAAATACTTCAAAGTGAAGAATAGCCCACGTGTGTGTGTGTGTGTGTGTGTGTGTGTGTGTGTGTGTGTGTGTGTGTGTGTGTGTGTGTGTGTGTGTGTGTGTGTGTGTGTGTGTGTGTGTGTGTGTGTGTGTGTGTTGCTGAGGTTACTGTCAGTCAGACAGTAATCTGATCAGGTGTAATTAGATAATCTTGTTAGACGGTGTTGGGCTCCCGGCAGCTGTCCGTCATCCTGTTGTTTGTTTGGTCTCCATGGTAGCCGGTTCCTTCTGGGGCCTCAGCTTCCTGGGGTGTTACAGATGCTTTGGGGTTCCAGCTGGTTGGAGGCTGCTGCTGCTACAGCTGTCCTCACGATGCGGCAGGGCAGGGCAAGGCAAGGCAAAGCAAGGCAAGGCGTGGTTGTTTAGAACCTCACTGTTCCCCTTCTGGTTCCAGGGTTCCAGACTCTGCTCAGGAGGGTCTCCGGGACGTTCCGCAGTGGGAACCTGGTGGCCATCATGGGTCCGTCTGGAGCCGGGAAGTCCACCCTCATGAACATCCTGGCCGGGTACCGGTGAGGCTCCGTGTGGGGACAGGGGACACAGAGGGGACAGGGGACCAGGGGACACAGGGGACACCGGGGACACAGGGGGATACAGGGGGACACATGGGGACACATGGGGACACAGGGGGCACATGGGTGCACAGGGGGAACCGGGGGACACAGGGGACACAGGGGAAACGGGGGAATCAGGGGGACATAGGGGACACAGGGGATACCTGGGGACACAGGGGGACGCAGGGGGGCACAAGGGGAATCAGGGGGACACAGGGAGGCACATGGGACACAGGGGGACACAGGGGGGCACAGGGGGACGCAGGGGGGACACAAGGGGAACCAGGGGAACACAGGGGGGCACATGGGACACAGGGGAACACAGGGGACACAGGGGACACATGGGGACACATGGGGACACATGGGGACACATGGGGACACAGGGGGCACATGGGTGCACAGGGGGCACATGGGTGCACAGGGGGAACCGGGGGACACAAAGGGACACAAGGGGACACAGGGGAAACAGGGGAATCAGGGGGACATAGGGGACACAGGGGATACCTGGGGACACAGGGGGACGCAGGGGGGCACAAGGGGAACCAGGGGGACACAGGGAGGCACATGGGACACAGGGGGACACAGCGGGACCAGGGGACACAGGGGGACACAGGGGTACCAGGGGGACACAGGGGGACACAGCGCCCTCCACTGGACTGGAGGGGAGGAACCTGAGGAACTCCTCAGAGTAATCAGTACTCCTGGTAGTAATCAGTACTGCTGGTAGTAATCAGTACTCTTGGTAGTAATCAGTACTCCTGGTAGTAATTAGTACTGCTGGTAGTAATCAGTACTCTTGGTAGTAATCAGTACTCTTGGTAGTAATCAGTACTGCTGGTAGTAATCAGTACTCTTGGTAGTAATCAGTACTGCTGGTAGTAATCAGTACTCTTGGTAGTAATCAGTACTCCTGGTAGTAATCAGTACTTCTGGTAGTAATCAGTACTCTTGGTAGTAATCAGTACTGCTGGTAGTTATCAGTACTCCTGGTAGTAATCAGTACTGCTGGTAGTAATCAGTACTCTTGGTAGTAATCAGTACTGCTGGTAGTAATCAGTACCCTTGGTAGTAATCAGTACTGCTGGTAGTAATCAGTACTCTTGGTAGTAATCAGTACTGCTGGTAGTAATCAGTACTCCTGGTAGTAATCAGTACTGCTGGTAGTAATCAGTACTCTTGGTAGTAGTCAGTACTCTTGGTAGTAATCAGTACTGCTGGTAGTAATCAGTACTCTTGGTAGTAATCAGTACTCTTGGTAGTGATCATTACTGCTGGTAGTAATCAGTACTGCTGGTAGTAATCAGTACTCTTGGTAGTAATCAGTACTCCTGGTAGTAATCAGTACTGCTGGTAGTAATCAGTACTCTTGGTAGTAATCAGTACTCCTGGTAGTAATCAGTACTGCTGGTAGTAATCAGTACTGCTGGTAGTAATCAGTACTCTTGGTAGTAATCAGTACTCCTGGTAGTAATCAGTACTGCTGGTAGTAATCAGTACTCCTGGTAGTAATCAGTACTGCTGGTAGTAATCAGTACTCTTGGTAGTAATCAGTACTCTTGGTAGTGATCATTACTGCTGGTAGTAATCAGTACTGCTGGTAGTAATCAGTACTCTTGGTAGTAATCAGTACTCCTGGTAGTAATCAGTACTGCTGGTAGTAATCAGTACTCTTGGTAGTAATCAGTACTGCTGGTAGTAATCAGCACTCTTGGTAGTAATCAGTACTGCTGGTAGTAATCAGTACTCCTGGTAGTAATCAGTACTGCTGGTAGTAATCAGTACTCTTGGTAGTAATCAGTACTGCTGGTAGTAATCATTACTGCTGGTAGTAATCAGTACTGCTGGTAGTAATCAGTACTCTTGGTAGTAATCAGTACTCCTGGTAGTAATCAGTACTGCTGGTAGTAATCAGTACTCTTGGTAGTAATCAGTACTGCTGGTAGTAATCAGCACTCTTGGTAGTAATCAGTACTGCTGGTAGTAATCAGTACTCCTGGTAGTAATCAGTACTGCTGGTAGTAATCAGTACTCTTGGTAGTAATCAGTACTCCTGGTAGTAATCAGTACTGCTGGTAGTAATCAGTACTCTTGGTAGTAATCAGTACTCCTGGTAGTAATCAGTACTGCTGGTAGTAATCAGTACTCTTGGTAGTAATCAGTACTGCTGGTAGTAATCAGTACTTTTGGTAGTAATCAGTGCTGCTGGTAGTAATCAGTACTCCTGGTAGTAATCAGTACTGCTGGTAGTAATCAGTACTCTTGGTAGTAATCAGTACTCCTGGTAGTAATCAGTACTCTTGGTAGTAATCAGTACTGCTGGTAGTAATCAGTACTCCTGGTAGTAATCAGTACTGCTGGTAGTAATCAGTACTCCTGGTAGTAATCAGTACTCTTGGTAGTAATCAGTACTCCTGGTAGTAATCAGTACTGCTGGTAGTAATCAGTACTCTTGGTAGTAATCAGTACTCCTGGTAGTAATCAGTACTGCTGGTCGTAATCAGTACTCTTGGTAGTAATCAGTACTGCTGGTAGTAATCAGTACTCCTGGTAGTAATCAGTACTGCTGGTAGTAATCAGTACTCCTGCATTGCTCAGATCTCCAGAGCCAATCAGACGGCGTGTTGAAGGTTTTAATTGGTGTTTCAGGCATGACAGAGGTGTGTGTGTGTGTGTGTGTGTGTGTGTGTGTGTGTGTGTGTGTGTGTGTGTGTGTGTGTGTGTGTGTGTGTGTGTGTGTGTGTGTGTGTGCTAGGCAGACGGGGATGACGGGGGAGGTGCTGACCAATGGGAAGCCCCGAGACCTGCGCTCCTTCAGGAAGGTGTCGTGTTACATCATGCAGGACGACGTGCTGCTGCCGCACCTCAGCGTGCAGGAGGCCATGATGGTACGTTACCACGGCAACGCCTCATCCTTTCCCTGGAGACCTTCTGAAAACCATGGCCGTTACCACGGCAACGCCTCATCCTTTCCCTGGAGACCTTCTGAAAACCATGGCCGTTACCACGGCAACGCCTCATCCTTTCCCCGGAGACCTTCTGAAAACCATGGCCGTTACCACGGCAACGCCTCATCCTTTCCCTATAGACCTTCTGAAAACCATGGCCGTTACCACGGCAACGGCAGAAACACTGAAAACCACGGGTCGCCGGTTGGCGCTGTGGTTCTCCTTGTTGTTAAACAAGCGGAGCCACGTTCCACTCTGGTCCCACTCTGGTCCCACTCTGGTTCCACTCTGGTCCCACTCTGGTTCCACTCTGGTTCCACTCTGGTCCCACTCTGGTTCCACTCTGGTTCCACACTGGTCCCACTCTGGTTCCACTCTGGTTCCACGCTGGTCCCACTCTGGTTCCACTCTGGTCCCACTCTGGTTCCACTCTGGTTCCACGCTGGTTCCACGCTGGTCCCACTCTGGTCCCACTCTGGTTCCACGCTGGTCCCACTCTGGTTCCACTCTGGTCCCACTCTGGTCCCACTCTGGTTCCACGCTGGTCCCACTCTGGTCCCACTCTGGTTCCACGCTGGTCCCACTCTGGTTCCACTCAGGTCCCACTCTGGTTCCACTCTGGTTCCACACTGGTCCCACTCTGGTTCCACTCTGGTTCCACGCTGGTCCCACTCTGGTTCCACTCTGGTCCCACTCTGGTTCCATGCTGGTCCCACTCTGGTTCCACTCTGGTTCCACTCTGGTCCCACTCTGGTTCCACTCTGGTTCCACTCTGGTTCCATGCTGGTCCCACTCTGGTTCCACTCTGGTTCCACTCTGGTTCCACGCTGGTTCCACGCTGGTTCCACTCTGGTCCCACTCTGGTACCACTCTGGTTCCACGCTGGTCCCACTCTGGTACCACTCTGGTTCCACGCTGGTCCCACTCTGGTTCCACTCTGGTTCCACACTGGTCCCACTCTGGTTCCACTCTGGTTCCACTCTGGTTCCACGCTGGTTCCACGCTGGTCCCACTCTGGTTCCACTCTGGTCCCCCTCTGGTTCCACTCTGGTTCCACGCTGGTCCCACTCTGGTTCCACGCTGGTTCCACGCTGGTTCCACGCTGGTCCCACTCTGGTTCCACTCTGGTCCCACTCTGGTTCCACTCTGGTTCCACTCTGGTTCTATGCTGGTCCCACTCTGGTTCCACTCTGGTTCCACTCTGGTTCCACGCTGGTCCCACTCTGGTTCCACTCTGGTTCCACTCTGGTTCCACGCTGGTCCCACTCTGGTCCCACTCTGGTTCCACTCTGGTCCCACTCTGGTTCCACTCTGGTTCCACTCAGGTCCCACTCTGGTTCCACTCTGGTTCCACACTGGTCCCACTCTGGTTCCACTCTGGTTCCACGCTGGTCCCACTCTGGTTCCACTCTGGTCCCACTCTGGTTCCATGCTGGTCCCACTCTGGTTCCACTCTGGTTCCACTCTGGTCCCACTCTGGTTCCACTCTGGTTCCACTCTGGTTCCATGCTGGTCCCACTCTGGTTCCACTCTGGTTCCACTCTGGTTCCACGCTGGTTCCACGCTGGTTCCACTCTGGTCCCACTCTGGTACCACTCTGGTTCCACTCTGGTTCCACGTCTTCTTCATGCTTCTGTCTTCCTGCAGGTGTCGGCAAACCTGAAGCTGCAGGAGAAGGAGGAGGTTCGCCGAGACATGGTGAGATCTCCTCCTCCTTCTCCTCTTCCTCCTCTTCCTCCTCCTCCTCCTCCTCCTCCTCCTCCTCTTCCTGCTCCTCCTCCTCCTCCTCCTCCTCTTCCTCCTCTTCCTCCTCCTCCTCCTCCTTCTCCTCTTCCTGCTCCTCCTCCTCCTCCTCTCTTCCTCCTCTCCTCTCCTCCTCTCCTCCTCCTCCTCTCCTCCTCTCTTCCTCCTCTCCTCTCCTCCTCTCCTCTCCTCCTCTCCTCTCCTCCTCTCCTCCTCCTCCTCCTCTCCTCTCCACCTCTAACAGCTGGTCCTGGTCCAGGTCCGGGACACCCTGGTGGCTCTGGGTCTCCAGGACGTCTCCAGGACGAGGACGTGTCTCCTGTCAGGAGGACAGAGGAAGAGACTCTCCGTCGCTCTGGAGCTGCTGAACAATCCTCCTGTGGTGTTCCTGGACGAGCCCACCAGGTCAGAACCAGGACCAGAACCAGGACCGCCAGGTCAGAACCAGACCAGAACCAGGACCGCCAGGTCAGAACCAGGACCAGAACCAGGACCGCCAGGTCAGAACCAGACCAGAACCAGGTCCACCAGGTCAGAACCAGGTCAGAACCACACCAGAACCAGGACCACCAGGTCAGAACCAGGACCACCAGGTCAGAACCAGGTCAGAACCACACCAGAACCAGGACCACCAGGTCAGAACCAGGACCAGAACCTGGACCGCCAGGTCAGAACCAGGACCACCAGGTCAGAACCAGGACCAGAACCAGCACCGCCAGGTCAGAACCAGGACCACCAGGTCAGAACCAGGACCAGAACCAGGACCGCCAGGTCATAACCAGGACCACCAGATCAGAACCAGGACCAGAACCTGGACCACCAGGTCAGAACCAGGTCAGAACCAGGTCAGAACCAGGACCACCAGGTCAGAACCAGGACCAGAACCTGGACCGCCAGGTCAGAACCAGGACCAGAACCAGGACCACCAGGTCAGAACCAGGTCAGAACCAGAACCAGGACCACCAGGTCAGAACCAGGACCAGAACCAGGACTGCCAGGTTAGAACGAGGACCACCAGGTCAGAACCAGGACCAGAACCAGGACCGCCAGGTCAAAACCAGGACCACCAGATCAGAACCAGGACCAGAACCAGGACCGCCAGGTCAGAACCAGGTCAGAACCAGGTCAGAACCAGGACCAGAACCTGGACCACCAGGACCTGAACAGAACCTGAACAGAACCTGAACAAAACACCATGACCACCAACATGGAAACTTCAATGTTTCTTGGGTTTCTTCCGTTGCCATGGAAATGGACAGTGTGTGTGTGTGTGTGTGTGTGGTTCTCAGTGGTCTGGACAGCTCGTCGTGCTTCCAGGTCGTCTCCCTGCTCAAGGTTCTGGCCCGAGGAGGACGGACCGTCGTCTGCACCGTCCACCAGCCCAGCGCCAAGCTGTTTGAGCTGTTTGACCAGGTGAGAACCGGGGGGAACGTCCTGAGAACGTCCTGAGAACGTCCTGGGAACGTCCTGGGAACGTCCTCAGAACGTCCTCGGAACATCCTGAGAACGTCCTGGGAACTTCCTGGGAACGTCCTCAGAACGTCCTCGGAACATCCTGAGAACGTCCTGGGAATTTCCTGAGAACATCTGAGAACGTCCTCAGAACGTCCTGAAAACGTCCTGAGAACGTCCTGAGGACGTCCTGAGGACGTCTTGAGAACTTGACTATGTTGTCTCGGTTCCAGCTGTACGTCCTCAGTCAGGGACAGTGCGTCTACAGAGGACCGGTGTCCAGTCTGGTCCCCTACCTCAGAGACCTGGGACTCAACTGTCCCACCTACCACAACCCTGCTGACTTCAGTGAGTCCTCCTGTCCTGGGATGTCCCCGGGGACAGTCTGCAACCCTCTGTCCTCCTGTCCTGGGACGTCCCCGGGGACAGTCTGCAACCCTCTGTCCTCCTGCCCTGTGACGTCCCCGGGGACAGTCTGCAACCCTCTGTCCTCCTGCCCTGGGACACTGTCCTCCTTCCCTGGGACGTCCGTCCACGTGTAGTCTTAGTCCCCTCAGCGTGTCTCCCCTGGACGTCAGTCAGACGTTGTCTGTCCCCTGTGGCGTCCTGCAGTGATGGAGGTGGCGTCCGGGGAGTACGGGGACCAGACGGTAGTCCTGGTCCAGGCGGTGCAGGACCAGGACTGTGAGACGGACGACCAGATGAACGGAGACACGAGTGTCCAGCCTGTCCTCTGGCCG
>NW_027662247.1:117500-152500 GCF_963422515.1 Blennius ocellaris | reverse complement strand
CGTCATGTGTTGTATCGTCGTTCTACCGTACCCTCATGTGTTGTACCGTCGTTCTACCGTACCGTCATGTGTTGTACCGTCATTCTAACGTACCGTCCTCCTGTCGTACCGTCCTCTTGTCGTACCATCCTCCCAGTTGTACCATCCTCCTGCCGTACCGTCATTCCTGTCATACCGTCCCCCTGTCGTACCGTCCTCCCGTCGTACTGTCAATCCTGTCATACTGTCCTCCTGTCGTCCCGTCCCCCTTTCGTACCGTCCCCCTGTCGTACCGTCCTCCCGTCGCACCGTCCCCCTGTCATACCGTCCTCCTGCCATACCGTGGCGGCAGGTGAAGAGTTGGTCCAGGTTCCCTGACCCTGGGTTTGGGGGTGTGTCCACCAGGTATGGCTTCGAGGGCGTCATACTGTCCATGTACGGTCTGGACCGCGCCGACCTGCACTGCCCGCAGAACCACACCTGCCACTTCCAGCAGTCGGCGGCCATCTTGAAGGAGCTGGACATGTTGGACGCCCAGCTGTCCCTGGACTTCCTCGTCCTCGCCGTCTTCTTCGTCTCCCTCAGGCTCATCGCCTACTTTGTCCTGCGCTACAAGATCAGCTCTGAGAGGTAGACCTGGACCTGGATCTGGACCTGGACCAGGACCAGGACCTGGACCTAGACCTGGACCTGGACCAGGACTAAGAGCATGGAGGACAGAGACTGTAGAGCTGAAGGACAAACGCTGGCTTGATGTTCTGTCTGACCCTTTGGACAGTTTGGGTTCTGGGTCAGACCGGTTCCCCCCCAGGAGAACCGGCTGGTGGCTGGGACCGGGTCCAGACCGGGTCCAGACCGGGTCCAGACCGGGTCCAGACCGGGGTCAGAGGGTCCGTCTTGCTTCAGTAGACTTGACGAGTCGGAACGAGACGTTTAGTGAACAAAGTGAGAGAATGATGGACTGTGATTACAGTTTTTGTCAATCACTTTGACACTAGTTTCAGAACCTTGATGTCATTTTTCACAACTCTAGATACAAAACTCACAACCAATGATCAGAATGCACTTTTTTTCACTCACTTGGATACAATGCACATAAACCAAAGATCATTTGTCCATTGAACTTTAATCACTGGTTCAAAATGACACAACTTAACATCACAGTACAATCATTTCAAAATGCCATTCACACATTACATTTCTATTGACTGTCTCCTCATTTCATTACAATATTCTAACTATCAATTGATACAACTACTCAAAATGACAAGTAACTGTTGCATGTTAAAGCATAGTCTTGGAAACGGAGGATGAGGATGTTCAGATCATGACATTTTCAGGATGATGACAATGATTGACACGACCTGTGACACCAATCCGTTACTGATGATTGATCTGACCTTGTCGTATGACAGTAAGGAAGTGACATCCACAACAACATATGTAGTGATACAACATGGAGCAGGCAGGTGGGAATCATGGAGGTCAAGTAGGAGGAGGAAGAGGAGGAAGAAGAGGAAGAGGAGGAAGTCGTGGTCAAAGGAATGGCAGAGGAAAAGCACCCAGTTCGAGAGGTGTCCATGGTCCCGTTGAGACATGTGGGGGGACGGGGTCGAGGACAAGGACCAAGACGGCAATGGCAAAGAGTCTCAATGAGATTATAGCAATGGTTGTTGATCATGTCATCAATCATGACATGACAATGATTGAGGCAGCAAGAATGATACAACCAAACCTTAGAACATCAACAGTAGCCTCAATCATGAGAACTTTCTACAATGAGAACCGGTGAGTGTTCAGCTGTACTACAGTAAACTTTACAGTATAGTACTGTAGTACTCTTACTGTCATTGTCAAGTAATTGTACACTGTACTACAGTAAACTTTACAGTGTAGTACTGTAGTACTCTTACTGTCATTGTCAAGTTATTGTACACTGTACTACAGTAAACTTTACAGTATAGTACTGTAGTACTCTTACTGTCATTCTCAAGGTATTGTACACTTTACTACAGTAAACTTTACAGTATAGTACTGTAGTACTCTTACTGTCATTGTCAAGGTATTGTACACTGTACTACAGTAAACTTTACAGTATAGTACTGTAGTACTCTTACTGTCATTGTCAAATTATGGTACACTGTACTACAGTAAACTTTACAGTATAGTACTGTAGTACTCTTACTGTCATTGTCAAGGTATTGTACACTGTACTACAGTAAACTTTACAGTATAGTACTGTAGTACTCTTACTGTCATTGTCAAGGTATTGTACACTGTACTACAGTAAACTTTACAGTATAGTACTGTAGTACTCTTACTGTCATTGTCAAGGTATTGTACACTGTACTACAGTAAACTTTACAGTATAGTACTGTAGTACTCTTACTGTCATTGTCAAGGTATTGTACGCTGTACTACAGTAAACTTTACAGTATAGTACTGTAGTACTCTTACTGTCATTGTCAAGTTATTGTACACTGTACTACAGTAAACTTTACAGTATAGTACTGTAGTACTCTTACTGTCATTGTCAAGGTATTGTACACTGTACTACAGTAAACTTTACAGTATAGTACTGTAGTACTCTTACTGTCATTGTCAAGGTATTGTACACTGTACTACAGTAAACTTTACAGTATAGTACTGTAGTACTCTTACTGTCATTGTCAAATTATTGTACACTGTACTACAGTAAACTTTACAGTATAGTACTGTAGTACTCTTTCTGTCATTGTCAAGTTATTGTACACTGTACTACAGTAAACTTTACAGTATAGTACTGTAGTACTCTTACTGTCATTGTCAAGTTATTGTACACTGTACTACAGTAAACTTTACAGTATAGTACTGTAGTACTCTTTCTGTCATTGTCAAGTTATTGTACACTACATGCCAATGTGCAGCACAGAGTAGGAAATGTGACTATTACTGTAAAATGTGTTCTACAGTATGACGACAGGTTCTTCCTGTCAGATTCCTACACAATTGAGACTCGACCCAATAGTGAAGGTAAACTCCTCACTGAGGAACAGGAACCAGTAGTGGAGGTAAACTCCTCACTGAGGAACAGGAACCAGTAGTGGAGGTAAACTCCTCACTGAGGAACAGGAACCAGTAGTGGAGGTAAACTCCTCACTGAGGAACAGGAACCAGTAGTGGAGGTAAACTCCTCACTGAGGAACAGGAACCAGTAGTGGAGGTAAACTCCTCACTGAGGAACAGGAACCAGTAGTGGAGGTAAACTCCTCACTGAGGAACAGGAACCAGTAGAGGAGGTAAACTCCTCACTGAGGAACAGGAACCAGTAGTGGAGGTAAACTCCTCACTGAGGAACAGGAACCAGTAGTGGAGGTAAACTCCTCACTGAGGAACAGGAACCAGTAGTGGAGGTAAACTCCTCACTGAGGAACAGGAACCAGTAGTGGAGGTAAACTCCTCACTGAGGAACAGGAACCAGTAGTGGAGGTAAACTCCTCACTGAGGAACAGGAACCAGTAGTGGAGGTAAACTCCTCACTGAGGAACAGGAACCAGTAGTGGAGGTAAACTCCTCACTGAGGAACAGGAACCAGTAGAGGAGGTAAACTCACTGAGGAACAGGAACCAGTAGTGGAGGTAAACTCCTCACTGAGGAACAGGAACCAGTAGAGGAGGTAAACTCACTGAGGAACAGGAACCAGTAGTGGAGGTAAACTCACTGAGGAACAGGAACCAGTAGTGGAGGTAAACTCCTCACTGAGGAACAGGAACCAGTAGAGGAGGTAAACTCCTCACTGAGGAACAGGAACCAGTAGAGGAGGTAAACTCCTCACTGAGGAACAGGAACCAGTAGTGGAGGTAAACTCCTCACTGAGGAACAGGAACCAGTAGTGGAGGTAAACTCCTCACTGAGGAACAGGAACCAGTAGAGGAGGTAAACTCACTGAGGAACAGGAACCAGTAGTGGAGGTAAACTCCTCACTGAGGAACAGGAACCAGTAGAGGAGGTAAACTCACTGAGGAACAGGAACCAGTAGTGGAGGTAAACTCACTGAGGAACAGGAACCAGTAGTGGAGGTAAACTCCTCACTGAGGAACAGGAACCAGTAGAGGAGGTAAACTCCTCACTGAGGAACAGGAACCAGTAGAGGAGGTAAACTCCTCACTGAGGAACAGGAACCAGTAGAGGAGGTAAACTCCTCACTGAGGAACAGGAACCAGTAGTGGAGGTAAACTCCTCACTGAGGAACAGGAACCAGTAGAGGAGGTAAACTCCTCACTGAGGAACAGGAACCAGTAGTGGAGGTAAACTCACTGAGGAACAGGAACCAGTAGTGGAGGTAAACTCCTCACTGAGGAACAGGAACCAGTAGTGGAGGTAAACTCACTGAGGAACAGGAACCAGTAGTGGAGGTAAACTCCTCACTGAGGAACAGGAACCAGTAGAGGAGGTAAACTCCTCACTGAGGAACAGGAACCAGTAGTGGAGGTAAACTCCTCACTGAGGAACAGGAACCAGTAGAGGAGGTAAACTCCTCACTGAGGAACAGGAACCAGTAGTGGAGGTAAACTCCTCACTGAGGAACAGGAACCAGTAGTGGAGGTAAACTCCTCACTGAGGAACAGGAACCAGTAGAGGAGGTAAACTCCTCACTGAGGAACAGGAACCAGTAGTGGAGGCAAACTCCTCACTGAGGAACAGGAACCAGTAGAGGAGGTAAACTCCTCACTGAGGAACAGGAACCAGTAGTGGAGGTAAACTCACTGAGGAACAGGAACCAGTAGTGGAGGTAAACTCCTCACTGAGGAACAGGAACCAGTAGTGGAGGTAAACTCCTCACTGAGGAACAGGAACCAGTAGAGGAGGTAAACTCCTCACTGAGGAACAGGAACCAGTAGTGGAGGTAAACTCCTCACTGAGGAACAGGAACCAGTAGTGGAGGTAAACTCCTCACTGAGGAACAGGAACCAGTAGAGGAGGTAAACTCCTCACTGAGGAACAGGAACCAGTAGAGGAGGTAAACTCCTCACTGAGGAACAGGAACCAGTAGTGGAGGTAAACTCCTCACTGAGGAACAGGAACCAGTAGTGGAGGTAAACTCACTGAGGAACAGGAACCAGTAGTGGAGGTAAACTCCTCACTGAGGAACAGGAACCAGTAGTGGAGGTAAACTCACTGAGGAACAGGAACCAGTAGTGGAGGTAAACTCCTCACTGAGGAACAGGAACCAGTAGTGGAGGTAAACTCACTGAGGAACAGGAACCAGTAGTGGAGGTAAACTCCTCACTGAGGAACAGGAACCAGTAGTGGAGGTAAACTCACTGAGGAACAGGAACCAGTAGTGGAGGTAAACTCCTCACTGAGGAACAGGAACCAGTAGTGGAGGTAAACTCACTGAGGAACAGGAACCAGTAGTGGAGGTAAACTCCTCACTGAGGAACAGGAACCAGTAGTGGAGGTAAACTCCTCACTGAGGAACAGGAACCAGTAGAGGAGGTAAACTCACTGAGGAACAGGAACCAGTAGTGGAGGTAAACTCACTGAGGAACAGGAACCAGTAGAGGAGGTAAACTCACTGAGGAACAGGAACCAGTAGTGGAGGTAAACTCCTCACTGAGGAACAGGAACCAGTAGTGGAGGTAAACTCCTCACTGAGGAACAGGAACCAGTAGAGGAGGTAAACTCACTGAGGAACAGGAACCAGTAGTGGAGGTAAACTCACTGAGGAACAGGAACCAGTAGAGGAGGTAAACTCACTGAGGAACAGGAACCAGTAGAGGAGGTAAACTCACTGAGGAACAGGAACCAGTAGAGGAGGTAAACTCACTGAGGAACAGGAACCAGTAGAGGAGGTAAACTCCTCACTGAGGAACAGGAACCAGTAGAGGAGGTAAACTCACTGAGGAACAGGAACCAGTAGAGGAGGTAAACTCCTCACTGAGGAACAGGAACCAGTAGTGGAGGTAAACTCCTCACTGAGGAACAGGAACCAGTAGAGGAGGTAAACTCACTGAGGAACAGGAACCAGTAGAGGAGGTAAACTCCTCACTGAGGAACAGGAACCAGTAGTGGAGGTAAACTCCTCACTGAGGAACAGGAACCAGTAGAGGAGGTAAACTCCTCACTGAGGAACAGGAACCAGTAGAGGAGGTAAACTCACTGAGGAACAGGAACCAGTAGTGGAGGTAAACTCCTCACTGAGGAACAGGAACCAGTAGAGGAGGTAAACTCCTCACTGAGGAACAGGAACCAGTAGAGGAGGTAAACTCCTCACTGAGGAACAGGAACCAGTAGAGGAGGTAAACTCCTCACTGAGGAACAGGAACCAGTAGAGGAGGTAAACTCCTCACTGAGGAACAGGAACCAGTAGAGGAGGTAAACTCACTGAGGAACAGGAACCAGTAGAGGAGGTAAACTCACTGAGGAACAGGAACCAGTAGTGGAGGCAAACTCCTCACTGAGGAACAGGAACCAGTAGAGGAGGTAAACTCCTCACTGAGGAACAGGAACCAGTAGAGGAGGTAAACTCCTCACTGGGGAACAGGAACCAGTAGAGGAGGTAAACTCCTCACTGAGGAACAGGAACCAGTAGAGGAGGTAAACTCCTCACTGAGGAACAGGAACCAGTAGAGGAGGTAAACTCACTGAGGAACAGGAACCAGTAGTGGAGGTAAACTCACTGAGGAACAGGAACCAGTAGAGGAGGTAAACTCCTCACTGAGGAACAGGAACCAGTAGAGGAGGTAAACTCCTCACTGAGGAACAGGAACCAGTAGAGGAGGTAAACTCCTCACTGAGGAACAGGAACCAGTAGTGGAGGTAAACTCCTCACTGGGGAACAGGAACCAGTAGTGGAGGCAAACTCCTCACTGAGGAACAGGAACCAGTAGTGGAGGTAAACTCCTCACTGAGGAACAGGAACCAGTAGAGGAGGTAAACTCCTCACTGAGGAACAGGAACCAATAGTGGAGGTAAACTCCTCACTGAGGAACAGGAACCAGTAGTGGAGGTAAACTCCTCACTGAGGAACAGGAACCAGTAGTGGAGGTAAACTCACTGAGGAACAGGAACCAGTAGTGGAGGTAAACTCCTCACTGGGGAACAGGAACCAGTAGTGGAGGTAAACTCACTGAGGAACAGGAACCAGTAGAGGAGGTAAACTCCTCACTGAGGAACAGGAACCAGTAGAGGAGGTAAACTCCTCACTGAGGAACAGGAACCAGTAGTGGAGGTAAACTCACTGAGGAACAGGAACCAGTAGAGGAGGTAAACTCCTCACTGAGGAACAGGAACCAGTAGTGGAGGTAAACTCACTGAGGAACAGGAACCAGTAGAGGAGGTAAACTCCTCACTGAGGAACAGGAACCAGAAGTGGAGGTAAACTCACTGAGGAACAGGAACCAGTAGTGGAGGTAAACTCCTCACTGAGGAACAGGAACCAGTAGTGGAGGTAAACTCACTGAGGAACAGGAACCAGTAGAGGAGGTAAACTCCTCACTGAGGAACAGGAACCAGTAGAGGAGGTAAACTCCTCACTGAGGAACAGGAACCAGTAGTGGAGGTAAACTCCTCACTGGGGAACAGGAACCAGTAGAGGAGGTAAACTCCTCACTGAGGAACAGGAACCAGTAGTGGAGGTAAACTCCTCACTGAGGAACAGGAACCAGTAGTGGAGGTAAACTCCTCACTGGGGAACAGGAACCAGTAGAGGAGGTAAACTCACTGAGGAACAGGAACCAGTAGTGGAGGTAAACTCCTCACTGAGGAACAGGAACCAGTAGTGGAGGTAAACTCCTCACTGAGGAACAGGAACCAGTAGTGGAGGTAAACTCCTCACTGGGGAACAGGAACCAGTAGAGGAGGTAAACTCACTGAGGAACAGGAACCAGTAGAGGAGGTAAACTCCTCACTGAGGAACAGGAACCAGTAGTGGAGGTAAACTCCTCACTGAGGAACAGGAACCAGTAGTGGAGGTAAACTCCTCACTGAGGAACAGGAACCAGTAGAGGAGGTAAACTCCTCACTGAGGAACAGGAACCAGTAGTGGAGGTAAACTCCTCACTGAGGAACAGGAACCAGTAGAGGAGGTAAACTCCTCACTGAGGAACAGGAACCAGTAGAGGAGGTAAACTCCTCACTGAGGAACAGGAACCAGTAGAGGAGGTAAACTCCTCACTGGGGAACAGGAACCAGTAGAGGAGTTAAACTCCTCACTGAGGAACAGGAACCAGTAGAGGAGCTAAACTCCTCACTGAGGAACAGGAACCAGTAGAGGAGGTAAACTCCTCACTGAGGAACAGGAACCAGTAGAGGAGGTAAACTCCTCACTGAGGAACAGGAACCAGTAGAGGAGGTAAACTCCTCACTGAGGAACAGGAACCAGTAGTGGAGGTAAACTCCTCACTGGGGAACAGGAACCAGTAGTGGAGGCAAACTCCTCACTGAGGAACAGGAACCAGTAGTGGAGGTAAACTCCTCACTGAGGAACAGGAACCAGTAGAGGAGGTAAACTCCTCACTGAGGAACAGGAACCAATAGTGGAGGTAAACTCCTCACTGAGGAACAGGAACCAGTAGTGGAGGTAAACTCACTGAGGAACAGGAACCAGTAGTGGAGGTAAACTCCTCACTGAGGAACAGGAACCAGTAGTGGAGGTAAACTCACTGAGGAACAGGAACCAGTAGTGGAGGTAAACTCCTCACTGAGGAACAGGAACCAGTAGTGGAGGTAAACTCACTGAGGAACAGGAACCAGTAGAGGAGGTAAACTCCTCACTGAGGAACAGGAACCAGTAGTGGAGGTAAACTCACTGAGGAACAGGAACCAGAAGTGGAGGTAAACTCACTGAGGAACAGGAACCAGAAGTGGAGGTAAACTCCTCACTGAGGAACAGGAACCAGTAGAGGAGGTAAACTCCTCACTGAGGAACAGGAACCAGTAGTGGAGGTAAACTCCTCACTGAGGAACAGGAACCAGTAGTGGAGGCAAACTCACTGAGGAACAGGAACCAGTAGAGGAGGTAAACTCCTCACTGAGGAACAGGAACCAGTAGAGGAGGTAAACTCCTCACTGAGGAACAGGAACCAGTAGAGGAGGTAAACTCCTCACTGAGGAACAGGAACCAGTAGAGGAGGTAAACTCCTCACTGAGGAACAGGAACCAGTAGTGGAGGCAAACTCACTGAGGAACAGGAACCAGTAGAGGAGGTAAACTCCTCACTGAGGAACAGGAACCAGTAGAGGAGGTAAACTCCTCACTGAGGAACAGGAACCAGTAGAGGAGGTAAACTCCTCACTGAGGAACAGGAACCAGTAGAGGAGGTAAAGTCCTCACTGGGGAACAGGAACCAGTAGAGGAGGTAAACTCCTCACTGAGGAACAGGAACCAGTAGAGGAGGTAAACTCCTCACTGAGGAACAGGAACCAGTAGAGGAGGTAAACTCACTGAGGAACAGGAACCAGTAGAGGAGGTAAACTCCTCACTGGGGAACAGGAACCAGTAGAGGAGGTAAACTCCTCACTGAGGATCAGGAACCAGTAGTGGAGGTAAACTCCTCACTGAGGAACAGGAACCAGTAGAGGAGGTAAACTCCTCACTGAGGAACAGGAACCAGTAGTGGAGGTAAACTCCTCACTGAGGAACAGGAACCAGTAGTGGAGGTAAACTCCTCACTGAGGAACAGGAACCAGTAGAGGAGGTAAACTCACTGAGGAACAGGAACCAGTAGTGGAGGTAAACTCCTCACTGAGGAACAGGAACCAGTAGAGGAGGTAAACTCACTGAGGAACAGGAACCAGTAGAGGAGGTAAACTCACTGAGGAACAGGAACCAGTAGAGGAGGTAAACTCCTCACTGAGGAACAGGAACCAGTAGAGGAGGTAAACTCCTCACTGAGGAACAGGAACCAGTAGAGGAGGTAAACTCCTCACTGAGGAACAGGAACCAGTAGAGGAGGTAAACTCACTGAGGAACAGGAACCAGTAGAGGAGGTAAACTCCTCACTGAGGAACAGGAACCAGTAGTGGAGGTAAACTCACTGAGGAACAGGAACCAGTAGTGGAGGTAAACTCCTCACTGAGGAACAGGAACCAGTGGAGGAGGTGAACTCCTCACTGAGGAACAGGAACCAGTAGAGGAGGTAAACTCCTCACTGGGGAACAGGAACCAGTAGAGGAGGTAAACTCCTCACTGAGGATCAGGAACCAGTAGTGGAGGTAAACTCCTCACTGAGGAACAGGAACCAGTAGAGGAGGTAAACTCCTCACTGAGGAACAGGAACCAGTAGTGGAGGTAAACTCCTCACTGAGGAACAGGAACCAGTAGTGGAGGTAAACTCCTCACTGAGGAACAGGAACCAGTAGAGGAGGTAAACTCACTGAGGAACAGGAACCAGTAGTGGAGGTAAACTCCTCACTGAGGAACAGGAACCAGTAGAGGAGGTAAACTCACTGAGGAACAGGAACCAGTAGAGGAGGTAAACTCACTGAGGAACAGGAACCAGTAGAGGAGGTAAACTCCTCACTGAGGAACAGGAACCAGTAGAGGAGGTAAACTCCTCACTGAGGAACAGGAACCAGTAGAGGAGGTAAACTCCTCACTGAGGAACAGGAACCAGTAGAGGAGGTAAACTCACTGAGGAACAGGAACCAGTAGAGGAGGTAAACTCCTCACTGAGGAACAGGAACCAGTAGTGGAGGTAAACTCACTGAGGAACAGGAACCAGTAGTGGAGGTAAACTCCTCACTGAGGAACAGGAACCAGTGGAGGAGGTGAACTCCTCACTGAGGAACAGGAACCAGTAGAGGAGGTAAACTCCTCACTGGGGAACAGGAACCAGTAGAGGAGGTAAACTCCTCACTGAGGAACAGGAACCAGTAGAGGAGGTAAACTCCTCACTGGGGAACAGGAACCAGTAGAGGAGGTAAACTCCTAACTGAGGAACAGGAACCAGTAGAGGAGGTAAACTCCTCACCGAGGAACAGGAACCAGTAGTGGAGGTAAACTCCTCACTGAGGAACAGGAACCAGTAGAGGAGGTAAACTCCTCACTGAGGAACAGGAACCAGTAGAGGAGGTAAACTCCTCACTGAGGAACAGGAACCAGTAGAGGAGGTAAACTCCTCACTGAGGAACAGGAACCAGTAGTAGAGGTAAACTCCTCACTGAGGAACAGGAACCAGTAGAGGAGGTAAACTCCTCACTGAGGAACAGGAACCAGTAGTGGAGGTAAACTCCTCACTGAGGAACAGGAACCAGTAGAGGAGGTAAACTCCTCACTGAGGAACAGGAACCAGTAGAGGAGGTAAACTCCTCACTGAGGAACAGGAACCAGTAGAGGAGGTAAACTCCTCACTGAGGAACAGGAACCAGTAGAGGAGGTAAACTCCTCACTGAGGAACAGGAACCAGTAGTAGAGGTAAACTCCTCACTGAGGAACAGGAACCAGTAGAGGAGGTAAACTCCTCACTGAGGAACAGGAACCAGTAGAGGAGGTAAACTCACTGAGGAACAGGAACCAGTAGTGGAGGCAAACTCCTCACTGAGGAACAGGAACCAGTAGAGGAGGTAAACTCCTCACTGAGGAACAGGAACCAGTAGAGGAGGCAAACTCCTCACTGGGGAACAGGAACCAGTAGTGGAGGTAAACTCCTCACTGAGGAACAGGAACCAGTAGTGGAGGTAAACTCCTCACTGAGGAACAGGAACCAGTAGTGGAGGTAAACTCACTGAGGAACAGGAACCAGTAGTGGAGGTAAACTCCTCACTGAGGAACAGGAACCAGTAGTGGAGGTAAACTCCTCACTGAGGAACAGGAACCAGTAGAGGAGGTAAACTCCTCACTGAGGAACAGGAACCAGTAGTGGAGGTGAACTCCTCACTGAGGAACAGGAACCAGTAGTGGAGGTAAACTCCTCACTGAGGAACAGGAACCAGTAGTGGAGGTAAACTCACTGAGGAACAGGAACCAGTAGAGGAGGTAAACTCCTCACTGAGGAACAGGAACCAGTAGAGGAGGTAAACTCCTCACTGAGGAACAGGAACCAGTAGTGGAGGTAAACTCCTCACTGAGGAACAGGAACCAGTAGTGGAGGTAAACTCCTCACTGAGGAACAGGAACCAGTAGTGGAGGTAAACTCACTGAGGAACAGGAACCAGTAGAGGAGGTAAACTCCTCACTGAGGAACAGGAACCAGTAGAGGAGGTAAACTCCTCACTGAGGAACAGGAACCAGTAGTGGAGGTAAACTCCTCACTGAGGAACAGGAACCAGTAGAGGAGGTAAACTCACTGAGGAACAGGAACCAGTAGTGGAGGTAAACTCCTCACTGAGGAACAGGAACCAGTAGAGGAGGTAAACTCCTCACTGAGGAACAGGAACCAGTAGAGGAGGTAAACTCCTCACTGAGGAACAGGAACCAGTAGTAGAGGTAAACTCCTCACTGAGGAACAGGAACCAGTAGAGGAGGTAAACTCCTCACTGAGGAACAGGAACCAGTAGAGGAGGTAAACTCCTCACTGAGGAACAGGAACCAGTAGAGGAGGTAAACTCACTGAGGAACAGGAACCAGTAGTGGAGGTAAACTCCTCACTGAGGAACAGGAACCAGTAGAGGAGGTAAACTCCTCACTGAGGAACAGGAACCAGTAGAGGAGGTAAACTCCTCACTGAGGAACAGGAACCAGTAGAGGAGGTAAACTCCTCACTGAGGAACAGGAACCAGTAGAGGAGGTAAACTCACTGAGGAACAGGAACCAGTAGTGGAGGTAAACTCACTGAGGAACAGGAACCAGTAGTGGAGGTAAACTCCTCACTGAGGAACAGGAACCAGTAGAGGAGGTAAACTCCTCACTGAGGAACAGGAACCAGTAGAGGAGGTAAACTCCTCACTGAGGAACAGGAACCAGTAGAGGAGGTAAACTCCTCACTGAGGAACAGGAACCAGTAGAGGAGGTAAACTCCTCACTGAGGAACAGGAACCAGTAGAGGAGGTAAACTCACTGAGGAACAGGAACCAGTAGTGGAGGCAAACTCCTCACTGAGGAACAGGAACCAGTAGAGGAGGTAAACTCCTCACTGAGGAACAGGAACCAGTAGAGGAGGTAAACTCCTCACTGGGGAACAGGAACCAGTAGAGGAGGTAAACTCCTCACTGAGGAACAGGAACCAGTAGAGGAGGTAAACTCCTCACTGAGGAACAGGAACCAGTAGAGGAGGTAAACTCACTGAGGAACAGGAACCAGTAGTGGAGGTAAACTCACTGAGGAACAGGAACCAGTAGAGGAGGTAAACTCCTCACTGAGGAACAGGAACCAGTAGAGGAGGTAAACTCCTCACTGAGGAACAGGAACCAGTAGAGGAGGTAAACTCCTCACTGAGGAACAGGAACCAGTAGTGGAGGTAAACTCCTCACTGGGGAACAGGAACCAGTAGTGGAGGCAAACTCCTCACTGAGGAACAGGAACCAGTAGTGGAGGTAAACTCCTCACTGAGGAACAGGAACCAGTAGAGGAGGTAAACTCCTCACTGAGGAACAGGAACCAATAGTGGAGGTAAACTCCTCACTGAGGAACAGGAACCAGTAGTGGAGGTAAACTCACTGAGGAACAGGAACCAGTAGTGGAGGTAAACTCCTCACTGAGGAACAGGAACCAGTAGTGGAGGTAAACTCACTGAGGAACAGGAACCAGTAGTGGAGGTAAACTCCTCACTGAGGAACAGGAACCAGTAGTGGAGGTAAACTCACTGAGGAACAGGAACCAGTAGAGGAGGTAAACTCCTCACTGAGGAACAGGAACCAGTAGTGGAGGTAAACTCACTGAGGAACAGGAACCAGTAGAGGAGGTAAACTCCTCACTGAGGAACAGGAACCAGAAGTGGAGGTAAACTCACTGAGGAACAGGAACCAGTAGTGGAGGTAAACTCCTCACTGAGGAACAGGAACCAGTAGTGGAGGTAAACTCACTGAGGAACAGGAACCAGTAGAGGAGGTAAACTCCTCACTGAGGAACAGGAACCAGAAGTGGAGGTAAACTCACTGAGGAACAGGAACCAGAAGTGGAGGTAAACTCCTCACTGAGGAACAGGAACCAGTAGAGGAGGTAAACTCCTCACTGAGGAACAGGAACCAGTAGTGGAGGTAAACTCACTGAGGAACAGGAACCAGAAGTGGAGGTAAACTCACTGAGGAACAGGAACCAGTAGAGGAGGTAAACTCCTCACTGAGGAACAGGAACCAGTAGTGGAGGCAAACTCACTGAGGAACAGGAACCAGTAGAGGAGGTAAACTCCTCACTGAGGAACAGGAACCAGTAGAGGAGGTAAACTCCTCACTGAGGAACAGGAACCAGTAGAGGAGGTAAACTCCTCACTGAGGAACAGGAACCAGTAGAGGAGGTAAAGTCCTCACTGGGGAACAGGAACCAGTAGAGGAGGTAAACTCCTCACTGAGGAACAGGAACCAGTAGAGGAGGTAAACTCCTCACTGAGGAACAGGAACCAGTAGAGGAGGTAAACTCACTGAGGAACAGGAACCAGTAGAGGAGGTAAACTCCTCACTGGGGAACAGGAACCAGTAGAGGAGGTAAACTCCTCACTGAGGAACAGGAACCAGTAGTGGAGGTAAACTCCTCACTGAGGAACAGGAACCAGTAGAGGAGGTAAACTCCTCACTGAGGAACAGGAACCAGTAGTGGAGGTAAACTCCTCACTGAGGAACAGGAACCAGTAGTGGAGGTAAACTCCTCACTGAGGAACAGGAACCAGTAGAGGAGGTAAACTCACTGAGGAACAGGAACCAGTAGTGGAGGTAAACTCCTCACTGAGGAACAGGAACCAGTAGAGGAGGTAAACTCACTGAGGAACAGGAACCAGTAGAGGAGGTAAACTCACTGAGGAACAGGAACCAGTAGAGGAGGTAAACTCCTCACTGAGGAACAGGAACCAGTAGAGGAGGTAAACTCCTCACTGAGGAACAGGAACCAGTAGAGGAGGTAAACTCCTCACTGAGGAACAGGAACCAGTAGAGGAGGTAAACTCACTGAGGAACAGGAACCAGTAGAGGAGGTAAACTCCTCACTGAGGAACAGGAACCAGTAGTGGAGGTAAACTCACTGAGGAACAGGAACCAGTAGTGGAGGTAAACTCCTCACTGAGGAACAGGAACCAGTGGAGGAGGTGAACTCCTCACTGAGGAACAGGAACCAGTAGAGGAGGTAAACTCCTCACTGGGGAACAGGAACCAGTAGAGGAGGTAAACTCCTCACTGAGGAACAGGAACCAGTAGAGGAGGTAAACTCCTCACTGGGGAACAGGAACCAGTAGAGGAGGTAAACTCCTAACTGAGGAACAGGAACCAGTAGAGGAGGTAAACTCCTCACCGAGGAACAGGAACCAGTAGTGGAGGTAAACTCCTCACTGAGGAACAGGAACCAGTAGAGGAGGTAAACTCCTCACTGAGGAACAGGAACCAGTAGAGGAGGTAAACTCCTCACTGAGGAACAGGAACCAGTAGAGGAGGTAAACTCCTCACTGAGGAACAGGAACCAGTAGTAGAGGTAAACTCCTCACTGAGGAACAGGAACCAGTAGAGGAGGTAAACTCCTCACTGAGGAACAGGAACCAGTAGTGGAGGTAAACTCCTCACTGAGGAACAGGAACCAGTAGAGGAGGTAAACTCCTCACTGAGGAACAGGAACCAGTAGAGGAGGTAAACTCCTCACTGAGGAACAGGAACCAGTAGAGGAGGTAAACTCCTCACTGAGGAACAGGAACCAGTAGAGGAGGTAAACTCCTCACTGAGGAACAGGAACCAGTAGTAGAGGTAAACTCCTCACTGAGGAACAGGAACCAGTAGAGGAGGTAAACTCCTCACTGAGGAACAGGAACCAGTAGAGGAGGTAAACTCACTGAGGAACAGGAACCAGTAGTGGAGGCAAACTCCTCACTGAGGAACAGGAACCAGTAGAGGAGGTAAACTCCTCACTGAGGAACAGGAACCAGTAGAGGAGGCAAACTCCTCACTGGGGAACAGGAACCAGTAGTGGAGGTAAACTCCTCACTGAGGAACAGGAACCAGTAGTGGAGGTAAACTCCTCACTGAGGAACAGGAACCAGTAGTGGAGGTAAACTCACTGAGGAACAGGAACCAGTAGTGGAGGTAAACTCCTCACTGAGGAACAGGAACCAGTAGTGGAGGTGAACTCCTCACTGAGGAACAGGAACCAGTAGTGGAGGTAAACTCCTCACTGAGGAACAGGAACCAGTAGTGGAGGTAAACTCACTGAGGAACAGGAACCAGTAGAGGAGGTAAACTCCTCACTGAGGAACAGGAACCAGTAGAGGAGGTAAACTCCTCACTGAGGAACAGGAACCAGTAGTGGAGGTAAACTCCTCACTGAGGAACAGGAACCAGTAGTGGAGGTAAACTCCTCACTGAGGAACAGGAACCAGTAGTGGAGGTAAACTCACTGAGGAACAGGAACCAGTAGAGGAGGTAAACTCACTGAGGAACAGGAACCAGTAGTGGAGGTAAACTCCTCACTGAGGAACAGGAACCAGTAGAGGAGGTAAACTCCTCACTGAGGAACAGGAACCAGTAGTGGAGGTAAACTCCTCACTGAGGAACAGGAACCAGTAGAGGAGGTAAACTCACTGAGGAACAGGAACCAGTAGTGGAGGTAAACTCCTCACTGAGGAACAGGAACCAGTAGAGGAGGTAAACTCCTCACTGAGGAACAGGAACCAGTAGAGGAGGTAAACTCCTCACTGAGGAACAGGAACCAGTAGTAGAGGTAAACTCCTCACTGAGGAACAGGAACCAGTAGAGGAGGTAAACTCCTCACTGAGGAACAGGAACCAGTAGAGGAGGTAAACTCCTCACTGAGGAACAGGAACCAGTAGAGGAGGTAAACTCACTGAGGAACAGGAACCAGTAGTGGAGGTAAACTCCTCACTGAGGAACAGGAACCAGTAGAGGAGGTAAACTCCTCACTGAGGAACAGGAACCAGTAGAGGAGGTAAACTCACTGAGGAACAGGAACCAGTAGTGGAGGTAAACTCCTCACTGAGGAACAGGAACCAGTAGAGGAGGTAAACTCCTCACTGAGGAACAGGAACCAGTAGAGGAGGTAAACTCCTCACTGAGGAACAGGAACCAGTAGAGGAGGTAAACTCCTCACTGAGGAACAGGAACCAGTAGAGGAGGTAAACTCCTCACTGAGGAACAGGAACCAGTAGAGGAGGTAAACTCCTCACTGAGGAACAGGAACCAGTAGAGGAGGTGAACTCCTCACTGAGGAACAGGAACCAGTAGAGGAGGTAAACTCCTCACTGAGGAACAGGAACCAGTAGAGGAGGTAAACTCCTCACTGAGGAACAGGAACCAGTAGAGGAGGTAAACTCCTCACTGAGGAACAGGAACCAGTAGTGGAGGTAAACTCCTCATTGAGGAACAGGAACCAGTAGTGGAGGTAAACTCACTGAGGAACAGGAACCAGTAGTGGAGGTAAATTCACTGAGGAACAGGAACCAGTAGTGGAGGTAAACTCCTCACTGAGGAACAGGAACCAGTAGAGGAGGTAAACTCATCACTGAGGAACAGGAACCAGTAGAGGAGGTAAACTCACTGAGGAACAGGAACCAGTAGTGGAGGTAAACTCCTCACTGAGGAACAGGAACCAGTAGAGGAGGTAAACTCCTCACTGAGGAATAGGAACCAGTAGAGGAGGTAAACTCCTCATTGAGGAACAGGAACCAGTAGAGGAGGTGAACTCCTCACTGAGGAAAAGGAACCAGTAGTGGAGGCAAACTCCTCACTGAGGAACAGGAACCAGTAGTGGAGGTAAACTCCTCACTGAGGAACAGGAACCAGTAGAGGAGGCAAACTCCTCACTGAGGAACAGGAACCAGTAGAGGAGGTAAACTCACTGAGGAACAGGAACCAGTAGTGGAGGCAAACTCCTCACTGAGGAACAGGAACCAGTAGAGGAGGTAAACTCCTCACTGAGGAACAGGAACCAGTAGAGGAGGTAAACTCCTCACTGGGGAACAGGAACCAGTAGAGGAGGTAAACTCCTCACTGAGGAACAGGAACCAGTAGAGGAGGTAAACTCCTCACTGAGGAACAGGAACCAGTAGTGGAGGTAAACTCACTGAGGAACAGGAACCAGTAGTGGAGGTAAACTCCTCACTGAGGAACAGGAACCAGTAGAGGAGGTAAACTCCTCACTGAGGAACAGGAACCAGTAGAGGAGGTAAACTCCTCACTGAGGAACAGGAACCAGTAGAGGAGGTAAACTCCTCACTGAGGAACAGGAACCAGTAGAGGAGGTAAACTCCTCACTGAGGAACAGGAACCAGTAGAGGAGGTAAACTCCTCACTGGGGAACAGGAACCAGTAGAGGAGGTAAACTCCTCACTGAGGAACAGGAACCAGTAGTGGAGGTAAACTCCTCACTGAGGAACAGGAACCAGTAGAGGAGGTAAACTCCTCACTGAGGAACAGGAACCAGTAGAGGAGGTAAACTCCTCACTGAGGAACAGGAACCAGTAGTGGAGGTAAACTCCTCACTGAGGAACAGGAACCAGTAGTGGAGGTAAACTCCTCACTGAGGAACAGGAACCAGTAGAGGAGGTAAACTCCTCACTGAGGAACAGGAACCAGTAGAGGAGGTAAACTCCTCACTGAGGAACAGGAACCAGTAGTGGAGGTAAACTCACTGAGGAACAGGAACCAGTAGTGGAGGTAAACTCACTGAGGAACAGGAACCAGTAGTGGAGGTAAACTCCTCACTGGGGAACAGGAACCAGTAGAGGAGGTAAACTCCTCACTGAGGAACAGGAACCAGTAGAGGAGGTAAACTCCTCACTGAGGAACAGGAACCAGTAGTGGAGGTAAACTCCTCACTGAGGAACAGGAACCAGTAGAGGAGGTAAACTCCTCACTGAGGAACAGGAACCAGTAGAGGAGGTAAACTCCTCACTGGGGAACAGGAACCAGTAGTGGAGGTAAACTCCTCACTGAGGAACAGGAACCAGTAGAGGAGGTAAACTCCTCACTGAGGAACAGGAACCAGTAGTGGAGGTAAACTCACTGAGGAACAGGAACCAGTAGTGGAGGTAAACTCCTCACTGAGGAACAGGAACCAGTAGTGGAGGTAAACTCACTGAGGAACAGGAACCAGTAGTGGAGGTAAACTCCTCACTGAGGAACAGGAACCAGTAGTGGAGGTAAACTCACTGAGGAACAGGAACCAGTAGTGGAGGTAAACTCACTGAGGAACAGGAACCAGTAGTGGAGGTAAACTCACTGAGGAACAGGAACCAGTAGAGGAGGTAAACTCCTCACTGAGGAACAGGAACCAGTAGAGGAGGTAAACTCCTCACTGAGGAACAGGAACCAGTAGAGGAGGTAAACTCCTCACTGGGGAACAGGAACCAGTAGAGGAGGTAAACTCCTCACTGGGGAACAGGAACCAGTAGTGGAGGTAAACTCCTCACTGAGGAACAGGAACCAGTAGAGGAGGTAAACTCCTCACTGAGGAACAGGAACCAGTAGAGGAGGTAAACTCCTCACTGAGGAACAGGAACCAGTAGTGGAGGTAAACTCCTCACTGAGGAACAGGAACCAGTAGTGGAGGTAAACTCCTCACTGAGGAACAGGAACCAGTAGAGGAGGTAAACTCCTCACTGAGGAACAGGAACCAGTAGTGGAGGTAAACTCCTCACTGAGGAACAGGAACCAGTAGAGGAGGTAAACTCCTCACTGAGGAACAGGAACCAGTAGAGGAGGTAAACTCCTCACTGAGGAACAGGAACCAGTAGTGGAGGTAAACTCCTCACTGAGGAACAGGAACCAGTAGTGGAGGTAAACTCCTCACTGAGGAACAGGAACCAGTAGAGGAGGTAAACTCCTCACTGAGGAACAGGAACCAGTAGAGGAGGTAAACTCCTCACTGAGGAACAGGAACCAGTAGAGGAGGTAAACTCCTCACTGAGGAACAGGAACCAGTAGTGGAGGTAAACTCACTGAGGAACAGGAACCAGTAGTGGAGGTAAACTCCTCACTGAGGAACAGGAACCAGTAGTGGAGGTAAACTCACTGAGGAACAGGAACCAGTAGTGGAGGTAAACTCCTCACTGAGGAACAGGAACCAGTAGTGGAGGTAAACTCACTGAGGAACAGGAACCAGTAGTGGAGGTAAACTCACTGAGGAACAGGAACCAGTAGTGGAGGTAAACTCCTCACTGAGGAACAGGAACCAGTAGTGGAGGTAAACTCACTGAGGAACAGGAACCAGTAGTGGAGGTAAACTCACTGAGGAACAGGAACCAGTAGAGGAGGTAAACTCCTCACTGAGGAACAGGAACCAGTAGAGGAGGTAAACTCCTCACTGAGGAACAGGAACCAGTAGAGGAGGTAAACTCCTCACTGAGGAACAGGAACCAGTAGTGGAGGTAAACTCCTCACTGAGGAACAGGAACCAGTAGTGGAGGTAAACTCCTCACTGAGGAACAGGAACCAGTAGAGGAGGTAAACTCCTCACTGAGGAACAGGAACCAGTAGAGGAGGTAAACTCCTCACTGAGGAACAGGAACCAGTAGTGGAGGTAAACTCACTGAGGAACAGGAACCAGTAGTGGAGGTAAACTCACTGAGGAACAGGAACCAGTAGTGGAGGTAAACTCCTCACTGGGGAACAGGAACCAGTAGAGGAGGTAAACTCCTCACTGAGGAACAGGAACCAGTAGAGGAGGTAAACTCCTCACTGAGGAACAGGAACCAGTAGTGGAGGTAAACTCCTCACTGAGGAACAGGAACCAGTAGAGGAGGTAAACTCCTCACTGAGGAACAGGAACCAGTAGAGGAGGTAAACTCCTCACTGGGGAACAGGAACCAGTAGTGGAGGTAAACTCCTCACTGAGGAACAGGAACCAGTAGAGGAGGTAAACTCCTCACTGAGGAACAGGAACCAGTAGTGGAGGTAAACTCACTGAGGAACAGGAACCAGTAGTGGAGGTAAACTCCTCACTGAGGAACAGGAACCAGTAGTGGAGGTAAACTCACTGAGGAACAGGAACCAGTAGTGGAGGTAAACTCCTCACTGAGGAACAGGAACCAGTAGTGGAGGTAAACTCACTGAGGAACAGGAACCAGTAGTGGAGGTAAACTCACTGAGGAACAGGAACCAGTAGTGGAGGTAAACTCACTGAGGAACAGGAACCAGTAGAGGAGGTAAACTCCTCACTGAGGAACAGGAACCAGTAGAGGAGGTAAACTCACTGAGGAACAGGAACCAGTAGTGGAGGTAAACTCCTCACTGAGGAACAGGAACCAGTAGAGGAGGTAAACTCCTCACTGGGGAACAGGAACCAGTAGAGGAGGTAAACTCCTCACTGGGGAACAGGAACCAGTAGTGGAGGTAAACTCCTCACTGAGGAACAGGAACCAGTAGAGGAGGTAAACTCCTCACTGAGGAACAGGAACCAGTAGAGGAGGTAAACTCCTCACTGAGGAACAGGAACCAGTAGTGGAGGTAAACTCCTCACTGAGGAACAGGAACCAGTAGTGGAGGTAAACTCCTCACTGAGGAACAGGAACCAGTAGAGGAGGTAAACTCCTCACTGAGGAACAGGAACCAGTAGTGGAGGTAAACTCCTCACTGAGGAACAGGAACCAGTAGAGGAGGTAAACTCCTCACTGAGGAACAGGAACCAGTAGAGGAGGTAAACTCCTCACTGAGGAACAGGAACCAGTAGTGGAGGTAAACTCCTCACTGAGGAACAGGAACCAGTAGTGGAGGTAAACTCCTCACTGAGGAACAGGAACCAGTAGAGGAGGTAAACTCCTCACTGAGGAACAGGAACCAGTAGAGGAGGTAAACTCCTCACTGAGGAACAGGAACCAGTAGAGGAGGTAAACTCCTCACTGAGGAACAGGAACCAGTAGTGGAGGTAAACTCACTGAGGAACAGGAACCAGTAGTGGAGGTAAACTCCTCACTGAGGAACAGGAACCAGTAGTGGAGGTAAACTCACTGAGGAACAGGAACCAGTAGTGGAGGTAAACTCCTCACTGAGGAACAGGAACCAGTAGTGGAGGTAAACTCACTGAGGAACAGGAACCAGTAGTGGAGGTAAACTCACTGAGGAACAGGAACCAGTAGTGGAGGTAAACTCCTCACTGAGGAACAGGAACCAGTAGTGGAGGTAAACTCACTGAGGAACAGGAACCAGTAGTGGAGGTAAACTCACTGAGGAACAGGAACCAGTAGAGGAGGTAAACTCCTCACTGAGGAACAGGAACCAGTAGTGGAGGTAAACTCCTCACTGAGGAACAGGAACCAGTAGAGGAGGTAAACTCCTCACTGAGGAACAGGAACCAGTAGAGGAGGTAAACTCCTCACTGAGGAACAGGAACCAGTAGTGGAGGTAAACTCCTCACTGAGGAACAGGAACCAGTAGAGGAGGTAAACTCCTCACTGAGGAACAGGAACCAGTAGAGGAGGTAAACTCCTCACTGAGGAACAGGAACCAGTAGAGGAGGTAAACTCACTGAGGAACAGGAACCAGTAGTGGAGGTAAACTCCTCACTGAGGAACAGGAACCAGTAGAGGAGGTAAACTCCTCACTGAGGAACAGGAACCAGTAGAGGAGGTAAACTCCTCACTGAGGAACAGGAACCAGTAGAGGAGGTAAACTCCTCACTGAGGAACAGGAACCAGTAGAGGAGGTAAACTCCTCACTGAGGAACAGGAACCAGTAGAGGAGGTAAACTCACTGAGGAACAGGAACCAGTAGTGGAGGCAAACTCCTCACTGAGGAACAGGAACCAGTAGAGGAGGTAAACTCCTCACTGAGGAACAGGAACCAGTAGAGGAGGTAAACTCCTCACTGGGGAACAGGAACCAGTAGAGGAGGTAAACTCCTCACTGAGGAACAGGAACCAGTAGAGGAGGTAAACTCCTCACTGAGGAACAGGAACCAGTAGAGGAGGTAAACTCACTGAGGAACAGGAACCAGTAGTGGAGGTAAACTCACTGAGGAACAGGAACCAGTAGAGGAGGTAAACTCCTCACTGAGGAACAGGAACCAGTAGAGGAGGTAAACTCCTCACTGAGGAACAGGAACCAGTAGTGGAGGTAAACTCACTGAGGAACAGGAACCAGTAGTGGAGGTAAACTCACTGAGGAACAGGAACCAGTAGAGGAGGTAAACTCCTCACTGAGGAACAGGAACCAGTAGAGGAGGTGAACTCCTCACTGAGGAACAGGAACCAGTAGAGGAGGTAAACTCCTCACTGAGGAACAGGAACCAGTAGAGGAGGTAAACTCCTCACTGAGGAACAGGAACCAGTAGAGGAGGTAAACTCCTCACTGAGGAACAGGAACCAGTAGAGGAGGTAAACTCCTCACTGAGGAACAGGAACCAGTAGTGGAGGTAAACTCCTCATTGAGGAACAGGAACCAGTAGTGGAGGTAAACTCACTGAGGAACAGGAACCAGTAGTGGAGGTAAATTCACTGAGGAACAGGAACCAGTAGTGGAGGTAAACTCCTCACTGAGGAACAGGAACCAGTAGAGGAGGTAAACTCATCACTGAGGAACAGGAACCAGTAGAGGAGGTAAACTCACTGAGGAACAGGAACCAGTAGTGGAGGTAAACTCCTCACTGAGGAACAGGAACCAGTAGAGGAGGTAAACTCCTCACTGAGGAATAGGAACCAGTAGAGGAGGTAAACTCCTCATTGAGGAACAGGAACCAGTAGAGGAGGTGAACTCCTCACTGAGGAAAAGGAACCAGTAGTGGAGGCAAACTCCTCACTGAGGAACAGGAACCAGTAGTGGAGGTAAACTCCTCACTGAGGAACAGGAACCAGTAGAGGAGGCAAACTCCTCACTGAGGAACAGGAACCAGTAGAGGAGGTAAACTCACTGAGGAACAGGAACCAGTAGTGGAGGCAAACTCCTCACTGAGGAACAGGAACCAGTAGAGGAGGTAAACTCACTGAGGAACAGGAACCAGTAGTGGAGGTAAACTCACTGAGGAACAGGAACCAGTAGTGGAGGTAAACTCACTGAGGAACAGGAACCAGTAGTGGAGGTAAACTCCTCACTGAGGAACAGGAACCAGTAGTGGAGGTAAACTCACTGAGGAACAGGAACCAGTAGTGGAGGTAAACTCACTGAGGAACAGGAACCAGTAGAGGAGGTAAACTCCTCACTGAGGAACAGGAACCAGTAGTGGAGGTAAACTCCTCACTGAGGAACAGGAACCAGTAGAGGAGGTAAACTCCTCACTGAGGAACAGGAACCAGTAGAGGAGGTAAACTCCTCACTGAGGAACAGGAACCAGTAGTGGAGGTAAACTCCTCACTGAGGAACAGGAACCAGTAGAGGAGGTAAACTCCTCACTGAGGAACAGGAACCAGTAGAGGAGGTAAACTCCTCACTGAGGAACAGGAACCAGTAGAGGAGGTAAACTCACTGAGGAACAGGAACCAGTAGTGGAGGTAAACTCCTCACTGAGGAACAGGAACCAGTAGAGGAGGTAAACTCCTCACTGAGGAACAGGAACCAGTAGAGGAGGTAAACTCCTCACTGAGGAACAGGAACCAGTAGAGGAGGTAAACTCCTCACTGAGGAACAGGAACCAGTAGAGGAGGTAAACTCCTCACTGAGGAACAGGAACCAGTAGAGGAGGTAAACTCACTGAGGAACAGGAACCAGTAGTGGAGGCAAACTCCTCACTGAGGAACAGGAACCAGTAGAGGAGGTACACTCCTCACTGAGGAACAGGAACCAGTAGAGGAGGTAAACTCCTCACTGGGGAACAGGAACCAGTAGAGGAGGTAAACTCCTCACTGAGGAACAGGAACCAGTAGAGGAGGTAAACTCCTCACTGAGGAACAGGAACCAGTAGAGGAGGTAAACTCACTGAGGAACAGGAACCAGTAGTGGAGGTAAACTCACTGAGGAACAGGAACCAGTAGAGGAGGTAAACTCCTCACTGAGGAACAGGAACCAGTAGAGGAGGTAAACTCCTCACTGAGGAACAGGAACCAGTAGTGGAGGTAAACTCACTGAGGAACAGGAACCAGTAGTGGAGGTAAACTCACTGAGGAACAGGAACCAGTAGAGGAGGTAAACTCCTCACTGAGGAACAGGAACCAGTAGAGGAGGTGAACTCCTCACTGAGGAACAGGAACCAGTAGAGGAGGTAAACTCCTCACTGAGGAACAGGAACCAGTAGAGGAGGTAAACTCCTCACTGAGGAACAGGAACCAGTAGAGGAGGTAAACTCCTCACTGAGGAACAGGAACCAGTAGAGGAGGTAAACTCCTCACTGAGGAACAGGAACCAGTAGTGGAGGTAAACTCCTCATTGAGGAACAGGAACCAGTAGTGGAGGTAAACTCACTGAGGAACAGGAACCAGTAGAGGAGGTAAATTCACTGAGGAACAGGAACCAGTAGTGGAGGTAAACTCACTGAGGAACAGGAACCAGTAGTGGAGGCAAACTCCTCACTGAGGAACAGGAACCAGTAGAGGAGGTAAACTCCTCACTGAGGAACAGGAACCAGTAGAGGAGGTAAACTCCTCACTGAGGAACAGGAACCAGTAGAGGAGGTAAACTCACTGAGGAACAGGAACCAGTAGTGGAGGCAAACTCCTCACTGAGGAACAGGAACCAGTAGAGGAGGTAAACTCCTCACTGAGGAACAGGAACCAGTAGAGGAGGTAAACTCCTCACTGGGGAACAGGAACCAGTAGAGGAGGTAAACTCCTCACTGAGGAACAGGAACCAGTAGAGGAGGTAAACTCCTCACTGAGGAACAGGAACCAGTAGTGGAGGTAAACTCACTGAGGAACAGGAACCAGTAGTGGAGGTAAACTCCTCACTGAGGAACAGGAACCAGTAGAGGAGGTAAACTCCTCACTGAGGAACAGGAACCAGTAGAGGAGGTAAACTCCTCACTGAGGAAAAGGAACCAGTAGAGGAGGTAAACTCCTCACTGAGGAACAGGAACCAGTAGAGGAGGTAAACTCCTCACTGAGGAACAGGAACCAGTAGAGGAGGTAAACTCCTCACTGGGGAACAGGAACCAGTAGAGGAGGTAAACTCCTCACTGAGGAACAGGAACCAGTAGTGGAGGTAAACTCCTCACTGAGGAACAGGAACCAGTAGAGGAGGTAAACTCCTCACTGAGGAACAGGAACCAGTAGAGGAGGTAAACTCCTCACTGAGGAACAGGAACCAGTAGTGGAGGTAAACTCCTCACTGAGGAACAGGAACCAGTAGTGGAGGTAAACTCCTCACTGAGGAACAGGAACCAGTAGAGGAGGTAAACTCCTCACTGAGGAACAGGAACCAGTAGAGGAGGTAAACTCCTCACTGAGGAACAGGAACCAGTAGTGGAGGTAAACTCACTGAGGAACAGGAACCAGTAGTGGAGGTAAACTCACTGAGGAACAGGAACCAGTAGTGGAGGTAAACTCCTCACTGGGGAACAGGAACCAGTAGAGGAGGTAAACTCCTCACTGAGGAACAGGAACCAGTAGAGGAGGTAAACTCCTCACTGAGGAACAGGAACCAGTAGTGGAGGTAAACTCCTCACTGAGGAACAGGAACCAGTAGAGGAGGTAAACTCCTCACTGAGGAACAGGAACCAGTAGAGGAGGTAAACTCCTCACTGGGGAACAGGAACCAGTAGTGGAGGTAAACTCCTCACTGAGGAACAGGAACCAGTAGAGGAGGTAAACTCCTCACTGAGGAACAGGAACCAGTAGTGGAGGTAAACTCACTGAGGAACAGGAACCAGTAGTGGAGGTAAACTCCTCACTGAGGAACAGGAACCAGTAGTGGAGGTAAACTCACTGAGGAACAGGAACCAGTAGTGGAGGTAAACTCCTCACTGAGGAACAGGAACCAGTAGTGGAGGTAAACTCACTGAGGAACAGGAACCAGTAGTGGAGGTAAACTCACTGAGGAACAGGAACCAGTAGTGGAGGTAAACTCACTGAGGAACAGGAACCAGTAGAGGAGGTAAACTCCTCACTGAGGAACAGGAACCAGTAGAGGAGGTAAACTCCTCACTGAGGAACAGGAACCAGTAGAGGAGGTAAACTCCTCACTGGGGAACAGGAACCAGTAGAGGAGGTAAACTCCTCACTGGGGAACAGGAACCAGTAGTGGAGGTAAACTCCTCACTGAGGAACAGGAACCAGTAGAGGAGGTAAACTCCTCACTGAGGAACAGGAACCAGTAGAGGAGGTAAACTCCTCACTGAGGAACAGGAACCAGTAGTGGAGGTAAACTCCTCACTGAGGAACAGGAACCAGTAGTGGAGGTAAACTCCTCACTGAGGAACAGGAACCAGTAGAGGAGGTAAACTCCTCACTGAGGAACAGGAACCAGTAGTGGAGGTAAACTCCTCACTGAGGAACAGGAACCAGTAGAGGAGGTAAACTCCTCACTGAGGAACAGGAACCAGTAGTGGAGGTAAACTCACTGAGGAACAGGAACCAGTAGAGGAGGTAAACTCCTCACTGAGGAACAGGAACCAGTAGAGGAGGTAAACTCCTCACTGAGGAACAGGAACCAGTAGAGGAGGTAAACTCATCACTGAGGAACAGGAACCAGTAGAGGAGGTAAACTCACTGAGGAACAGGAACCAGTAGTGGAGGTAAACTCCTCACTGAGGAACAGGAACCAGTAGAGGAGGTAAACTCCTCACTGAGGAATAGGAACCAGTAGAGGAGGTAAACTCCTCATTGAGGAACAGGAACCAGTAGAGGAGGTGAACTCCTCACTGAGGAAAAGGAACCAGTAGTGGAGGCAAACTCCTCACTGAGGAACAGGAACCAGTAGTGGAGGTAAACTCCTCACTGAGGAACAGGAACCAGTAGAGGAGGCAAACTCCTCACTGAGGAACAGGAACCAGTAGAGGAGGTAAACTCACTGAGGAACAGGAACCAGTAGTGGAGGCAAACTCCTCACTGAGGAACAGGAACCAGTAGAGGAGGTAAACTCCTCACTGAGGAACAGGAACCAGTAGAGGAGGTAAACTCCTCACTGGGGAACAGGAACCAGTAGAGGAGGTAAACTCCTCACTGAGGAACAGGAACCAGTAGAGGAGGTAAACTCCTCACTGAGGAACAGGAACCAGTAGTGGAGGTAAACTCACTGAGGAACAGGAACCAGTAGTGGAGGTAAACTCCTCACTGAGGAACAGGAACCAGTAGAGGAGGTAAACTCCTCACTGAGGAACAGGAACCAGTAGAGGAGGTAAACTCCTCACTGAGGAACAGGAACCAGTAGAGGAGGTAAACTCCTCACTGAGGAACAGGAACCAGTAGAGGAGGTAAACTCCTCACTGAGGAACAGGAACCAGTAGAGGAGGTAAACTCCTCACTGGGGAACAGGAACCAGTAGAGGAGGTAAACTCCTCACTGAGGAACAGGAACCAGTAGTGGAGGTAAACTCCTCACTGAGGAACAGGAACCAGTAGAGGAGGTAAACTCCTCACTGAGGAACAGGAACCAGTAGAGGAGGTAAACTCCTCACTGAGGAACAGGAACCAGTAGTGGAGGTAAACTCCTCACTGAGGAACAGGAACCAGTAGTGGAGGTAAACTCCTCACTGAGGAACAGGAACCAGTAGAGGAGGTAAACTCCTCACTGAGGAACAGGAACCAGTAGAGGAGGTAAACTCCTCACTGAGGAACAGGAACCAGTAGTGGAGGTAAACTCACTGAGGAACAGGAACCAGTAGTGGAGGTAAACTCACTGAGGAACAGGAACCAGTAGTGGAGGTAAACTCCTCACTGGGGAACAGGAACCAGTAGAGGAGGTAAACTCCTCACTGAGGAACAGGAACCAGTAGAGGAGGTAAACTCCTCACTGAGGAACAGGAACCAGTAGTGGAGGTAAACTCCTCACTGAGGAACAGGAACCAGTAGAGGAGGTAAACTCCTCACTGAGGAACAGGAACCAGTAGAGGAGGTAAACTCCTCACTGGGGAACAGGAACCAGTAGTGGAGGTAAACTCCTCACTGAGGAACAGGAACCAGTAGAGGAGGTAAACTCCTCACTGAGGAACAGGAACCAGTAGTGGAGGTAAACTCACTGAGGAACAGGAACCAGTAGTGGAGGTAAACTCCTCACTGAGGAACAGGAACCAGTAGTGGAGGTAAACTCACTGAGGAACAGGAACCAGTAGTGGAGGTAAACTCCTCACTGAGGAACAGGAACCAGTAGTGGAGGTAAACTCACTGAGGAACAGGAACCAGTAGTGGAGGTAAACTCACTGAGGAACAGGAACCAGTAGTGGAGGTAAACTCACTGAGGAACAGGAACCAGTAGAGGAGGTAAACTCCTCACTGAGGAACAGGAACCAGTAGAGGAGGTAAACTCCTCACTGGGGAACAGGAACCAGTAGAGGAGGTAAACTCCTCACTGGGGAACAGGAACCAGTAGTGGAGGTAAACTCCTCACTGAGGAACAGGAACCAGTAGAGGAGGTAAACTCCTCACTGAGGAACAGGAACCAGTAGAGGAGGTAAACTCCTCACTGAGGAACAGGAACCAGTAGTGGAGGTAAACTCCTCACTGAGGAACAGGAACCAGTAGTGGAGGTAAACTCCTCACTGAGGAACAGGAACCAGTAGAGGAGGTAAACTCCTCACTGAGGAACAGGAACCAGTAGTGGAGGTAAACTCCTCACTGAGGAACAGGAACCAGTAGAGGAGGTAAACTCCTCACTGAGGAACAGGAACCAGTAGAGGAGGTAAACTCCTCACTGAGGAACAGGAACCAGTAGTGGAGGTAAACTCCTCACTGAGGAACAGGAACCAGTAGTGGAGGTAAACTCCTCACTGAGGAACAGGAACCAGTAGAGGAGGTAAACTCCTCACTGAGGAACAGGAACCAGTAGAGGAGGTAAACTCCTCACTGAGGAACAGGAACCAGTAGAGGAGGTAAACTCCTCACTGAGGAACAGGAACCAGTAGTGGAGGTAAACTCACTGAGGAACAGGAACCAGTAGTGGAGGTAAACTCCTCACTGAGGAACAGGAACCAGTAGTGGAGGTAAACTCACTGAGGAACAGGAACCAGTAGTGGAGGTAAACTCCTCACTGAGGAACAGGAACCAGTAGTGGAGGTAAACTCACTGAGGAACAGGAACCAGTAGTGGAGGTAAACTCACTGAGGAACAGGAACCAGTAGTGGAGGTAAACTCACTGAGGAACAGGAACCAGTAGAGGAGGTAAACTCCTCACTGAGGAACAGGAACCAGTAGAGGAGGTAAACTCCTCACTGAGGAACAGGAACCAGTAGAGGAGGTAAACTCCTCACTGGGGAACAGGAACCAGTAGAGGAGGTAAACTCCTCACTGGGGAACAGGAACCAGTAGTGGAGGTAAACTCCTCACTGAGGAACAGGAACCAGTAGAGGAGGTAAACTCCTCACTGAGGAACAGGAACCAGTAGAGGAGGTAAACTCCTCACTGAGGAACAGGAACCAGTAGTGGAGGTAAACTCCTCACTGAGGAACAGGAACCAGTAGTGGAGGTAAACTCCTCACTGAGGAACAGGAACCAGTAGTGGAGGTAAACTCACTGAGGAACAGGAACCAGTAGTGGAGGTAAACTCACTGAGGAACAGGAACCAGTAGAGGAGGTAAACTCCTCACTGAGGAACAGGAACCAGTAGTGGAGGTAAACTCCTCACTGAGGAACAGGAACCAGTAGAGGAGGTAAACTCCTCACTGAGGAACAGGAACCAGTAGAGGAGGTAAACTCCTCACTGAGGAACAGGAACCAGTAGTGGAGGTAAACTCCTCACTGAGGAACAGGAACCAGTAGAGGAGGTAAACTCCTCACTGAGGAACAGGAACCAGTAGAGGAGGTAAACTCCTCACTGAGGAACAGGAACCAGTAGAGGAGGTAAACTCACTGAGGAACAGGAACCAGTAGTGGAGGTAAACTCCTCACTGAGGAACAGGAACCAGTAGAGGAGGTAAACTCCTCACTGAGGAACAGGAACCAGTAGAGGAGGTAAACTCCTCACTGAGGAACAGGAACCAGTAGAGGAGGTAAACTCCTCACTGAGGAACAGGAACCAGTAGAGGAGGTAAACTCCTCACTGAGGAACAGGAACCAGTAGAGGAGGTAAACTCACTGAGGAACAGGAACCAGTAGTGGAGGCAAACTCCTCACTGAGGAACAGGAACCAGTAGAGGAGGTAAACTCCTCACTGAGGAACAGGAACCAGTAGAGGAGGTAAACTCCTCACTGGGGAACAGGAACCAGTAGAGGAGGTAAACTCCTCACTGAGGAACAGGAACCAGTAGAGGAGGTAAACTCCTCACTGAGGAACAGGAACCAGTAGAGGAGGTAAACTCACTGAGGAACAGGAACCAGTAGTGGAGGTAAACTCACTGAGGAACAGGAACCAGTAGAGGAGGTAAACTCCTCACTGAGGAACAGGAACCAGTAGAGGAGGTAAACTCCTCACTGAGGAACAGGAACCAGTAGTGGAGGTAAACTCACTGAGGAACAGGAACCAGTAGTGGAGGTAAACTCACTGAGGAACAGGAACCAGTAGAGGAGGTAAACTCCTCACTGAGGAACAGGAACCAGTAGAGGAGGTGAACTCCTCACTGAGGAACAGGAACCAGTAGAGGAGGTAAACTCCTCACTGAGGAACAGGAACCAGTAGAGGAGGTAAACTCCTCACTGAGGAACAGGAACCAGTAGAGGAGGTAAACTCCTCACTGAGGAACAGGAACCAGTAGAGGAGGTAAACTCCTCACTGAGGAACAGGAACCAGTAGTGGAGGTAAACTCCTCATTGAGGAACAGGAACCAGTAGTGGAGGTAAACTCACTGAGGAACAGGAACCAGTAGTGGAGGTAAATTCACTGAGGAACAGGAACCAGTAGTGGAGGTAAACTCCTCACTGAGGAACAGGAACCAGTAGAGGAGGTAAACTCATCACTGAGGAACAGGAACCAGTAGAGGAGGTAAACTCACTGAGGAACAGGAACCAGTAGTGGAGGTAAACTCCTCACTGAGAAACAGGAACCAGTAGAGGAGGTAAACTCCTCACTGAGGAATAGGAACCAGTAGAGGAGGTAAACTCCTCATTGAGGAACAGGAACCAGTAGAGGAGGTGAACTCCTCACTGAGGAAAAGGAACCAGTAGTGGAGGCAAACTCCTCACTGAGGAACAGGAACCAGTAGTGGAGGTAAACTCCTCACTGAGGAACAGGAACCAGTAGAGGAGGCAAACTCCTCACTGAGGAACAGGAACCAGTAGAGGAGGTAAACTCACTGAGGAACAGGAACCAGTAGAGGAGGTAAACTCCTCACTGAGGAACAGGAACCAGTAGAGGAGGTAAACTCACTGAGGAACAGGAACCAGTAGTGGAGGCAAACTCCTCACTGAGGAACAGGAACCAGTAGAGGAGGTAAACTCCTCACTGAGGAACAGGAACCAGTAGAGGAGGTAAACTCCTCACTGGGGAACAGGAACCAGTAGAGGAGGTAAACTCCTCACTGGGGAACAGGAACCAGTAGAGGAGGTAAACTCCTCACTGGGGAACAGGAACCAGTAGAGGAGGTAAACTCCTCACTGAGGAACAGGAACCAGTAGAGGAGGTAAACTCCTCACTGAGGAACAGGAACCAGTAGAGGAGGTAAACTCCTCACTGAGGAACAGGAACCAGTAGAGGAGGTAAACTCCTCACTGGGGAACAGGAACCAGTAGAGGAGGTAAACTCCTCACTGAGGAACAGGAACCAGTAGAGGAGGTAAACTCCTCACTGAGGAACAGGAACCAGTAGTGGAGGTAAACTCACTGAGGAACAGGAACCAGTAGTGGAGGTAAACTCCTCACTGGGGAACAGGAACCAGTAGAGGAGGTAAACTCCTCACTGAGGAACAGGAACCAGTAGAGGAGGTAAACTCCTCACTGGGGAACAGGAACCAGTAGAGGAGGTAAACTCCTCACTGAGGAACAGGAACCAGTAGTGGAGGTAAACTCCTCACTGAGGAACAGGAACCAGTAGAGGAGGTAAACTCCTCACTGAGGAACAGGAACCAGTAGAGGAGGTAAACTCCTCACTGAGGAACAGGAACCAGTAGTGGAGGTAAACTCCTCACTGAGGAACAGGAACCAGTAGTGGAGGTAAACTCCTCACTGAGGAACAGGAACCAGTAGAGGAGGTAAACTCCTCACTGAGGAACAGGAACCAGTAGAGGAGGTAAACTCCTCACTGAGGAACAGGAACCAGTAGTGGAGGTAAACTCACTGAGGAACAGGAACCAGTAGTGGAGGTAAACTCACTGAGGAACAGGAACCAGTAGTGGAGGTAAACTCCTCACTGGGGAACAGGAACCAGTAGAGGAGGTAAACTCCTCACTGAGGAACAGGAACCAGTAGAGGAGGTAAACTCCTCACTGAGGAACAGGAACCAGTAGTGGAGGTAAACTCCTCACTGAGGAACAGGAACCAGTAGAGGAGGTAAACTCCTCACTGAGGAACAGGAACCAGTAGAGGAGGTAAACTCCTCACTGGGGAACAGGAACCAGTAGTGGAGGTAAACTCCTCACTGAGGAACAGGAACCAGTAGTGGAGGTAAACTCCTCACTGAGGAACAGGAACCAGTAGAGGAGGTAAACTCCTCACTGAGGAACAGGAACCAGTAGTGGAGGTAAACTCCTCACTGAGGAACAGGAACCAGTAGTGGAGGTAAACTCACTGAGGAACAGGAACCAGTAGTGGAGGTAAACTCCTCACTGAGGAACAGGAACCAGTAGTGGAGGTAAACTCACTGAGGAACAGGAACCAGTAGTGGAGGTAAACTCACTGAGGAACAGGAACCAGTAGTGGAGGTAAACTCACTGAGGAACAGGAACCAGTAGAGGAGGTAAACTCCTCACTGAGGAACAGGAACCAGTAGAGGAGGTAAACTCCTCACTGAGGAACAGGAACCAGTAGAGGAGGTAAACTCCTCACTGGGGAACAGGAACCAGTAGAGGAGGTAAACTCCTCACTGGGGAACAGGAACCAGTAGTGGAGGTAAACTCCTCACTGAGGAACAGGAACCAGTAGAGGAGGTAAACTCCTCACTGAGGAACAGGAACCAGTAGAGGAGGTAAACTCCTCACTGAGGAACAGGAACCAGTAGTGGAGGTAAACTCCTCACTGAGGAACAGGAACCAGTAGTGGAGGTAAACTCCTCACTGAGGAACAGGAACCAGTAGAGGAGGTAAACTCCTCACTGAGGAACAGGAACCAGTAGTGGAGGTAAACTCCTCACTGAGGAACAGGAACCAGTAGAGGAGGTAAACTCCTCACTGAGGAACAGGAACCAGTAGAGGAGGTAAACTCCTCACTGAGGAACAGGAACCAGTAGTGGAGGTAAACTCCTCACTGAGGAACAGGAACCAGTAGTGGAGGTAAACTCCTCACTGAGGAACAGGAACCAGTAGAGGAGGTAAACTCCTCACTGAGGAACAGGAACCAGTAGAGGAGGTAAACTCCTCACTGAGGAACAGGAACCAGTAGAGGAGGTAAACTCCTCACTGAGGAACAGGAACCAGTAGTGGAGGTAAACTCACTGAGGAACAGGAACCAGTAGTGGAGGTAAACTCCTCACTGAGGAACAGGAACCAGTAGTGGAGGTAAACTCACTGAGGAACAGGAACCAGTAGTGGAGGTAAACTCCTCACTGAGGAACAGGAACCAGTAGTGGAGGTAAACTCACTGAGGAACAGGAACCAGTAGTGGAGGTAAACTCACTGAGGAACAGGAACCAGTAGTGGAGGTAAACTCCTCACTGAGGAACAGGAACCAGTAGTGGAGGTAAACTCACTGAGGAACAGGAACCAGTAGTGGAGGTAAACTCACTGAGGAACAGGAACCAGTAGAGGAGGTAAACTCCTCACTGAGGAACAGGAACCAGTAGTGGAGGTAAACTCCTCACTGAGGAACAGGAACCAGTAGAGGAGGTAAACTCCTCACTGAGGAACAGGAACCAGTAGA
>NW_027662247.1:105000-112500 GCF_963422515.1 Blennius ocellaris | reverse complement strand
GGGGGAGGAGCTCAGTCACCCTTAGAGATAGGGGGAGGAGCTCAGTCACCCTTAGAGATAGGGGGAGGAGCTCAGTCACCCTTAGAGATAGGGGGAGGTGCTCAGTCACCCTTAGAGATAGGGGGAGGAGCTCAGTCACCCTTAGAGATAGGGTGAGGAGCTCAGTCACCCTTAGAGATAGGGTGAGGAGCTCAGTCACCCTTAGAGAGAGGGGGAGGAGCTCAGTCACCTTAGAGATAGGAGGCATCTGTTTCAGATGGACGCCTCCCTCGGGAGGTGTTCCATCATGTCCCTCTGGTAGGAGGCCTCTGGACAGACCCAGGACACCTAGAGGGACTATGTCTCTCTATGGCCTGGGAACACCTTGGGGTGCTACCAGAAGAGCTGGAGGAAGAGTCTGGGGTGAGGGAAGTCTGGGCAACTCTGCCTTGACTGCTGCCTCTTGACCCGGCCTGGATAAGAGGCATGATAATGGATGGATGGATGGATGGGTTGTAGAGGTTTCTAGTTGGGTTATAGAGAGTTCTCATGGGGTTCTAGTTGGAATTTAAAGGTTCTGGTGGGGTTGTAGAAGTTTCTAGTTCAGTTTCAGAGGGTACTTGTTGGGTTGTAGTAGGTTCTGGTGCATAGAAAGTTTTGGGGAAAGAAGGACAAGAGGTGAGGAGAGGAGGGAACAAAAGTCAGATTACAGACTGTCCTCTAAGGAGACAGACTGTCCTCTAAGGAGACAGACTGTAATTGGTAATAACCCCTCAGACACATTGCCACCACCAGACAGGTTACAACATGTTTCTCCAGACGGCACTGAGGACATGTGAAGGCTAGTTTAGCAGCCGCCGCTAGGAGGAGGGGTTTCAGCCATGACTCCTCCCCCTACTGCCTCTGCTGCGGGTTGGGGAGGGGGAGGGGGGGGGGCGCAGCCATGACTCCTTCATTCCACACTCACATCCAGGAGAGTTGAAGACCAAACCGCCTTGGGACTGGGGGTCTGGAGTCTGGATGGAGATTAGGTTTGTTTTGGTTCAGGCGCTTCAGCTTCATCTGTCCACCTTGAGTGTCTCTGGTCTCTGTCCACCTCGAGTGTCTCTGGTCTCTGTCCACCTTGAGTGTCTCTGGTCTCTGTCCACCTTGAGTGTCTCTGGTCTATGTCCACCTTGAGTGTCCCTGGTCTCTGTCCACCTTGAGTGTCTCTGGTCTCTGTCCACCTCGAGTGTCCCTGGTCTCTGTCCACCTTGAGTGTCTCTGGTCTCCATGCTGCTCCAATTGAAGACTTTAGCTTCCCAACCGAGTTCCAATATCCTCCAAGATCGATCCAATTTCACGTAAACGTTCAAGAGTCGTGCTCTTGAGTTGGTTTATCACCTGAGTCTGAGTGTTCAGAGCTCGGTACAGTCCTTCAGTGACGATAGACAGCTGCTAGCGTCTTCAGAGCTCGGTTCAGTCCTTCAGTGACGATAGACAGCTGCTAGCGTCTTCAGAGCTCGGTACAGTCCTTCAGTGACGATAGACAGCTGCTAGCGTCTTCAGAGCTCGGTACAGTCCTTCAGTGACGATAGACAGCTGCTAGCGTCTTCAGAGCTCGATACAGTCCTTCAGTGACGATAGACAGCTGCTAGCGTCTTCAGAGCTCGGTACAGTCCTTCAGTGACGATAGACAGCTGCTAGCGTCTTCAGAGCTCGGTACAGTCCTTCAGTGACGATAGACAGCTGCTAGCGTCTTCAGAGCTCGGTACAGTCCCTCAGTGACGATAGACAGCTGCTAGCGTCTTCAGAGCTCGATACCTCAGTGACGATAGACAACTGCTAGCGTCTTCAGAGCTCGGTACCTCAGTGACGATAGACAGCTGCTAGCGTCTTCAGAGCTCGGTACAGTCCTTCAGTGACGATAGACAACTGCTAGCGTCTTCAGAGCTCGGTACAGTCCTTCAGTGACGATAGACAGCTGCTAGCGTCTTCTACGCTTTGCGATAGATCAGAAAGCCTCCAGCTCCAATCAGCAGCATACCTGCTATCATGAATCGAATATGCAGAGGTCCTCCACATCCTCCATGGAAACAATGGCCAAACACAGGAACCTCCAGGAACCCCAGGAACTTCCAGGAACCTCCACCCCAGGAACCTCCAGGACCTCCAGGAACCCCAGGACCTCCAGGACCTCCAGGAACCCCAGGAATCCAGTATGTCTCCGTCTGCAGACGTCCCATCAGGACATGCAGACTCTCCTTTGCTGATCTTCGTTTCGTACCAATTTGGTCGATCACATTGAGACCAGCTGATCAATTCCATGGTTCTGGTTCAATTCTGATGTGGTGTGAAGAGATTCTCTTGTTAGATCTGACGTGAGACGGTACAGGACAGTACAGGACGGTGCAGGACAGTAAAGGACAATACAGGACAGTACAGGACGGTACAGGACGGTACAGGACAATACAGGACAGTACAGGACAATACAGGACAGTACAGGATGGTACAGGACGGTACCGGACAATACAGGACGGTACAGGACAATACAGGACAGTACAGGACAATACAGGACAGTACAGGATGATACAGGACAATACAGGATGGTACAGGACGGTACAGGACAATACAGGACAGTACAGGACAGTACAGGACAGTACAGGACGGTACAGGACAATACAGGACGGTACAGGACAGTACAGGACAGTACAGGACGGTACAGGACAATACAGGACAGTACAGGACGATACAGGACAATACAGGACGGTACAGGATGGTACAGGACAATACAGGACAGTTCAGGATGGTACAGGACGGTACAGGACTGTACAGGACAGTACAGGACAATACAGGACGGTACAGGACGGTACAGGACGGTACAGGACAATACAGGACGGTACAGGACGGTACAGGACAGTACAGGACAGTACAGGACGGTACAGGACAACACAGGACGGTACAGGACGGTACAGGACAGTACAGGACAATACAGGACAGTACGGGATGGTACAGGACGGTAGAGGACAGTACAGAACGGTACAGGACGGTACAGGACAATACAGGACGGTACAGGACAGTACAGGACGGTACAGGATGGTACAGGACAGTACAGGACAATACAGGACAGTACAGGAAGGTACAGGACAATACAGGACGGTACAGGACAATACAGGACGGTACAGGACAGTACAGGACGGTACAGGACGGTACAGGACAATACAGGACAGTACAGGACAATACAGGACAGTACAGGACGGTACAGGACAATACAGGACGGTACAGGACGGTACAGGACAATACAGAACGGTACAGGACGGTACAGGACAATACAGGATGGTATAGGACAGTACAGGATGGTACAGGATGGTACAGGACAGTACAGGACAATACAGGACAGTACAGGAAGGTACAGGACAATACAGGACGGTACAGGACAATACAGGATGGTACAGGACAGTACAGGACGGTACAGGACGGTACAGGACAATACAGGACGGTACAGGACAATACAGGACGGTACAGGACGGTACAGGACAATACAGGACGGTACAGGACGGTACAGGACGGTACAGGACAGTACAGGACAATACAGGACGGTACAGGACGGTATAGGACGGTACAGGACAATACAGGACGGTACAGGACGGTACAGGACGGTACAGGACAGTACAGGACAATACAGGACGGTACAGGACGGTACAGGACGGTACAGGACAATACAGGACGGTACAGGACGGTACAGGACAGTACAGGACAATACAGGACAGTGCAGGACGGTACAGGACAATACAGGACGGTACAGGACAGTACAGGACAATACAGGACAGTACAGGATGGTACAGGACGGTACAGGAAGGTACAGGACGGTACAGGATGGTACAGGACAATACAGGACGGTACAGGACGGTACAGGACAATACAGGACGGTATAGGACAGTACAGGATGGTACAGGATGGTACAGGACAGTACAGGACAATACAGGACAGTACAGGAAGGTACAGGACAATACAGGACGGTACAGGAAGGTACAGGACGGTACAGGACGGTACAGGACAATACAGGACGGTACAGGACGGTATAGGACGGTACAGGACAGTACAGGTCAGTACGGGACAGTACAGGACGATACAGGATGTAGAGGTTTCTAGTTCAGTTTCAGAGGGTACTTGTTGGGTTGTAGTAGGTTGTGGTGGGATTGTGTAGGGTTCAGTGGGGTTGTAGAGGGTTCTGACGGGGTTCCAGTTGGGATTTAGACAGTCCTCGTGGGGTTGTGGAGGGTTCTGATTGGGTTCTAGTTGGGTTTTAGAGAGTTCTGATTGGGTTCTAGTTGGGATTTAAAGGGTTCTGGTGGTTTTAGAGGGTCCTTGTCCAGTCGCAGTTGCTGCTTATGGGGTTGTGGTTGTGGGCGTGGCTGTGGTTGTGGGCGGGGCTAGGTCTGAGTGTGGTTCCTCAGTTGTGTGGCTGCAGCTCCTCCTGAAGAGAATAAAAGCAGCAGACGACCTGAAGCTGGGAGGAGGAGGAGGAGTGATGAAGGTCATCAGGCTGTGTCACACTGATTCAGTCTGCAGGAGACTGATGAGGACTGATGAGGACTGATGAGGACTGATGAGGACTGATGTGGACTGATGTGGACTGATGAGGACTGATGAGGACTGATGAGGACTGATGAGGACTGATGTGGACTGATGAGGACTGATGAGGACTGATGAGGACTGATGTGGACTGATGAGGACTGATGAGGACTGATGAGGACTGATGTGGACTGATGAGGACTGATGAGGACTGATGAGGACTGATGTTTACCCACTGCTTCTGTGACATAATGTGTTTATTCATGTTTAGTGTTTGAGGGACACTGGTCTCTCTCTCTCTCTCTCTCTCTCTCTCTCTCTCTCTCTCTCTCTCTGTCTCTGTCTCTGTCTCTGTCTCTGTCTCTCTCTCTCTCTCTCTCTCTGTCTCTGTCTCTTTCTCTGTATCTATCTCTCTCTCACTCTCTCTCTACCTCTTATTCTCTACCTCTCTCTACCTGTCTCTCTCTCTCTCTGTCTCTCTCTCTCTCTCTCTCTCTTTCTCTGTATCTCTCTCTCGCTCTCTCTCTCTCTCTCTCTCTCTCTCTCTCTCTCTCTCTCTCTGTCTCTCTCTCTGTCTCTCTCTCTCTCTCTCTCTCTGTCTCTGTCTCTCTCTCTCTCTGCCTCTCTCTCTCTCTCTCTGTCTCTCTCTCTGTCTCTGTCCCCAAACTGACAGTCGTTGTGTTTTCTGCCAAGCTGAGGAAACCCTGGATCACCTCTGGCTGCACTGTCAGAGACTGAGTTCCCTCTTTGCTCTGCTGCAGCAGTGGTTGACCCAGTTAGACCATGTTTTCAACAGCACCCTCTTCATATTCGGACCAAAGTACTCTGCAGCCCAACGCAGAAACGTCTGTCTGGTTAACTTCCTCATAGGACAGGCAAAAATGGGGATCTGGCTCTCTCGGCGCAACAGAAGGCAGGGTGCAGGGTCTGATGATGCGTTTCAGGTTTTCAGAGGCCTGGTGGCTGCGCGACTCAGGGTGGGGTTCACCTTCTACTAAATGGTGTCCAACCTGAGAGAGTTTGTTTCTGTTTGGACTGTCGGTGATGTTCTGTGTACCAAAGAGCAGGAAGAACTACTACTGCACTTCTAGTGTGTGTGTGTGTGTGTGTGTGTGTGTGTGTGTGTGTGTGTGTGTGTGTGTGTGTGTGTGTGTGTGTGTGTGTGTGTGTGTGTGTGTGTGTGTGTGTGTGTGTGTGGGTTTTTTTTTCTCCATTGTTGTTTGTTTTTTTCACTGCATGTATATAAGTATTTTTGTCTTTTACTTTCAATTCCTATCATCTTTGTATGAGTTTTCTTAAAAAAAAAAAAAAAAAAAAAAAAAAAAAAACATATCCAACTGTACAGAAAAAAAAAAAAGGGTGAAAATAAAGGACTGGTTAAAGGTAAAAAAAAAAAGGTCTCTGTCTCTGTCTCTCTCTCTCTCTCTCTTTCTCTGTATCTATCTCTCTCTCACTCTCTCTCTACCTCTTATTCTCTACCTCTCTCTCCCTGACTCTCTCTCTCTGTCTCTCTCTCTCTCTCCCTGACTCTCTCTCTCTCTCTCTCTCTCCCCTACTGTACTAGTGAGCCTGCTGCGGGGTCAAAAGTACGTGGAAACCATGTCATTAGTTAGTGATTCTTGATCACAGCGCCACCACGAGGCCCCCCTCCAAATTTCAGCTCATTTGAACAAACTTGTTAGCATGTGATGCTAACACCTGCGATACCTCCCAGGTGTGGCTGACGTGGAATCTGGAGTTATATCACATTCTGACATGCTAAGCTAACTAGCTTAGCGCGGCGGCTAATTAGCTATTGCGCCGTGATCGCAGCGCCCCCATGAGGCCACCCTCCAAATTTCAGCTCAATTGAACAAACTTTGTAGCATGCTAATTGGCATGCTAACAAGTGTTGATGCTGAGTCATTGCCATCAGCATTCAAATGCATTGAAAAGTATGCTGCCTAGGCTACTGTGTGTGTGTGAGCACTGTGTGGTCAGCCATCATGTTACTGGTCCAGCCAATCAGAGGAGCCGTGTGTGTTGCCAGGCAGATTTGGAGCAGCTTGTGTGATGTCATGGAGCCGGCTCCTGATTGACAGGCGGCAATCAGGACCGGTGGCAGGTGGCAGAGACTATGAGACCTTATGTGAGGGAAGAAGGTGTTTAAGCACAAACGCAGGTCCCGAACAACTGCTTATAGTTGGAGAACCGTGACACTTGGGTGAAAAATTCCTTCACCGTGGGCGTCGGGAGAAGTTGAAGGACGTGCGGTGTGGTTTTCGTGTCCTCACGAGGTTCCGTCTCCCCCTGAGGACTTGAAACAAATGGCTGAACTTTGGGGATTTGGGGAGAAAACGTCTCACCACCATACATAGGAGCGGGTTACAGAAAATGACCTCTAGAACCAGCGCTCTAGAACATGACCTCTAGAATCAGGGCTCTAGAACATGACCTCTAGAACCAGCGCTCTAGAACCAGGGCTCTAGAACCAGGGCTCTAGAACATGACCCCTAGAACCAGGGCTCTAGAACCAGGGCTCTAGAAAATGACCTCTAGAACCAGGGCTCTGGAACATGACCTCTAGAACCAGGGCTCTAGAAAATTACCTCTAGAACCAGCGCTCTAGAACATGACCTCTAGAACCTGGTCTCCAGAACATGACCTCTAGAACCAGGGCTCTAGAACATGACCTCTAGAACCAGGGCTCTAGAACATGACCTCTAGAACCTGGTCTCCAGAACATGACCTCTAGAACCAGGGCTCTAGAACATGACTTTTAGAACATGTGTTCATGTTCATGTTCATGTGTTCATGTTCATGTTCATGTTCAGCTCATGTGTTCATGTTCATTTCATGTGTTCATGTTCAGTTCATGTGCTCATGTTCAGTTCATGTGCTCATGTGTTTATGTGTTCATTTCATGTGTTCATTTCATGTGTTCATGTTCAGTTCATGTGCTCATGTTCAGTTCATGTGCTCATGTGT
>NW_027662247.1:80000-102500 GCF_963422515.1 Blennius ocellaris | reverse complement strand
CGCCGCTGCTCGCCATGGCGCCGGACCGCTACGCCGCCGGACCGCTACGCCGCAGTGTGCCAACTGCTGTGCTACGAGCGGCTGACACGCGGCGGCACGCGGCGACACACGGCGGCCGGCCTGGCCGTCATCGCCTGCTTCGTGGGCGTGGACATCCCGCTCATCCTGCTGTCGTACGCGCAGGTGCTGTGCGAGGCGCTGCGAGGAGCGCCGCAAGGCCCTGCACACCTGCGACACGCACCTCATGGTGGTCCTGGTCTTCTACCTGGTCGGCAGCGTGGCCTTGCTCCGCCTCGCCATCCCGCCCGACCTCCACACCTCCCTGGGCCTCGCCTACATCCTGCTGCCCGCCGCCGCCAACCTGCTCATCTCCGGCGCCAGAACCACCGACACCCACTGCGGCTTCGCCACCGTCTTCGGGCGGTGGAGGGCTGCTGGAGGCGGAGCCTCCACTTGACCCCACCTCCACTTGACCCCGCCTCCACTTGACCCCGCCTCCACTTGACTCCGCCTCACTTGACCCCACCTCCACTTGACCCCACCTCCACTTGACCCCACCTCCGCTTGACTCCACCTCCACTTGATTCTGCCTCCACTTGACCCCACCTCCGCTTGACTCCACCTCCACTTGACTCCGCCTCCACTTGACCCCACCTCCACTTGACTCCGCCTCCACTTGACCCCGCCTCCACTTGACTCCGCCTCACTTGACCCCACCTCCACTTGACCCCACCTCCACTTGACCCCACCTCCGCTTGACCCCACCTCCACTTGACCCCACCTCCACTTGACTCCGCCTCCACTTGACCCCACCTCCACTTGACCCCACCTCCACTTGACCCCACCTCCATTTGACTCCGCCTCACTTGACCCCATGTCTCTCCCGTCTCACCTGTCTCACCTGTCTCTCCCGTCTCACCTGTCTCTCCTGTCTCTCCCATCTCACCTGTCTCACCCGTCTCACCTGTCTCTCCCGTCTCACAAACACCAGATTCCTGTATGTTGTGTTTCTGGTTGCCCAGTCGCTCCTGAAGACGAGACGTTTGGTCTTTAGTGGAAATGAACTGATTCTCAGTGTTTACTTTGTTTGTCTGTCTGTTTGTTTCATTTAGAACTTTGTATTTTATTTTGTTCACAACCAGAAATAAACAAAGAGGAATCCTCTCCTTCACAAGTGTTTGATAAAAAAGACAGAAAACTGCACTAATAAATTTGTTCGGTTCAATTGCGTGTGACACCGTCCACCTGACTCTTTGATCTGCTGTGTGACCCCGTCCACCTCTGACTCTTTGATCTGCTGTGTTACCCCGTCCACCTCTGGCTCTTTGATCTGCTGTGTGACCCCGTCCACCTCTGACTCTTTGATCTGCTGTGTGACCCCGTCCACCTCTGACTCTTTGATCTGCTGTGTTACCCCGTCCACCTCTGGCTCTTTGATCTGCTGTGTGACACCGTCCACCTCTGGCTCTTTGATCTGCTGTGTGACACTGTCCACCTCTGGCTCTTTGATCTGCTGTGTGACACCGTCCTCCTGACTCTTTGATCTGCTGTGTGACACTGACTTTCAGGGGTGGGCGTGGCCACACGGTGTGGGCGTGGCTACACACAGGTGGGGGTGTGGCCACATGGTGGGGGTGTAACTTTACATGCCGGCCAGAGGATCTTCCTCAGTAGCTCTTGAGCTGAGTCAGCATGGCGGCGGCGAGCAGCAGGGGGTCTGGAATATCCAAGAACAGTGTTTAAGGTCTTCAAGGTCTTCAAGGTCCAGACCGAGAAATTCAAATTGCTTACTCAGCGATTTGGGCAAGAGCACATTGACATGAAACTAGGATCAGGGATAGGATTAAACCTAAACCTAACCCCCCCGTGTGTGTGTGTGTGTGTGTGTGTGTGTGTGTGTGTGTGTGTGTGTGTGTGTGTGTGTGTGTGTGTGTGTGTGTGTGTGTGTGTGTGTGTGTTGTTCCAGTTCTAAAAAAACACACCGACTCCGCACAAAGTGCCACCAAGTTTTTATTAACATGAAGGTTCAACTGAAGCAGTCAGCGGTCAGATCAAAGGTCAAAGGTCAAGGATCAAAGGTCAAAGGTTACTGGGTACGGTTCGGCACCATAAATTCAGACTGTGCTAATGCTAACAGTGGAGCGACAGAGATACGGCAACAGTCCACAACGAAACAACAAGACATTAGTAACTGTTACTAAGTTCCTTGAGTAATCCTGACGGATTGGTTGTCACGGTGACGGAGGTCTGCTGATGACATCACAGGAACTGGACACTCAACTTTATACAAACCAGCTAAAAGACGGAAACATCAGTGAGCATGCTAACCAGCTAACCAAAGTGTGTCCTGTCCTGTGAATGAACGTCCCGAATATCCTGAATGTCCAGAATGTCCAGAATGTCCTGAACGTCCCAAACATCCTGAATGTCCTGATCACCCCAAACGTTCCAAATGTCCTGATCGCCCCAAATGTCCTGAATATCCTGAATGTCCTGAACGTCCAAAATTTCCAAATTGTCCCGAATGTCCCGAATTTCCTGAATGCCCCAAACGTCCTAAATATCCTGAATGTCCCAAATGTCCCGAATGTCCTGAATGTCCCAAACGTCTCGAATGTCCTGAAGGCCCCAAATGTCCCGAATGTCCTGAATGTCCCAAACGTCCCAAATGTCCCGAATGTCCCAAATGTCCCGAATGTCCTGAACGCCCCAAATGTCTCAAATGTCCCAAAGGCCCCAAATGTCCCGAATGTCCTGAACACCCCAAATGTCCCGAATGTCCTGAATGTCCCAAATTGTCAAATGTCCCGAATGTCCCAAATGTCCTGAATGTGTCCTGTGATTGGCTGAGAGTGGATTGATAGCTCCTCTTTAGCCAGAATTGATTGTGCTAATAGCAATGAATGGAAACAGATAGCATTAGCATTGTTAGCATTAGCATTGTTTGGTTCAAAGCGGCATGCCAACGGTGAATAAGTGTGAATTAACGACATGTAGCTGGACACATCATGCTAACCATAATGAATGCAGTGAACCAGCTAGCATTAGCATAGTTTAGCTGAGTACAGCATGCTAACAGTGAACGTCTCTGTCTGTCCAGTGAGGCATGCTGGGACGTCCCCTGAGTGCAGAGCAGGTCCCCACCAAGCTGAGGCGTGGCTGCTGGAGGCGGAGCCTCAGCCCGGGGCTCTCGGCCGACTGGCTGCTGGAGGCGGAGCCTCGGCCGGGGGCTCTCAGCCGATTGGCTGCTGTTCCTCTGCCTGTGAGCCAGATTGACGGAAACCTTCTGATACCAAACATGGAAACAAATCTCAACACGACGCGACTCCGCTCGGCTCCCAAACGGAGACACGGAGGACAAAGACACGTTGGACGCATGCTAACGGCGGCACTCCGACGCCAGCGGCGCCGCTCGGTTTGGAAACACCACGGATGTCTAAGCTGTACGGTTCTAACGGTTGGACGCAGAGAGGACGAACATGGACGATCGGGAGCCCCGTAGGGCGGCAGTGAGACGTCCAAGTCTCGGGTGAGGGGGGAGGAGGGTCCGGGCGCGGGGGGGGGGGGCCCCCACACCTGACCTCCATTAGCTCCACGCTACCAACACGCCGCTCGCTCTATCTGAGGCTGAGCTCCGCCGGCTCCTCGTCCTCCTCGTCTTTGGCCCCGATCAGCCGCTGGCGGGCGAAGTCCTCGAACACGATGTCGTCGTCGCTGCGGCACAGAACAACGCCAGAGTTTAGAAACACGCAGACAAGAGGTCAGGGGTCAGAGGGTCAGGGGTCCGACGTCAGAGGTCAGAGGTCAGAGGGTCAGGGGTCAGAGGGTCAGAGGTCAGGGGTCAGAGGGTCGGGGATCAGAGGTCAGGGTTCAGAGGGTCAGGGGTCAGAGGGTTAGAGGTCAGGGGTCAGAGGGCCAGGGGTCAGGGGTCAGGGGTCAGAAGGTCGGGGATCAGAGGTCAGGGTTCAGAGGGTCAGGGGTCAGGGGTCAGAGGTCAGAGGGCTAGAGGTCAGGGGTCAGAGGGCCAGGGGTCAGAGGTCAGAGGGTCAGGGGTCAGAGGGTCAGAGGGTCGGGGTCAGAGGTCAGAGGTCAGAGGTCAGAGCTGTTACTTCCTCCTCAACATGTCATTCTGTCCCTGGTTTGGTTAGTACTTGAAACAGTCCCTTGTTGTTCTGCAGAGACGACCCTGGACATGGAGACGGGACGGTGGACGCAGCAGAGACAGTGGCCTCAGCTGGGGGAGGACTCGTTCGGGCCATACTGTACCATACTGTACCATACTGTACCGTACCATACCGTACCATAATGTACCGTACTGTACCATACTGTACCGTACTGTACCATACCGTACCATACTGTACCGTACTGTACCGTACCGTACCATACTGTACCGTACCGTACCATACTATACCGTACTGTACCGTACTGTACCATACCGTACCGTACCATACTGTACCGTACTGTACCGTACCATACTGTACCGTACTGTACCGCACCGTACCATACTATACCATACTGTACCGTACTGTACCATACCGTACCGTACCGTACCGTACCATACTGTACCGTACCGTACCGTACCGTACCGTACCATACTGTACCGTACTGTACCATACCGTACCGTACCATACTGTACCATACACTACCGTACCGTACTGTACCGTACCATACCGTACCATACTGTACCGTACCATACTGAACCGTACACTACTTATTTTGGGGGATGGTCTTGTGTCAGCAGTCAGTCTGTCCCTGGTTGTCTGTCCTCGGGACATCAGACATGATGACGGAGCTTCTGCTGACACTAGTTTCCATTTCCTGCACATTAAGAGGCTCTAATGCACCGAGACTGTTAGTGTGCAGGAAGCAACACACACACACACACATACACACACACACACACACACACACACACACACACACACACACAGGAGGAGATGGATACTCACTTTGTGTCAAACTCAATCAGGTTAGTGTCGATTGGAGCATCATCTGGAGCTGGAGGAGGAGGAGGAGGAGGAGGAGGGAGGAGGAGGAGGAGGAGGAGGAGGAGGGGAGGAGGAGGAGGAGGAGGAGGAGGGGAGGAGGAGGAGGAGGAGGAGGAGGAGGAGGAGGAGGAGGAGGGGAGGAGGAGGAGGAGGAGGAGGAGGAGGAGGAGGTGGAGGAGGAGGAGGAGGGGAGGAGGAGGAGGAGGAGGAGGTGGAGGAGGAGGAGGAGGGGGTGGAGGAGGAGGAGGAGGGGAGGAGGAGGAGGAGGTGGAGGAGGAGGAGGAGGAAGGGGAAGGAAGAAGGAGGAGGAGGAGGGGGAGGAGGAGGGGAGGAGGAGGAGGAGGAGGTGGAGGAGGAGGAGGAGGAAGGGGAAGCAAGAAGGAGGAGGAGGAGGGGGAAGGAAGAAGGAGGAGGAGGAGGAGGAGGAGGAGGAGGGGAGGAGGGGGAAGGAAGAAGGAGGAGGAGGAGGAGGAGGGGGAAGGAAGAAGGAGGAGGAGGAGCAGGAGGAGGAGGAGGAGGAGGAGGGGAGGAGGGGGAAGGAAGAAGGAGGAGGGGGAAGAGAGGAGGAGGAGGAGGATGGGGTTAGTTGAATGGTCCAGTTCACCAGAGTCACCATGACAACCGCTCCTTGTCACCATGGTTACAGTCTGCTCCTCCTCACCACGGTTCAGGTTCTGATCTAGACCAGGTCCAGGGAGGACGTTTGGACGAGGACGACGTCAGGAGAGGACTGTGATATCATCGCCTGAACCCCGTCCCCCCAGACCCCCCCGACCCCCCCGTCCCCCCCGTCCCCCCAGACGCCCTGTCCCCACGGACCCCCTGTCCCCTGTCCCCCGTCCCCCGGACCCCTGACCCCCCCCAGACCCCCCCGACCCCCCCGTCCCCCGGACCCCCGACCCCCCCCAGACCCCCCGACCCCCCCGTCCCCCCAGACCCCCTGTCCCCCCGTCCCCCTGTCCCCCGGACCCCAGACCCCCCCCGACTCACCGTCTCTCAGCAGGACGTCGTCCAACGGCTTCAGGTTCATCAAGGTGAAGGGAAGTTCTACTGAGACGTCACTGTAACACATACTGAGTCAATACTACACACTGTAACACACACTGAGTCAATACGACACACTGTAACACACACTGAGTCATCACTACACACTGTAACACACACTGAGTCATCACGACACACTGTAACACACACTGAGTCATCACGACACACTGTAACACACTGAGTCAATACTACACACTGTAACACACACTGAGTCAATACGACACACTGTAACACACACTGAGTCATCACTACACACTGTAACACACACTGAGTCATCACGACACACTGTAACACACACTGAGTCATCACTACACACTGTAACACACACTGAGTCATCACGACACACTGTAACACACACTGAGTCATCACTACACACTGTAACACACACTGAGTCAATACGACACTCTGTAACACACACACTCACCTTGCAGCTAAATCTCCCAGGAGTCTGAAATCAACAATCAACATTTCAAAAGTCAGTTTCACAACGGAGCAATAATGGGTGGAGGTATTAATGGTGGAGGTAGTGATGGGTGGAGGTAGTAATGTTGGAGGTAGTAATGGTGGAGGTAGTGATTGGTGGAGGTAGTAATGGTGGAGGTAGTGATGGGTGGAGGTAGTAATGGTGGAGGTAGTGATGGGTGGAGGTAGTAATGGGTGGAGGTAGTAATGGTGGAGGTAGTGATTGGTGGAGGTAGTAATGGTGGAGGTAGTGATGGGTGGAGGTAGTGATGGATGGAGGTAGTAATGGTGGAGGTAGTGATGGTGGAGGCAGTAGAAGAAGCACCACCCACCCTCCTCTTGACACCACCAGCTTCACTTTGACTTTGTAGGAGACGATGATTCCCAGAATCTCCTTGTTGACTCCGTCTTTCAACCTGAGGAGACAAGCAACCGGCAATGAGACAGGCAACCGGCAATGAGACAGGCAACCGGCAATGAGACAAGCAACCGGCAATGAGACAGGCAACAGGCAATGAGACAAGCAACCGGCAATGAGACAGGCAACCGGCAATGAGACAGGAAACCTGCAGGGACGGTCCCACAGTCCTGGAGAGAGTCAAGGGACCACCCAGTGTAGAACTCTGAAGGTGGAGGACTCACTGGGTGGAGGAAGGTGTAGTGGGTGGAGGAGCGGGTGGAGGACTCACTGGGTGCTAGAGGGTGTAGTGGGTGGAGGAGGGTGTAGTGGGTGGAGGAAGGTGGAGGAGGGTGTAGTGGGTGGAGACTCACTGGGTGGAGGAGGGTGTGTGGGTGGAGACTCACTGGGTGGAGGATGGTGTAGAGGGTGGAGACTCACTGGGTGGAGGAGGGTGTGTGGGTGGTGGAGGACTCACTGGGTGGAGGAGGGTGTGTGGGTGGAGGAGACTCACTGGGTGGAGGAGGGTGTGTGGGTGGAGGAGACTCACTGGGTGGAGGAGGGTGTGTGGGTGGAGACTCACTGGGTGTAGGAGGGTGTGTGGGTGGAGGAGACTCACTGGGTGGAGGAGGGTGTAGAGGGTGGAGGAGACTCACTGGGTGTAGGAGGGTGTGTGGGTGGAGGACTCACTGGGTGGAGGAGGCCAGGTTGGTGTCTTCATGCTTCAGCTTGCCGTCCAGAGCGAGGCCTCTCTTCTCTCGGTTGTTGGCCAGGAAGGGAGTCACAGTGAAAACCTTACAGAGGGTGGAGCTCGGAGCAACTACGTCACTGAGGTGGAGACAGCAGAGTGACCAGGGTGTGTGTGTGTGTGTGTGTGTGTGTGTGTGTGTGTGTGTGTGTGTGTGTGTGTGTGTGTGTGTGTGTGTGTGTGTGGGCGTGTGAGTGAGTGAGTGAGTGAGTGAGTGTGAGAGACTCACTCTGACTCCTCCGTGGCGACAGGACATTTATATTGAGCCGTGTTGAAGAGGCAGATGTCTGCAAACTGTCTCACTGCAACACACACACACTGCTGTCAACACACACTGCAACACGCACACACACTGCAACACACACACACACACTGCTGTCAACACACACTGCAACACACACACACTGCAACACACACACACTGCTGTCAACACACACACTGCAACACACACACACTGCTGTCAACACACACACACACTCACACACTCACACACACACACACACACACACAGACACACACACTCACTCACTCACACACTCACTCACACACACACACACACACTCACACACACACACACACACACACACACACACACACACACACACACACACACTCACTCACACACTCACACACACACACTCACACTCACACACTCACACTCACACACTCACACACACACACACACACACACTCACTCACTCACTCACTCACTCACTCACTCACTCACTCACTCACACTCACTCACTCACTCACTCACACACACACACACACACACACACACACACACACACACACACACACACACACACCTGAGACCTTCATCTTCTTCACTAGCTTGTTGGTGTTGTTGGTCACGTGGACGTTGACGCTGATCGGTTCTCCGTGGTAATAAATCTGAAGATCAACATCCTGTTATCTGCTACATCACCGACCTCCACCTACACCTCCACCTCAACCACACACCTGCGTCCCGTGATCAGGTGATCAGGAGATCAGGTGACCAGGAGATCAGGTGACCAGGAGATCAGGTGATCAGGTGATCAGGTGATCAGGTGATCAGGTGACCAGTATTGATCAGTCACCTCTTTGTCCAGCGACGCCTCCAGGTGCAGCGGTTTGTCCGACATGAGAAAGTGTCTGGTGGTTTCTGCTGTGGGCTGAGGTCCTGGTCTCTCTGGGGCGTACTGGACCTTCCTGATGACCAGCCGGACCGAGTTCCTGCAGCACAGTGGCACATGCTAATGCTAATGCTACTAACTGGACCTTCCTGATGACCAGCCGGACCGAGTTCCTGCAGCACAGTGGCACATGCTAATGCTAATGCTACTAACTGGACCTTCCTGATGACCAGCCGGACCGAGTTCCTGCAGCACAGTGGCACATGCTAATGCTAATGCTACTAACTGGACCTTCCTGATGACCAGCCGGACCGAGTTCCTGCAGCACAGTGGCACATGCTAATGCTAATGCTACTAACTGGACCTTCCTGATGACCAGCCGGACCGAGTTCCTGCAGCACAGTGACACATGCTAATTTTAATGCTAATGCTAATGATAATGCTGCTAACTGGACCTTCCTGATGACCAGCTGGACCGAGTTCCTGCAGCACATTGACACATGCTAATGCTAATACTGCTAACTGGACCTTCCTGATGACAAGCCGGACCAAGTTCCTGCAGCACAGTGGCACATGCTAATGCTAATGCTAATGATAATGCTGCTAACTGGACCTTCCTGATGACCAGCCGGACCGAGTTCCTGCAGCACAGTGGCACATGCTAATGCTAATGCTACTAACTGGACCTTCCTGATGACCAGCCGGACCGAGTTCCTGCAGCACAGTGGCACATGCTAATGCTAATGCTAATGCTACTAATTGGACCTTCCTGATGACCAGCCGGACCGAGTTCCTGCAGCACAGTGACACATGCTAATGCTAATGCTAATGATAATGCTGCTAACTGGACCTTCCTGATGACCAGCCGGACCGAGTTCCTGCAGCACAGTGGCACATGCTAATGCTAATGCTAATGCTACTAATTGGACCTTCCTGATGACCAGCCGGACCGAGTTCCTGCAGCACAGTGACACATGCTAATGCTAATGCTAATGCTAATGCTGCTAACTGGACCTTCCTGTTGACCAGCCGGACCGAGTTCCTGCAGCACATTGACACATGCTAATGCTAATGCTAATGCTGCTAACTGGACCTTCCTGATGACCAGCCGGACCAAGTTCCTGCAGCACAGTGATACATGCTAATGCTAATGCTAATGATAATGCTGCTAACTGGACCTTCCTGATGACCAGCCGGACCAAGTTCCTGCAGCACAGTGACACATGCTAATGCTAATGCTAATGATAATGCTGCTAACTGGACCTTCCTGATGACCAGCCGGACCAAGTTCCTGCAGCACAGTGACACATGCTAATGCTAATGCTCATACTACTCATCCTAACGTACCCTCTCATCTTCACAAAATCACTTTATTTACCTTTTATGGATCTTTTCCTCCATGTTTTCAGCACAGAAAGCTTTCACTTCAAAGTCCACGCCACAGGCCTGCACACACACACACACACACACACACACACACACACACACACACACACACACACACACACACACACACACACACACACACACACACACACACACACACACACACACACGAGTAACATCAACAACATAATTCTAATCTAAGAAGTTACTATTGAGAAGAAACTAGTAGTATAACTTAACCAATGTGAAACTAACTTCATCACTCCTGTCACATTTAGCGTAACCCTAATGCTACCGTCACCCTCCACCCCCACCCCCACCCCCTACCTTCCCGGTGTCCTCGGGACCCGGCTGCAGGGTGACAGAACATGGCAGGTTGAGGGGAATCTGGGAATGAACACATGAAGTCTGGTTCAGCTTTCTGCACTTCACACTGAAGGTGACGGTAGTTACCTGGTAGTTACCTGGCAGGTGACGGTAGTTACCTGGTAGTTACCTGGCAGGTGATGGTAGTTACCCGGTAGTTACCTGGCAGGTGACTGGTAGTTACCCGGTAGTTACCTGGCAAGTGACCGGTAGTTACCCGGTAGTTACCTGGCAGGATACCGGTAGTTACCTGGTAGTTACCTGGCAGGTGACCGGTAGTTACCTGGTAGTTACCAGACAGGTGACGGTAGTTACCCGGAAGTTACCAGACAGGTGACGGTAGTTACCCGGTAGTTACCTGGCAGGTGACCGGTAGTTACCTGGTAGTTACCTGGCAGGTGACCGGTAGTTACCTGGTAGTTACCAGACAGGTGACGGTAGGTACCCGGTAGTTACCTGGCAGGTGACCAGTAGTTACCTGGTAGTTACCTGACAGGTGAACGGTAGTTACCCGGTAGTTACCTGGCAGGTGACCGGTAGTTACCTGGTAGTTACCTGGCAGGTGACCGTAGTTACCTGGTAGTTACCAGACAGGTGATGGTAGTTACCCGGTAGCTACCTGGCAGGTGACCGGTAGTTACCTGGTAGTTACCTGCAGGTGACCGGTAGTTACCTGGTAGTTACCAGACAGGTGACCGGTAGTTACCCGGTAGTTACCTGGCAGTGTGACCGGTAGTTACCTGGTAGTTACCTGGCAGGTGACCGGTAGTTACCTGGTAGTTTACCAGACAGGTGACCGGTAGTTACCTGGAGTTACCTGACAGGTGACGGTAGTTACCCGTAGTTACCTGGAAGGTGAAGGGGTGGGCGTGCTCGCCCAGCTTCTTGACGAGTCGTTCCTGCAGACGAGTCAGAGTCTTCTTGTCCTCAGGAAACCGGAGGAAACACCTGGACCGTTGGACACAAACAGGTCCTTCCGGAACGTCAGTCCCAGGACGTCCAGGTCCTCCCGGCCGTAGCGGAACGCACACGTCAGCGTCACGAACACTGAGGACGGACAACACTGTCAGAAGACAGACAAAAGAACCAGGAACCAGGAACCAGACCAGTGAGTGTTTCCTGCCCCACCTTTCCGCTCCTTCAGGTACTCCGGGTCGATCAGAACCACCCCGTCTGCAGAGGGAAGACACCTTGAGCTGGAGGGTTCCATGGAACTTTACCCTAGAGGGGACATAGACCCTAGAGGGGACATAGACCCCAGAGGGGACAGAAACCCTAGAGGGGACATAGACACCAGAGGGGACATAGACCCTAGAGGGACATAGACACCAGAGGGACATAGACCCTAGAGGGGACATAGACCCTAGAGGGGACATAGACACCAGAGGGGACAGAAACCCTAGAGGGGACATAGACACCAGAGGGACATAGACCCTAGAGGGGACATAGACACCAGAGGGGACATAGACCCTAGAGGGGACATAGACCCTAGAGGGGACATAGACACCAGAGGGGACATAGACCCTAGAGGGGACATAGACCCTAGAGGGGACAGAAACCCTAGAGGGGACATAGACCACCAGGGGAGACATAGACCCTAGAGGGGACATAGACACCAGAGGGGACATAGACCCTAGAGGGGACATAGACACCAGAGGGGACATAGACCCTAGAGGGGACATAGACACCAGAGGGGACATAGACCCTAGAGGGGACATAGACCCTAGAGGGACATAGACACCAGAGGGGACAGAAACCCTAGAGGGGACATAGACACCAGAGGGGACATAGACCCTAGAGGGGACATAGACACCAGAGGGGACATAGACCCTAGAGGGGACATAGACCCTAGAGGGGACATAGACACCAGAGGGGACATAGACCCTAGAGGGGACATAGACCCTAGAGGGGACAGAAACCCTAGAGGGGACATAGACACGAGGGGAGACATAGACCCTAGAGGGGACATAGACACCAGAGGGACATAGACCCTAGAGGGGACATAGACACCAGAGGGGACATAGACCCTAGAGGGGACATAGACCCTAGAGGGGACAGAAACCCTAGAGGGGACATAGACACCAGGGGGGGACATAGACCCTAGAGGGGACATAGACACCAGACGGGACATAAACCCTAGAAGGGACATAGACCGTAGAGGGGACATAGACCTAGAAACCCTAGAGGGACAGAAACCCCACAGCTGAAGGACCCCACAGTGTAAATACACGTCAAGATGCAGAATCTCAAAGAAACCTCCCAGCACCACCAGCAGGGTCAGGTCAGGTCAGGGGTGGGGTCAGGGGTCAGGTCAGGGGTCACGTCAGGGGTGCGGTTTAGGGGTCAGGTCAGGGGTGGGGTGGGATCAGGTCAGGGGTCAGGTCAGGGGTGGGGTCAGGGGTCAGGTCAGGGGTCAGGTCAGGGGTCAGATCAGGGGTGGGGTCAGGAGTGGGGTCAGGGTCAGGTTAGGGGTCAGGTCAGGGTGGGGTCAGGGGTGGGTGGGGTCAGGGGTGGGGTGGGGTCAGGGGTGGGGTCAGGGGTGGGGTCAGGTCAGGGGTGGGGTCAGGGGTCAGGTCAAGGGTCAGGTCAGGGGTGGGGTCAGGAGTGGGGTCAGGGGTGGGGTCAGGTCAGGGGTCAGGTCAGGGGTGGGGTCAGGGGTGGGGTCAGGTCAGGGGTGGGGTCAGGGGTGGGGTCAGGGGTCAGGTCAGGGGTCAGGTCAGGGGTGGGGTCAGGGTGGGGTCAGGGGTGGGGTCAGGGGTCAGGTCAGGGGTCAGGTCAGGGTGGGGTCAGGGGTCAGTCAGGGGTCAGCTCTTACCGACAGGTTCCACAGGTCCACATGGTCCACAAAGTCCCTCTTGCCCAGGTACACAGTGAGCTGAGGACAGAGAACCGGCCAATCAGAGGACAGCAAGCTGAGTCACTTCCTGATTGAACTGTAAACGTGTGTGTGTGTGTGTGTGTGTGTGTGTGTGTGTGTGTGTGTGTGTGTGTGTGTGTGTGTGTGTGTGTGTGTGTGTGTGTGTGTGTGTGTGTGTGTGTGTGTGTCTCACCTTTCCATTGGGACTGCCTTCTTAAACACTCTGAGGACGAAGTGAAACAGCTCAGATCAACAACTGTGTTTATGGTTTATGGCCAACAACAACAACAACACAGTAAAAACAACAACACAACACATTGAAAACAACAATAACAGCAAAAACAACAACAACACAGTAAAAACAACAACAACAACACAACACAACGATGACAACAACACAACATCACCAGAAAAACAACAACAAGCACACAACAACAGAACAACATCATGGTCATCTTCATCTTCCTGACCATCCTCTTCCTCAGTGAAGAACTCAGACTGTCTGAGGTTCCGTTTCCATGACGATGAAACTGTTTCACTCTAAAGCTCCAGTTTAAACGTTTATCTCTGTCGTCATGGAAACACACACAATACTTTTGTGTTTCCCACTTCTCCTCCTCCTCCTCCCACTCCAGGAGGAGAAGGAGGAGGAGGAAGAGGAGAAGAAGGAGGAGGAGGAGGAGAGGAGGATGAGGAAGAGGAGAAGGAGGAGAGGAGGAGGAGGAGAGGAGGAGGAGGAGGAAGAGAGAGGAGGAGGAGGAGAGGAAGAGGAGGAGAAGGAGGAGGGGAAGAGGAGAAGAAGGAGGAGGAGGAGGAGAGGAGGATGAGGAAGAGGAGAAGAAGGAGGAGGAGGAGGAAGAGGAGGAGGAGGAGAGGAAGAGGAGGAGGAGGAGCAGGAGGAGCAAGAGGAGAGGAGGAGGAGGAGGAGGAGGAGGAGGAGGAGAGGAAGAGGATATGCAGGAGGAGGAGGAGGAGAGGAAGAGGAGGAGGAGGAGCAGGAGGAGCAAGAGGAGAGGAGGAGGAGGAGGAGGAGGAGGAGGAGAGGAAGAGGAGATGCAGGAGGAGGAGGAGGAGAGGAAGAGGAGGAGGAGGGCGAGGAGGAGGAGGAGGAGGAGGAGCAGGAGGAAGAGGAGGAGAGCAAGAGGAGGAGGAGGAGGAGGAGCAGGAAGAAGAGGAGGAGAGCAAGAGGAGGAGGAGGAGGAGGAAGAAGAAGAAGAGGAGCAGCAGGAGGAGAGGGAGGAGAAGAGGAGAGGAAGAGGAGGAGGAGGAGGAGGAGCAGCAGCAGGAGCAGGAGGAGGAGGAGGAGAAGAGAGGAGCAGCAGGAGGAGCAGCAGGAGGAGAGGAGAAGGAGGAGAAGATGAGGAGGAGCAGCAGCAGGAGGAGCAGAGCAGGAGGAGGAGGAGCAGGAAGAGAGAGGAGGAGCAGCAGCAGCAGGAGGAGCAGCAGCAGGAGGAGGAGCAGCAGGAGGAGCAGCAGGAGGAGGAGGAGCCAGGCAGGACGAGGAGGAGGAGGAGGAGAGAGGAGGAGGAGGAGCAGCAGGAGGAGCAGCAGCAGGAGGGGGAGAAGAGGAGGAGGAGCAGCAGCAGGAGGAGCAGCAGCAGGAGGAGGAGCAGCAGGAGGAGCAACAGCAGGAGGAGGAGGAGGAGGAGGAGCAGCAGCAGGAGGAGCAGCAGCAGGAGGAGGAGGAGAAGAGCAGCAGGAGGAGGAGCAGGAGGAGGAGCAGGAGAAGAGGAGCAGGAGGAGCAGCAGCAGGAGGAGCAGTAGCAGAGGAGCAGCAGGAGGAGGAGCAGCAGCAGGAGGAGGAGGAGAGGAGGAGGAGCAGGAGGAGGAGCAGGAGAGAGAGCAGGAGGAGCAGCAGCAGGAGGAGGAGGAGAAGAGGAGCAGGAGGAGCAGCAGCAGGAGGAGGAGCAGCAGGAGGAGGAGGAGGAGAAGAGGAGCAGGAGGAGCAGCAGCAGGAGGAGGAGGAGAAGAGGAGCAGGAGGAGAAGAGCAGCAGCAGCAGGAAGAGGAGGAGGAGGAGAAGAGGGCAGCAGCAGGAGGAGGAGGAGGAGAAGAGGAGCAGGAGGAGGGCAGCAGGCAGGAGGAGGAGGAGGAGGAGAAGAGGAGCAGGAGGAGCAGCAGCAGGAGGAGGAGGAGAAGTAAATGGTAAATGGTAAATGGTCTAGATTTTATATAGCGTCTTCTAACCACACTGAGTGCAGTCCCAAAGCGCTTCACATATCAGTCATTCACCCATTCACGCTCACATTCACACACCAATGGGACAGAGCTGCCATGGCAAGGCGCTAGTCGACCACTGAGAGCAATTAGGGTTCAGTGGTCTTGCCAAGGACACTTCGACTCATAGACCGGTGTAGACTGGGATCGAACCTCCGACCTCTCACTCCGAAAGACGACCACTCTACCACCTGAGCCACGGTCGCCCCAAGTAGCAGGAGTAGCAGGAGAAGAGGAGCAGGAGGAGCAGCAGCAGGAGGAGGAGCAGCAGGAGGAGCAGCAGCAGGAGGAGGAGGAGGAGAAGAGGAGCAGGAGGAGCAGCAGCAGGAGGAGGAGGAGAAGAGGAGCAGGAGGAGCCACAGGAGGAGGAGGAGGAGAAGAGCAGCAGGAGCAGCAGCAGGAGGAGGAGGAGAAGAGGAGCAGGAGGAGCAGCAGGAGGAGCAGGAGGAGGAGGAGGAGAAGAGGAGAGGAGGAGCAGCAGCAGGGAGGAGGAGCAGCAGCAGGAGAGCAGCAGGAGGAGGAGGAGGAGAAGAGGAGCAGGAGGAGCAGCAGCAGGGAGGAGGAGGAGGAGAAGAGCAGCAGGAGCAGCAGCAGCAGCAGCAGGAGGAGGGAGCTCCAGGAGTCCCAGGAGAAACAGCAGTGTTCCCGGTAGAGGCGGAGTGATGGAGACGCTGGAGGAGAACTAATGGAGCCAAACACCATTGATGACAGCAGGGAGAGCGGGGGGGGCGGGGCTTCAACCTGTCAATCACTCTGAAGAGGAAGAGGAGGAGGAGGAGGGAGGAGGAGGGAGGAGGAGGAGGAGGAGGAGGAGCCCCACATCACCATCTGAATCATCGTCATCAGAGCCCAGAAGCCCTGCTGGGACTTGAACCAGTGACCCCCCACTGTGAGGAGACTACTGCACTCTCTATGGCTGAAGAGTTTGTGGGCGGAGCCAGTCGGAACAATCAGAGTCAATCAGAGCCAATCGGAGTCAATCGGAGTCAATCGGAGTCAATCGGAGTCAATCAGAACCAATCAGAACCAATCAGAGCCAATCGGAGCAAGGCGACGGCTGCAAACAACTTCCTGTGATTTCCAGTCCAGATTTCAAAACCAGTTTCTGATTGGACACAACACTCCGTCCAGCCAATCGGTGCTGACTGTGGTTACCATGGTGATCCAGGCTTTGTTCAAACATCAAAGGAAGGAAACAAGAAAGACCAGAGAAAGAGTGTGGCGTCCCGACAACGGCAAGGACAGTCGACCAATCACACGTTTAGTGAAACTAAACTGGTTACACCCAGTTACTACCAGTTACACCCAGTTACTACTGGTTACTCCCCCGGATACTCCCGGTTACACCAGTTATTCCCCGGTTACTCCCAGTTACAGCAGTCCTTCATCTTTGTAGTCCCGTAACAGTCCTCCATCTTTGTAGTCCAATAACAGTCCTCCATCTTTGTAGTCCCGTAACAGTCCTCCATTTTTGTAGTCCCATAACAGTCCTCCATCTTTGTAGTTCAATAACAGTCCTCCATCTTTGTAGTCCCGTAACAGTCCTCCATCTTTGTAGTCCCATAACAGTCCTCCATCTTTGTAGTCCCGTAACAGTCCTCCATCTTGTAGTCCCATAACAGTCCTCCATCTTTGTAGTCCAATAACAGTCCTCCATCTTTGTAGTCCGTAACAGTCCTCCATCTTTGTAGTCCCGTAACAGTCCTCCATCTTTGTAGTCAATAACAGTCCTCCATCTTTGTAGTCCAATAACAGTCCTCCATCTTTGTAGTCCAATAACAGTCCTCCATCTTTGTAGTCCCGTAACAGTCCTCCATCTTTGTAGTCCAATAACAGTCCTCCATCTTTGTAGTCCCGTAACAGTCCTCCATCTTTGTAGTCCCATAACAGTCCTCCATCTTTGTAGGCCAATAACGATCCTCCATCTTTGTAGTCCCATGACAGTCTCCTTCTTTGTAGTCAAAAAGCGTCCTCCATCTTTGTAGTCCCATAACAGTCCTCCATCTTTGTAGTCCCATAACAGTCCTCCATATTTGTAATCCCATAACAGTCCTCCATCTTTTGTAGTCCCGCAGCGGTCCTCCATTTCTGTAGTCCTGTACCATCCTCCATCTTTGTAGTCCCATAACAGTCCTCCATCTTTGTAGGCCAATAACGATCCTCCATCTTTGTAGTCCCATGACAGTCCTCCTTCTTTGTAGTCAAAAAGCGGTCCTCCATCTTTGTAGTCCCATAACAGTCCTCCATCTTTGTAGTCCCATAACAGTCCTCCATATTTGTAATCCCATAACAGTCCTCCATCTTTGTAGTCCCGCAGCGGTCCTCCATTTCTGTAGTCCCTGTACCATCCTCCATCTTTGTAGTCCCATAACAGTCCTCATCTTTGTAGGCCAATAACAATCCTCCATCTTTGTAGTCCCATGATAGTACTCCTTCTTTGTAGTCAAAAAGCGGTCCTCCATCTTTGTAGTCCCGTAACAGTCCTCCATCTTTGTAGTCCCATAACAGTCCCTCCATATTTGTAGTCCCATAACAGTCTCCATCTTTGTAGTCCCGTAGCGGTCCTCCATTTCTGTAGTCCTGTACCATCCTCCATCTTTGTAGTCCCATAACAGTCCTCCATCTTTGTAGGCCAATAACGATCCTCCATCTTTGTAGTCCCATGACAGTCCTCCTTCTTTGTAGTACAAAAGCGGTACTCCATCTTTGTAGTCCCGTAACAGTCCTCCATCTTTGTAGTCCCATAACAGTCCTCCATATTTGTAGTCCCATAACAGTCCTCCATCTTTGTAGTCCCATAGCAGTCCTCCATCTTTGCAGTCCCAAAGCGGTCCTCCATCTTTGTAGTCCCGTAACAGTCCTCCATCTTTGTAGTCCCATAACAGTCCTCCATTTCTGTAGTCCTGTACCATCCTCCATCTTTGTAGTCCCATAGCAGTCCTCCATCTTTGCAGTCCCAAAGCGGTCCTCCATCTTTGTAGTCCAAATGCGGTCCTCCATCTTTGTAGTCCAAATGCAGTCATCCATCTTTGTAGTCCCATAGCGGTCCTCCATCTTTGTAGTCCTGTACCATCCTCCATCTTTGTAGTCCCATATTGGTCCTCCATCTTTGTAGTCCAATAACAGTCCTCCATCTTTGTAGTCCCATATTGGTCCTCCATCTTTGTAGTCCCATAGCGGTCCTCCATCTTTGTAGTCCCATAGCGGTCCTCCATCTTTGTAGTCCTTCCCAGAATCCCAACATTCCAGAGCTCCCAGTTAGATGGTCTTGAGTATTTTTCTAGTTCTTGTTAGAAGAGTCCTAGACCATGAGACCAGGTCTGGGACCAGGTCTGGGACCAGGTCTGGGACCAGGTGTTCCAGGTGATCAGCTCCAACATGCAGCTTCACCTCAAAGTAATGTGATTACCTCTGATCAATAGAAGAAGCTGTCAGCTCTTCTATTGATGGACGTTATGTAATCTCTCTCTCACACACACACACACACACACACACACACACACACACACACACACACACACACACACACACACACACACACACACACACACACACACACACACACACACACACACACACACAGATCCTCACCTGGTTCCTTTATCTCCCATCGTCACGACGCCGACGAGCCGAAAGCAGCCGGACGAGATGATGGAGGGATGATGGAGGAGGGTGGAGGAGGATGGAGGGATGCCGTCGCCGTGGAAACTGAAGAGGAGGGTGTGTGTGTGTGTGTGTGTGTGTATGTGTGTGTGTGTGTGTGTCGTCACGCTGTCAGAGTCTCTCCAGGAGGAAAAACCTCCACCGCTCTGAGAGAGGAGCTCCGCCTTTAAACCCTCCTCTTCCTCCTTAACCCTTCTCTTCCTCTCTAACCCTCCTCTTCCTCCTTAACCCTTCTCTTCCTCTCTAACCCTCCTCTTCCTCTCTAACCCTCCTCTTCCTCTTTAACCCTCCTCTTCCTCCTTAACCCTCCTCTTCCTCCTTAATCCTCCTCTTCCTCTCTAACCCTCCTCTTCCTCTTTAACCCTCCTCTTCCTCTTTAACCCTCCTCTTCCTCTCTAACCCTCCTCTTCCTCTCTAACCCTCCTCTTCCTCCTTAACCCTCCTCTTCCTCTTTAACCCTCCTCTTCCTCCTTAACCCTCCTCTTCCTCCTTAACCCTCCTCTTCCTCTCTAACCCTCCTCTTCCTCTCTAACCCTCCTCTTCCTCTTTAACCCTCCTCTTCCTCTATAACCCTCCTCTTCCTCTTTAACCCTCCTCTTCCTCTCTAACCCTCCTCTTCCTCTTTAATCCTCCTCTTCCTCTCTAACCCTCCTCTTCCTCTTTAACCCTCCTCTTCCTCTTTAACCCTCCTCTTCCTCTCTAACCCTCCTCTTCCTCTCTTACCCTCCTCTTCCTCCTTAACCCTCCTCTTCCTCTTTAACCCTCGTCTTCCTCCTTAACCCTCCTCTTCCTCCTTAACCCTCCTCTTCCTCTCTAACCCTCCTCTTCCTCTTTAACCCTCCTCTTCCTCTTTAACCCTCCTCTTCCTCTATAACCCTCCTCTTCCTCTTTAACCCTCCTCTTCCTCTCTAACCCTCCTCTTCCTCTCTAACCCTCCTCTTCCTCCTTAACCCTCCTCTTCCTCCTTAACCCTCCTCTTCCTCCTTAACCCTCCTCTTCCTCCTTAATCCTCCTCTTCCTCTCTAACCCTCCTCTTCCTCTTTAACCCTCCTCTTCCTCTTTAACCCTCCTCTTCCTCTCTAACCCTCCTCTTCCTCTCTAACCCTCCTCTTCCTCCTTAACCCTCCTCTTCCTCTTTAACCCTCCTCTTCCTCCTTAACCCTCCTCTTCCTCCTTAACCCTCCTCTTCCTCTCTAACCCTCCTCTTCCTCTCTAACCCTCCTCTTCCTCTTTAACCCTCCTCTTCCTCTATAACCCTCCTCTTCCTCTTTAACCCTCCTCTTCCTCTCTAACCCTCCTCTTCCTCCTTAATCCTCCTCTTCCTCTCTAACCCTCCTCTTCCTCTTTAACCCTCCTCTTCCTCTTTAACCCTCCTCTTCCTCTCTAACCCTCCTCTTCCTCTCTTACCCTCCTCTTCCTCCTTAACCCTCCTCTTCCTCTTTAACCCTCGTCTTCCTCCTTAACCCTCCTCTTCCTCCTTAACCCTCCTCTTCCTCTCTAACCCTCCTCTTCCTCTTTAACCCTCCTCTTCCTCTTTAACCCTCCTCTTCCTCTATAACCCTCCTCTTCCTCTTTAACCCTCCTCTTCCTCTCTAACCCTCCTCCTCCTCTTTAACCCTCCTCTTCCTCTCTAACCCTCCTCTTCCTCTTTAACCCTCCTCTTCCTCTTTAACCCTCCTCTTCCTCTCTAACCCTCCTCTTCCTCTCTAACCCTCCTCTTCCTCTTTAACACTACTCTTCCTCTCTAACCCTCCTCTTCCTCTCTAACCCTCCTCTTCCTCTCTAACCCTCCTCTTCCTCCTTAACCCTCCTCTTCCTCCTTAACCCTCCTCTTCAACCCTCCTCTTCCTCCTTAACCCTCCTCTTCCTCCTTAACCCTCCTCTTCCTCCTTAACCCTACTCTTCCTCCTCTTCCTCTTTAACCCTCCTCTTCCTCTCTAACCCTCCTCTTCCTCCTTAACCCTCCTCTTCCTCTTTAACCCTCCTCTTCCTCCTTAACCCTCCTCTTCCTCCTCTTCCTCCTTCACCCTACTCTTCCTCCTCTTCCTCTTTAACCCTCCTCTTCCTCTCTAACCCTCCTCTTCCTCTTTAACTCTCCTCTTCCTCTCTTCCTCCTCAGTGACGTCTTTGAGGAGAAGCAGGTGGTTTCACAGCGTTTCCATGGAAACAAGAAGAAAACAGGAGCAACGTGGAGAGAGAGAGAAACACCTGGAGCCTCCTGCTGCTCCTCCTCTTCCTCCTCCTCCTCCTCGTTCTCCTCCTATTTGTAGTCTTTTTCACAACTTGTCCTCTGAGACAAACTGAACCAGCAGTGAGTTTGACGGGTTCCAGTCCAGGTCGAGGGCTAGGCTAACAGGCTAGCAGGCTAATAGGCTAGCAGGCTAACAGGCTAATAGACTAACAGGCTAATAGGCTAACAGGCTAATAGGCTAGCAGGCTAATAGGCTAGCAGGCTAATCGACTAGCAGGCTAATAGGCTAACAGGCTAATAGGCTAACAAGGAAAACAAGCCAACCAGCCAGCTTGTGAGCAGTGAGTCATTTAGTCTCTCTGACAGCAGGAGGGAGGAGGAGGAGGAGGAGGAGGAGGAGAAGATGAAGAAGAAGCAGAAGAATCAGAATCAATATAAACAAACTTTATTCAATTTCTTTTCCATTCAGATCCTTAACTTTTCCCTTTTAAACACATTTTCAAGGTTTCTTCTGCCTTTCAGGCCTCTGGAGGTCAAAGGTCAACGTTACAGTTCACTCTTTCAGGCCTCTGGAGGTCAAAGGTCAACGTTACAGTTCACTCTTTCAGGCCTCTGGAGGTCAAAGGTCAACATTACAGTTCACTCTTTCAGGCCTCTGGAGGTCAAAGGTCAACGTTACAATAAAAAAGTCCCTTTGGCAGCGTTCAAGTCAGGTTCTGTTGCCGCAGCAACACTACGGCTGGATCCGTTTCCATGGAAACAGCCTGGTTGACATGGCCTCGGTCACATGTCACTCCAGAGGACGGCCCGGCGACTTCTGTCCACGCTGACGACGAACTGTCCTGAGGACGACCAGGAGAGGGCGCTGATGGACGAGCTGAGAGAGAGAGAGAGGGGGGGGGGGGGGAGACCCAGATCAGACCAACCTCGCTCCTCCACCCAGACTGTCTAACCCCACCCAGCTCTGGGTGACATCAGTGAGGACTGGTGGATGTGGGCGAGCGTGTAGAACCGTAGAACCGTGGAACCATAGAGGTCTAGACCTCCACAGGAACGTCCAGGTC
>NW_027662247.1:0-67500 GCF_963422515.1 Blennius ocellaris | reverse complement strand
TTGGTTAACCAGTTGGTTTGTAGTTGAGTTCAGTTCAACCAGTTGGTTTGTAAGAACCATAATTAACCAGCTAGTTAACTGTGACATGAATAAGATGAAAGGGTTAAGTTAACCAGCTGCTGATAATCAACCAATCAACAACCAGCATATAAACCAGAAGGTTGAGTTAACTAGCAGGTTAGTGCTCACCTCTCCACAGGTTTGGTTCAGCAGGTGCTTCTGATGCAGGAGTGAGCTGCTTTCAGCAAGAGGACGCCTGAACACACAATGCAGGGTGAGACGGGTGAGACGGGTGAGTTTAGGGTGAGACGGGTGAGTTCAGGGTGCGACGGGTGAGTTTAGGGTAAGACGGGTGAGACAGGTGGGTTCAGGGTGAGACGGGTGATTTTAGGGTGAGACGGGTGGGTTCAGGGTGAGACAGGTGTGTTCAGGGTGAGATGGGTGAGTTCAGGGTGAGACGGGTGAGTTCAGGGTGAGACAGTTGAGTTTAGGGTGAGACAGGTGAGACAGGTGAGTTCAGGGTGAGTTCAGGGTGAGACAGGTGAGTTGTGGGTGAGTTCAGGGTGAGACGGGTGAGTTTAGGGCGAGTTCAGGGTGAGACGGGTGAGTTCAGGGTGAGACGGGTGAGTTTAGGGTGAGACGGGTGGGTTCAGGGTGAGTTCAGGATGAGACAGGTGAGTTATGGGTGAGTTCACGGTGAGACGGGTGGGTTTAGGGTGAGTTCAGGGTGAGACGGGTGAGTTCAGGGTGAGACGGGTGAGTTTAGGGTAAGACGGGTGAGACAGGTGGGTTCAGGGTGAGACGGGTGATTTTAGGGTGAGACGGGTGGGTTCAGGGTGAGACAGGTGTGTTCAGGGTGAGATGGGTGAGTTCAGGGTGAGACGGGTGAGTTCAGGATGAGACAGTTGAGTTTAGGGTGAGACAGGTGAGACAGGTGAGTTCAGGGTGAGTTCAGGGTGAGACAGGTGAGTTGTGGGTGAGTTCAGGGTGAGACGGGTGAGTTTAGGGCGAGTTCAGGGTGAGACGGGTGAGTTCAGGGTGAGACGGGTGAGTTTAGGGTGAGACGGGTGGGTTCAGGATGAGACAGGTGAGTTATGGGTGAGTTCACGGTGAGACGGGTGGGTTTAGGGTGAGTTCAGGGTGAGACAGGTGAGTTCAGGGTGAGACGGGTGAGTTTAGGGTAAGACGGGTGAGACAGGTGGGTTCAGGGTGAGACGGGTGATTTTAGGGTGAGACGGGTGGGTTCAGGGTGAGACAGGTGTGTTCAGGGTGAGATGGGTGAGTTCAGGGTGAGATGGGTGAGTTCAGGATGAGACAGTTGAGTTTAGGGTGAGACAGGTGAGTTCAGGGTGAGACAGGTGAGTTGTGGGTGAGTTCAGGGTGAGACGGGTGAGTTTAAGGCGAGTTCAGGGTGAGACGGGTGAGTTCAGGGTGAGACGGGTGGGTTCAGGGTGAGTTCAGGGTGAGACGGGTGAGTTTAGGGTGAGACGGGTGAGTTTAGGTTGAGACGGGTGGGTTCAGGGTGAGTTCAGGGTGAGACAGGTGTGTTCAGGGTGAGATGGGTGAGTTCAGGGTGAGACAGGTGAGTTTAGGGTGAGACGGGTGGGTTCAGGGTGAGACGGGTGAGACGGGTGGGTTCAGGGTGAGTTCAGGGTGAGACAGGTGTGTTCAGGGTGAGATGGGTGAGTTCAGGGTGAGACAGGTGAGTTTAGGGTGAGTTCTGGGTGAGACGGGTGAGTTTATGGTGAGACGGGTGGGTTCAGGGTGAGACGGGTGAGACGGGTGGGTTCAGGGTGAGACAGGTGTGTTCAGGGTGAGATGGGTGAGTTCAGGGTGAGATGGGTGAGTTTAGGGTGAGACGGGTGGGTTCAGGGTGAGACGGGTGGGTTCAGGGTGAGTTAAGGGTGAGACAGGTGAGACAGGGTGAGACAGGTGAGTTCAGGGTGAGTTCTGGATGAGTTCAAGGTGAGACAGGTGAGTTCTGGGTGAGACAGGTGAGTTCAGGGTGAGACAGGTGAGTTCAGGGTGAGTTCTGGGTGAGTTCAGGGTGAGACAGGTGAGTTCAGGGTGAGTTCTGGATGAGTTCAAGGTGAGACAGGTGAGTTCTGGGTGAGACAGGTGAGTTCAGGGTGAGATGGGTGAGTTCAGGGTGAGACAGGTGAGTTCAGGGTGAGTTCTGGGTGAGTTCAGGGTGAGACAGGTGAGTTCAGGGTGAGTTCTGGATGAGTTCAAGGTGAGACAGGTGAGTTCTGGGTGAGACAGGTGAGTTCAGGGTGAGATGGGTGAGTTCAGGGTGAGACAGGTGAGTTCAGGGTGAGATCAGGGTGAGACAGGTGAGTTCAGGGTGAGTTCTGGGTGACACAGGTGAGATCAGGGTGAGATCAGGGTGAGACCAGGGTGAGACGGGTGAGTTCAGGGTGAGACGGGTGAGTTTAGGGTGAGACGGGTGGGTTCAGGGTGAGACAGGTGTGTTCAGGGTGAGATGGGTGAGTTCAGGGTGAGACGGGTGAGTTCAGGATGAGACAGTTGAGTTTAGGGTGAGACAGGTGAGTTCAGGGTGAGTTCAGGGTGAGACGGGTGAGTTTAGGGTGAGATGGGTGAGTTCAGGGTGAGACAGGTGAGTTTAGGGTGAGTTCAGGGTGAGACAGGTGAGTTGTGGGTGAGTTCAGGGTGAGACGGGTGAGTTTAGGATGAGACGGGTGAGTTCAGGGTGAGACGGGTGAGTTTAGGGTGGGACGGGTGGGTTCAGGGTGAGACAGGTGTGCTCAGGGTGAGTTCAGGGTGAGACGGGTGAGTTTAGGGTGAGACGGGTGAGTTTAGGTTGATACGGGTGGGTTCAGGGTGAGTTCAGGGTGAGACAGGTGTGTTCAGGGTGAGATGGGTGAGTTCAGGGTGAGACAGGTGAGTTTAGGGTGAGTTCCGGGTGAGACGGGTGAGTTTATGGTGAGACGGGTGGGTTCAGGGTGAGACGGGTGAGACGGGTGGGTTCAGGGTGAGTTCAGGGTGAGACAGGTGTGTTCAGGGTGAGATGGGTGAGTTCAGGGTGAGATGGGTGAGTTTAGGGTGAGACGGGTGGGTTCAGGGTGAGACGGGTGGGTTCAGGGTGAGTTCAGGGTGAGACAGGTGAGACAGGGTGAGACAGGTGAGTTCAGGGTGAGTTCTGGATGAGTTCAAGGTGAGACAGGTGAGTTCTGGGTGAGACAGGTGAGTTCAGGGTGAGACAGGTGAGTTCAGGGTGAGTTCTGGGTGAGTTCAGGGTGAGACAGGTGAGTTCAGGGTGAGTTCTGGATGAGTTCAAGGTGAGACAGGTGAGTTCTGGGTGAGACAGGTGAGTTCAGGGTGAGATGGGTGAGTTCAGGGTGAGACAGGTGAGTTCAGGGTGAGTTCTGGGTGAGTTCAGGGTGAGACAGGTGAGTTCAGGGTGAGTTCTGGATGAGTTCAAGGTGAGACAGGTGAGTTCTGGGTGAGACAGGTGAGTTCAGGGTGAGATGGGTGAGTTCAGGGTGAGACAGGTGAGTTCAGGATGAGTTGTGGATGAGTTCAGGGTGAGACAGGTGAGTTCAGGGTGAGACAGGTGAGTTCAGGGTGAGATCAGGGTGAGACAGGTGAGTTCAGGGTGAGTTCTGGGTGACACAGGTGAGATCAGGGTGAGATCAGGGTGAGACCAGGGTGAGATCAGGGTGAGTTCAGGGGAGGTCAGGGTGAGACCAGGGTGAGATCAGGGTGACACAGGTGAGATCAGGGTGAGTTCAGGGTGAGACAGGTGAGTTCTGGGTGAGATCAGGGTGAGTTCAGGGTGACACAGGTGAGATCAGGGTGAGATCAGGGTGAGACAGGTGAGATCAGGGTGAGTTCAGGGTGAGACAGGTGAGTTCAGGGTGAGATCAGGGTGAGACAGGTGAGTTCAGGGTGAGTTCTGGGTGAGACAGGTGAGTTCAGGGTAAGATCAGGGTGAGTTCAGGGTGAGATCAGGATGAGACAGGTGAGTTCAGGGTGAGACAGGTGAGTTCAGGGTGAGATCAGGGTGAGACAGGTGAGTTCAGGGTGAGATCAGGGTGACACAGGTGAGATTAGGGTGAGACCAGGGTGAGATCAGGGTGAGTTCAGGGTGACACAGGTGAGATCAGGGTGAGATCAGGGTGAGTTCAGGGTGAGACAGGTGAGTTCAGGGTGAGTTCTGGGTGAGATAAGGGTGAGTTCAGGGTGACACAGGTGAGATCAGGGTGAGATCAGGGTGAGATCAGGGTGAGATCAGGGTGAGTTCAGGGTGAGAGCAGGCTGAGACGGGTGAGTTCAGGTTGAGACCAGGGTGAGAGCAGGGTGAGTTCAGGGTGAGACAGGTAAGTTCAGGGTGAGATCAGGGTGAGATCAGAGTGAGACAGGAGAGTTCAGGGTGAGACGGGTGAGTTCAGGGTGAGATCAGGTGAGTTCAGGGTGAGACAGGTGAGATCAGGGTGAGATCAGAGTGAGACAGGTGAGATCAGGGTGAATTCAGGGTGAGTTCAGGGTGAGAGCAGGGTGAGTTCAGGGTGAGTCACCTGGTTAGGTTCAACACTCCAGACGTCAGGTTGTTTCGTTCCAGAAGTCGAGAGTCTGAGAGAAAAAAAATCACAGAAAATCATCAGAACCAGAGAAGATCTGAGAGCTGAACCCCCTCAACACCTCCGGTACCCCTCCTCACACCCCCCCTCAATAACCCCCCAGTACCCCCCCTCAATAACCCCCCCAGTACCCCCCCACAACACCCCCCCCAGTACCCCCCCACAATACCCCCCTCAATAACCCCCCCAATACCCCCCCTCAACACCCCCCCTCAATAACGCTCCCAGTACCCCTCCTCAACACCCCCAGTACCCCCCCTCAATAACCCCCCAGTACCCCTCCTCAACACCCCCAGCACCCCTCCTCAACCCCCCCAGTACCCCCCCTCAATAACCCCCCAGTACCCCTCCTCAACACCCCCAGCACCCCTCCTCAACCCCCCCTCAACCCCTCCCCTCAAAACCCCCCCAGTACCCCCCCTCAACACCCCCCCTCAATAACCCCCCCAGCACCCCCCTCAATAACGCTCCCAGTACCCCCCCTCAAAACCCCCGGCACCCCTCCTCAACCCCCCCAGTACCCCCCCTCAAAACCCCCAGTCACCCTCCTCAACACCCACCTCAATAACCCCCCCAGTACCCCTCCTAAACACCCCCAGCACCCCTCCTCAACCCCCCCGTCAATAACCCCCCCAGTACCCCCCTTCAACACCCCCCCTCAATAATAACGCTCCCAGTGCCCCCCCTCAACACCCCCAGTACCCCTCCTCAACACCCCCCCCCAGTACCCCCCTCAATAACGCTCCCAGGACCCCCCCTCAAGACCCCCAGCACCCCTCCTCAACCCCCCTTCAACAACCCCCCCAGTACCCCCCCTCAAAACCCCCAGTCATCCTCCTCAACACCCACCTCAATAACCCCCCCAGTACCCCTCCTAAACACCCCCAGCACCCCTCCTCAACCCCCCCTCAACACCCCCGTCAATAACCCCCCCAGTACCCCCCTTCAACACCCCCCCTCAATAACGCTCCCAGTACCCCCCCTCAACACCCCCAGTACACCTCCTCAACACCCCCCCTCAATAACCCCCCAGTACCCCTCCTCAACCCCTCCCCTCATAACCCCCCCAGTACCCCCCCTCAATAACCCCCCAGTCCCCCCTCAACACCCCCAGTCACCCTCCTCAACAACCCCCCCAGTACCCCTCCTCAACAGCCCCCCTCAATAACCCCCCCAGTCACCCTCCTCAACCCCCCCCTCAATAACGCTCCCAGTACCCCCCCTCAACACCCCCAGTCACCCTCCTCAACACCCCCCCAGTATCCCCCCCAACCCCCCCCTCAACACCCCCCCTCAATAACGCTCCCAGTACCCCTCCTCAACACCCCCAGTCACCCTCCCAGGCACCCCCCCAGTCACCCTCCTCAAACCTTCCTCAACACCCCGTCACCCCCCCCAGTCCCCCTCCCAGATACCCTCCTCAACCCTTCCTCAACACCCCCTCAACACCCCCAGTCACCCCTCAATAACCCCCCCAGTACCCCCCCTCAATAACGCCCCAGTCACCCTCCTCAACCCTTCCTCAACACCCCCTTGACACCCCCAGTCACCCTCCCAGTCCCCCCCCCCCCCCCCCCCCCATGTCGTACAGAACCGGATCAGGTCCTGGAACATGGCGTGTTGGTTCTGGTCCCGGTTCTTCAGCTGGTGGATGATGTGGTCCCTCCAGGCCTCCGTAGTCCTCCGGATCCCGGTCTGGACCCGGGTCTCGGTCTGGATCGCGGTCCGGGCTCTGGTGTTGTCGGCCATGTTAGTCCGGTACCGGCCCCCCTCCCCCCCCGCAGCCAGCGGGGCTCCAGATGTTATTTACTTTCCTTCTCTGGCGGTGGAACTTCTTTATTTCCGGACTTTACTCTAGGGGGCGGGGCTAAGACGGCCTGAACCAATCACCGCGAGCTTCGCTCGACTTCCCGTTTGACGCTCGGAACGTGACGTCATCGCGCACCGCAGCGCGAGAGAAGCCGAGAGAAGCCGTCGGTGGGGAATCCACCGCCGCCATCTTGTTCGGCCATTTCGATCCGAATCACCACCCCAGCGCCACTGTCGGTGGGAGGCAGTACTACATGCAATATGTTTTGTTCCGACGCACAATTACAGCGTCACTGTCGGTGGGAGGCAAGAGGACATGATCCACAATACAACCGCGCTCCTCCAGGACTGAAACCTCGCCAGTGGGTATAAAAGTGGCGGTGTACGGCCGCTGACATGCTTGTTTGTGGACGCCGCCATTATTGCTCACGGTCAGCGCCATACTACTCTCAAAGCTCAAACCTCGCCAGTGCGGCATCATAGTGGTGGCTTACGGCCACTGACATGCTTGTTTGTGGTCGCCGCCATATTTAAAAGGACAAGTGACGTCACTGCTTCAGTGACGTCACGGTTTCATGGATCATGTTCAGTTTGAAGAAGCACAAGAACACTGGAGGAACATCCAGTAGATATAATGTGGATAAAGCTCAGAGTGTTTATAAGGTCCAGAGCAAAGTGGATTGAAGAGGGAGAACCCCCCCCCCCATCATATTCCATATTCAATGTATACAAACAGCCTAGAAAAAGAAAGCTTTGAACAAAAAGTATAATGGAGGTTTCTTTATTTACCTGTAGTCATCTTCTTAAGAAAATGCTGAATCACTTTTCAATTACATAAATGATCTGGTTCTCGTAAACAAAGAAAACTTTACAAATGTAGAAGATGTAACCACATTTTGAACAGTTTAATTCAATGTCTCATCATAAATCAGCCTCTGATCTCCAGGCTCAGATGGAAGAACTACAAACATTCCTGAAAATAAATTAAAGTTGCTATTTGAGACAATAATGTTTACTGGTGAGGAATTATTGACGGTGACATGATGCAGAATTATTTCAGACATCCTGAATCAGCTTTCCTTCTATTTGTCATGTTTCCTTCCCTTCAGGACGACATAGAGTCTCATCTAACCTTCTTCTCTGTTCTAAATACTGCAGTACATTTACTCTTCTCTGTTCTAAATACTGCAGTACATTTACTCTTCTCTGTTCTAAATACTGCAGTACATTTACTCTTCTCTGTTCTAAATACTGCAGTACATTAACTCTTCTCTGTTCTAAATACTGCAGTACATTTACTCTTCTCTATTCTAAATACTGCAGTACATTTACTCTTCTCTGTTCTAAATACTGCAGTACATTTACTCTTCTCTATTCCAAATACTGCAGTATATTTACTCTTCTCTGTTCTAAATACTGCAGTACATTTACTCTTCTCTGTTCTAAATACTGCAGTACATTTAGTACCCACCAGAGTGTAGTTGGTTTCACCCAGAGTGTAGTTGGTTCTACCCAGAGTGTAGTTGGTTCTACCCAGAGTGTAGTTGGTTCTACCCAGAGTGTGTAGTTGGTTCCACCCAGAGTGTAGTTGGTTTCACCCAGAGTGTAGTTGGTTCCATCCAGAGTGTAGTTGGTTCCACCCAGAGTGTAGTTTGTTCTACCCAGAGTGTAGTTGGTTTCACCCAGAGTGTAGTTGGTTCTACCCAGAGTGTAGTTGGTTCCACCCAGAGTGTGTAGTTGGTTCCATCCAGAGTGTAGTTGGTTCCACCCAGAGTGTGTAGTTGGTTCCATCCAGAGTGTAGTTGGTTCCACCCAGAGTGTGTAGTTGGTTCCACCCAGAGTGTAGTTGGTTCTACCCAGAGTGTAGTTGGTTCCACCCAGAGTGTGTAGTTGGTTCCACCCAGAGTGTAGTTGGTTCTACCCAGAGTGTAGTTGGTTCCACCCAGAGTGTGTAGTTGGTTTCACCCAGAGTGTAGTTGGTTCTACCCAGAGTGTAGTTGGTTCTACCCAGAGTGTAGTTGGTTCTACCCAGAGTGTGTAGTTGGTTCCACCCAGAGTGTAGTTGGTTTCACCCAGAGTGTAGTTGGTTCCATCCAGAGTGTAGTTGGTTCCACCCAGAGTGTAGTTTGTTCTACCCAGAGTGTAGTTGGTTTCACCCAGAGTGTAGTTGGTTCTACCCAGAGTGTAGTTGGTTCCACCCAGAGTGTGTAGTTGGTTCCATCCAGAGTGTAGTTGGTTCCACCCAGAGTGTGTAGTTGGTTCCATCCAGAGTGTAGTTGGTTCCACCCAGAGTGTGTAGTTGGTTCCACCCAGAGTGTAGTTGGTTCTACCCAGAGTGTAGTTGGTTCCACCCAGAGTGTGTAGTTGGTTCCACCCAGAGTGTAGTTGGTTCTACCCAGAGTGTAGTTGGTTCCACCCAGAGTGTAGTTGGTTCTACCCAGAGTGTAGTTGGTTCCACCCAGAGTGTAGTTGGTTCTACCCAGAGTGTAGTTGGTTCCACCCAGAGTGTAGTTGGTTCTACCCAGAGTGTAGTTGGTTCCACCCAGAGTGTAGTTGGTTCTACCCAGAGTGTAGTTGGTTCCACCCAGAGTGTAGTTGGTTTCACCCAGAGTGTAGTTGGTTCTACCCAGAGTGTGTAGTTTGTTTCACCCAGAGTGTAGTTGGTTCCACCCAGAGTGTGTAGTTGGTTCCACCCAGAGTGTGTAGTTGGCTCCATCCAGAGTGTAGTTGGTTCCACCCAGAGTGTAGTTGGTTCTACCCAGAGTGTAGTTGGTTCCACCCAGAGTGTGTAGTTGGTTCCATCCAGAGTGTAGTTGGTTCCACCCAGAGTGTAGTTGGTTCTACCCAGAGTGTAGTTGGTTCCACCCAGAGTGTAGTTGGTTCTACCCAGAGTGTAGTTGGTTTCACCCAGAGTGTAGTTGGTTCCACCCAGAGTGTAGTTGGTTCCACCCAGAGTGTGTAGTTAGTTCCACCTAGAGTGTAGTTGGTTTCACCCAGAGTGTAGTTGGTTCTACCCAGAGTGTAGTTGGTTCCACCCAGAGTGTGTAGTTGGTTCCATCCAGAGTGTAGTTGGTTCTACCCAGAGTGTAGTTGGTTCCACCCAGAGTGTGTAGTTGGTTCAATCCAGAGTGTAGTTGGTTCCATCCAGAGTGTAGTTGGTTCCACCCAGAGTGTGTAGTTGGTTCCATCCAGAGTGTAGTTGGTTCCACCCAGGGTGTACTCTTGGTTCCCAGAGTGTAGTTGGTTCCACCCAGAGTGTGTAGTTAGTTCCACCCAGAGTGTAGTTGGTTTCACCCAGAGTGTAGTTGGTTCTACCCAGAGTGTAGTCGGTTCCACCCAGAGTGTAGTTGGTTTCACCCAGAGTGTAGTTGGTTCTACCCAGAGTGTAGTTGGTTCCACCCAGAGTGTGTAGTTGGTTCCACCCAGAGTGTAGTTGGTTTCACCCAGAGTGTAGTTGGTTCTACCCGGAGTGTAGTTGGTTCCACCCAGAGTGTGTAGTTGGTTCCATCCAGAGTGTAGTTGGTTCCACCCAGAGTGTAGTTGGTTCCACCCAGAATGTGTAGTTGGTTCTACCCAGAGTGTAGTTGTAGTTGGTTCTACCCAGAGTGTAGTTGGTTCCACCCAGAGTGTAGTTGGTTCCACCCAGAGTGTGTAGTTGGTTCTATCCAGAGTGTAGTTGGTTCCATCCAGAGTGTAGTTGGTTCTACCCAGAGTGTAGTTGGTTCCACCCAGAGTGTAGTTGGTTCCATCCAGAGTGTAGTTGGTTCCACCCAGAGTGTGTAGTTGGTTCCATCCAGAGTGTAGTTGGTTCCATCCAGAGTGTAGTTGGTTCCACCCAGAGTGTAGTTGGTTTCACCCAGAGTGTAGTTGGTTCTACCCAGAGTGTAGTTGGTTCCACCCAGAGTGTGTAGTTGGTTCCACCCAGAGTGTAGTTGGTTTCACCCAGAGTGTAGTTGGTTCTACCCAGAGTGTAGTTGGTTCCACCCAGAGTGTGTAGTTGGTTCCACCCAGAGTGTAGTTGGTTTCACCCAGAGTGTAGTTGGTTCTACCCAGAGTGTGTAGTTTGTTTCACCCAGAGTGTAGTTGGTTCCACCCAGAGTGTGTAGTTGGTTCTACCCAGAGTGTGTAGTTGGTTCCACCCAGAGTGTGTAGTTGGTTCCATCCAGAGTGTAGTTGGTTCAAACCAGAGTGTAGTTGGTTCTACCCAGAGTGTAGTTGGTTCCACCCAGAGTGTAGTTGGTTCTACCCAGAGTGTAGTTGGTTTCACCCAGAGTGTAGTTGGTTCTACCCAGAGTGTAGTTGGTTCCACCCAGAGTGTGTAGTTGGTTCAATCCAGAGTATAGTTGGTTCCATCCAGAGTGTGTAGTTGGTTCCATCCAGAGTGTAGTTGGTTCCACCCAGAGTGTAGTTGGTTTCACCCAGAGTGTAGTTGGTTCTACCCAGAGTGTAGTTGGTTCCACCCAGAGTGTGTAGTTGGTTCCACCCAGAGTGTAGTTGGTTTCACCCAGAGTGTAGTTGGTTCTACCCAGAGTGTAGTTGGTTCCACCCAGAGTGTGTAGTTGGTTCCACCCAGAGTGTGTAGTTGGTTCCACCCAGAGTGTAGTTGGTTCTACCCAGAGTGTAGTTGGTTTCACCCAGAGTGTAGTTGGTTCTACCCAGAGTGTAGTTGGTTCCACCCAGAGTGTGTAGCTGGTTCCATCCAGAGTGTAGTTGGTTCCACCCAGAGTGTGTAGTTGGTTCCATCCAGAGTGTAGTTGGTTCCATCCAGAGTGTAGTTGGTTCCACCCAGAGTGTGTAGTTGGTTCCACCCAGAGTGTAGTTGGTTCTACCCAGAGTGTAGTTGGTTCCACCCAGAGTGTGTAGTTGGTTCCACCCAGTGTGTAGTTGGTTCCATCCAGAGTGTAGTTGGTTCCACCCAGAGTGTGTAGTTGGTTCCATCCAGAGTGTAGTTGGTTCCACCCAGGGTGTACTCTTGGTTCCCAGAGTGTAGTTGGTTCCACCCAGAGTGTGTAGTTAGTTCCACCCAGAGTGTAGTTGGTTTCACCCAGAGTGTAGTTGGTTCTACCCAGAGTGTAGTTGGTTCCACCCAGAGTGTAGTTGGTTCTACCCAGAGTGTAGTTGGTTCCACCCAGAGTGTAGTTGGTTCTACCTAGAGTGTAGTTGGTTCCACCCAGAGTGTAGTTGGTTCTACCCAGAGTGTAGTTGGTTCCACCCAGAGTGTAGTTGGTTCTACCCAGAGTGTAGTTGGTTCCACCCAGAGTGTAGTTGGTTTCACCCAGAGTGTAGTTGGTTCTACCCAGAGTGTGTAGTTTGTTTCACCCAGAGTGTAGTTGGTTCCACCCAGAGTGTGTAGTTGGTTCCACCCAGAGTGTGTAGTTGGCTCCATCCAGAGTGTAGTTGGTTCCACCCAGAGTGTAGTTGGTTCTACCCAGAGTGTAGTTGGTTCCACCCAGAGTGTGTAGTTGGTTCCATCCAGAGTGTAGTTGGTTCCACCCAGAGTGTAGTTGGTTCTACCCAGAGTGTAGTTGGTTCCACCCAGAGTGTAGTTGGTTCTACCCAGAGTGTAGTTGGTTTCACCCAGAGTGTAGTTGGTTCCACCCAGAGTGTAGTTGGTTCCACCCAGAGTGTGTAGTTAGTTCCACCCAGAGTGTAGTTGGTTTCACCCAGAGTGTAGTTGGTTCTACCCAGAGTGTAGTTGGTTCCACCCAGAGTGTGTAGTTGGTTCCATCCAGAGTGTAGTTGGTTCTACCCAGAGTGTAGTTGGTTCCACCCAGAGTGTGTAGTTGGTTCAATCCAGAGTGTAGTTGGTTCCATCCAGAGTGTAGTTGGTTCCACCCAGAGTGTGTAGTTGGTTCCATCCAGAGTGTAGTTGGTTCCACCCAGGGTGTACTCTTGGTTCCCAGAGTGTAGTTGGTTCCACCCAGAGTGTGTAGTTAGTTCCACCCAGAGTGTAGTTGGTTTCACCCAGAGTGTAGTTGGTTCTACCCAGAGTGTAGTCGGTTCCACCCAGAGTGTAGTTGGTTTCACCCAGAGTGTAGTTGGTTCTACCCAGAGTGTAGTTGGTTCCACCCAGAGTGTGTAGTTGGTTCCACCCAGAGTGTAGTTGGTTTCACCCAGAGTGTAGTTGGTTCTACCCGGAGTGTAGTTGGTTCCACCCAGAGTGTGTAGTTGGTTCCATCCAGAGTGTAGTTGGTTCCACCCAGAGTGTAGTTGGTTCCACCCAGAATGTGTAGTTGGTTCTACCCAGAGTGTAGTTGTAGTTGGTTCTACCCAGAGTGTAGTTGGTTCCACCCAGAGTGTAGTTGGTTCCACCCAGAGTGTGTAGTTGGTTCTATCCAGAGTGTAGTTGGTTCCATCCAGAGTGTAGTTGGTTCTACCCAGAGTGTAGTTGGTTCCACCCAGAGTGTAGTTGGTTCCATCCAGAGTGTAGTTGGTTCCACCCAGAGTGTGTAGTTGGTTCCATCCAGAGTGTAGTTGGTTCCATCCAGAGTGTAGTTGGTTCCACCCAGAGTGTAGTTGGTTTCACCCAGAGTGTAGTTGGTTCTACCCAGAGTGTAGTTGGTTCCACCCAGAGTGTGTAGTTGGTTCCACCCAGAGTGTAGTTGGTTTCACCCAGAGTGTAGTTGGTTCTACCCAGAGTGTAGTTGGTTCCACCCAGAGTGTGTAGTTGGTTCCACCCAGAGTGTAGTTGGTTTCACCCAGAGTGTAGTTGGTTCTACCCAGAGTGTGTAGTTTGTTTCACCCAGAGTGTAGTTGGTTCCACCCAGAGTGTGTAGTTGGTTCTACCCAGAGTGTGTAGTTGGTTCCACCCAGAGTGTGTAGTTGGTTCCATCCAGAGTGTAGTTGGTTCAAACCAGAGTGTAGTTGGTTCTACCCAGAGTGTAGTTGGTTCCACCCAGAGTGTAGTTGGTTCTACCCAGAGTGTAGTTGGTTTCACCCAGAGTGTAGTTGGTTCTACCCAGAGTGTAGTTGGTTCCACCCAGAGTGTGTAGTTGGTTCAATCCAGAGTATAGTTGGTTCCATCCAGAGTGTGTAGTTGGTTCCATCCAGAGTGTAGTTGGTTCCACCCAGAGTGTAGTTGGTTTCACCCAGAGTGTAGTTGGTTCTACCCAGAGTGTAGTTGGTTCCACCCAGAGTGTGTAGTTGGTTCCACCCAGAGTGTAGTTGGTTTCACCCAGAGTGTAGTTGGTTCTACCCAGAGTGTAGTTGGTTCCACCCAGAGTGTGTAGTTGGTTCCACCCAGAGTGTGTAGTTGGTTCCACCCAGAGTGTAGTTGGTTCTACCCAGAGTGTAGTTGGTTTCACCCAGAGTGTAGTTGGTTCTACCCAGAGTGTAGTTGGTTCCACCCAGAGTGTGTAGCTGGTTCCATCCAGAGTGTAGTTGGTTCCACCCAGAGTGTGTAGTTGGTTCCATCCAGAGTGTAGTTGGTTCCATCCAGAGTGTAGTTGGTTCCACCCAGAGTGTGTAGTTGGTTCCACCCAGAGTGTAGTTGGTTCTACCCAGAGTGTAGTTGGTTCCACCCAGAGTGTGTAGTTGGTTCCACCCAGTGTGTAGTTGGTTCCATCCAGAGTGTAGTTGGTTCCACCCAGAGTGTGTAGTTGGTTCCATCCAGAGTGTAGTTGGTTCCACCCAGGGTGTACTCTTGGTTCCCAGAGTGTAGTTGGTTCCACCCAGAGTGTGTAGTTAGTTCCACCCAGAGTGTAGTTGGTTTCACCCAGAGTGTAGTTGGTTCTACCCAGAGTGTAGTTGGTTCCACCCAGAGTGTAGTTGGTTCTACCCAGAGTGTAGTTGGTTCCACCCAGAGTGTAGTTGGTTCTACCCAGAGTGTAGTTGGTTCCACCCAGAGTGTAGTTGGTTCTACCCAGAGTGTAGTTGGTTCCACCCAGAGTGTAGTTGGTTCTACCCAGAGTGTAGTTGGTTCCACCCAGAGTGTAGTTGGTTTCACCCAGAGTGTAGTTGGTTCTACCCAGAGTGTGTAGTTTGTTTCACCCAGAGTGTAGTTGGTTCCACCCAGAGTGTGTAGTTGGTTCCACCCAGAGTGTGTAGTTGGCTCCATCCAGAGTGTAGTTGGTTCCACCCAGAGTGTAGTTGGTTCTACCCAGAGTGTAGTTGGTTCCACCCAGAGTGTGTAGTTGGTTCCATCCAGAGTGTAGTTGGTTCCACCCAGAGTGTAGTTGGTTCTACCCAGAGTGTAGTTGGTTCCACCCAGAGTGTAGTTGGTTCTACCCAGAGTGTAGTTGGTTTCACCCAGAGTGTAGTTGGTTCCACCCAGAGTGTAGTTGGTTCCACCCAGAGTGTGTAGTTAGTTCCACCCAGAGTGTAGTTGGTTTCACCCAGAGTGTAGTTGGTTCTACCCAGAGTGTAGTTGGTTCCACCCAGAGTGTGTAGTTGGTTCCATCCAGAGTGTAGTTGGTTCTACCCAGAGTGTAGTTGGTTCCACCCAGAGTGTGTAGTTGGTTCAATCCAGAGTGTAGTTGGTTCCATCCAGAGTGTAGTTGGTTCCACCCAGAGTGTGTAGTTGGTTCCATCCAGAGTGTAGTTGGTTCCACCCAGGGTGTACTCTTGGTTCCCAGAGTGTAGTTGGTTCCACCCAGAGTGTGTAGTTAGTTCCACCCAGAGTGTAGTTGGTTTCACCCAGAGTGTAGTTGGTTCTACCCAGAGTGTAGTCGGTTCCACCCAGAGTGTAGTTGGTTTCACCCAGAGTGTAGTTGGTTCTACCCAGAGTGTAGTTGGTTCCACCCAGAGTGTGTAGTTGGTTCCACCCAGAGTGTAGTTGGTTTCACCCAGAGTGTAGTTGGTTCTACCCGGAGTGTAGTTGGTTCCACCCAGAGTGTGTAGTTGGTTCCATCCAGAGTGTAGTTGGTTCCACCCAGAGTGTAGTTGGTTCCACCCAGAATGTGTAGTTGGTTCTACCCAGAGTGTAGTTGTAGTTGGTTCTACCCAGAGTGTAGTTGGTTCCACCCAGAGTGTAGTTGGTTCCACCCAGAGTGTGTAGTTGGTTCTATCCAGAGTGTAGTTGGTTCCATCCAGAGTGTAGTTGGTTCTACCCAGAGTGTAGTTGGTTCCACCCAGAGTGTAGTTGGTTCCATCCAGAGTGTAGTTGGTTCCACCCAGAGTGTGTAGTTGGTTCCATCCAGAGTGTAGTTGGTTCCATCCAGAGTGTAGTTGGTTCCACCCAGAGTGTAGTTGGTTTCACCCAGAGTGTAGTTGGTTCTACCCAGAGTGTAGTTGGTTCCACCCAGAGTGTGTAGTTGGTTCCACCCAGAGTGTAGTTGGTTTCACCCAGAGTGTAGTTGGTTCTACCCAGAGTGTAGTTGGTTCCACCCAGAGTGTGTAGTTGGTTCCACCCAGAGTGTAGTTGGTTTCACCCAGAGTGTAGTTGGTTCTACCCAGAGTGTGTAGTTTGTTTCACCCAGAGTGTAGTTGGTTCCACCCAGAGTGTGTAGTTGGTTCTACCCAGAGTGTGTAGTTGGTTCCACCCAGAGTGTGTAGTTGGTTCCATCCAGAGTGTAGTTGGTTCAAACCAGAGTGTAGTTGGTTCTACCCAGAGTGTAGTTGGTTCCACCCAGAGTGTAGTTGGTTCTACCCAGAGTGTAGTTGGTTTCACCCAGAGTGTAGTTGGTTCTACCCAGAGTGTAGTTGGTTCCACCCAGAGTGTGTAGTTGGTTCAATCCAGAGTATAGTTGGTTCCATCCAGAGTGTGTAGTTGGTTCCATCCAGAGTGTAGTTGGTTCCACCCAGAGTGTAGTTGGTTTCACCCAGAGTGTAGTTGGTTCTACCCAGAGTGTAGTTGGTTCCACCCAGAGTGTGTAGTTGGTTCCACCCAGAGTGTAGTTGGTTTCACCCAGAGTGTAGTTGGTTCTACCCAGAGTGTAGTTGGTTCCACCCAGAGTGTGTAGTTGGTTCCACCCAGAGTGTGTAGTTGGTTCCACCCAGAGTGTAGTTGGTTCTACCCAGAGTGTAGTTGGTTTCACCCAGAGTGTAGTTGGTTCTACCCAGAGTGTAGTTGGTTCCACCCAGAGTGTGTAGCTGGTTCCATCCAGAGTGTAGTTGGTTCCACCCAGAGTGTGTAGTTGGTTCCATCCAGAGTGTAGTTGGTTCCATCCAGAGTGTAGTTGGTTCCACCCAGAGTGTGTAGTTGGTTCCACCCAGAGTGTAGTTGGTTCTACCCAGAGTGTAGTTGGTTCCACCCAGAGTGTGTAGTTGGTTCCACCCAGTGTGTAGTTGGTTCCATCCAGAGTGTAGTTGGTTCCACCCAGAGTGTGTAGTTGGTTCCATCCAGAGTGTAGTTGGTTCCACCCAGGGTGTACTCTTGGTTCCCAGAGTGTAGTTGGTTCCACCCAGAGTGTGTAGTTAGTTCCACCCAGAGTGTAGTTGGTTTCACCCAGAGTGTAGTTGGTTCTACCCAGAGTGTAGTTGGTTCCACCCAGAGTGTAGTTGGTTCTACCCAGAGTGTAGTTGGTTCCACCCAGAGTGTAGTTGGTTCCACCCAGAGTGTAGTTGGTTCTACCCAGAGTGTAGTTGGTTCCACCCAGAGTGTAGTTGGTTCTACCCAGAGTGTAGTTGGTTCCACCCAGAGTGTAGTTGGTTTCACCCAGAGTGTAGTTGGTTCTACCCAGAGTGTGTAGTTTGTTTCACCCAGAGTGTAGTTGGTTCCACCCAGAGTGTGTAGTTGGTTCCACCCAGAGTGTGTAGTTGGCTCCATCCAGAGTGTAGTTGGTTCCACCCAGAGTGTAGTTGGTTCTACCCAGAGTGTAGTTGGTTCCACCCAGAGTGTGTAGTTGGTTCCATCCAGAGTGTAGTTGGTTCCACCCAGAGTGTAGTTGGTTCTACCCAGAGTGTAGTTGGTTCCACCCAGAGTGTAGTTGGTTCTACCCAGAGTGTAGTTGGTTTCACCCAGAGTGTAGTTGGTTCCACCCAGAGTGTAGTTGGTTCCACCCAGAGTGTGTAGTTGGTTCCACCCAGAGTGTAGTTGGTTCTACCCAGAGTGTAGTTGGTTCCACCCAGAGTGTGTAGTTGGTTCCACCCAGTGTGTAGTTGGTTCCATCCAGAGTGTAGTTGGTTCCACCCAGAGTGTGTAGTTGGTTCCATCCAGAGTGTAGTTGGTTCCACCCAGGGTGTACTCTTGGTTCCCAGAGTGTAGTTGGTTCCACCCAGAGTGTGTAGTTAGTTCCACCCAGAGTGTAGTTGGTTTCACCCAGAGTGTAGTTGGTTCTACCCAGAGTGTAGTTGGTTCCACCCAGAGTGTAGTTGGTTCTACCCAGAGTGTAGTTGGTTCCACCCAGAGTGTAGTTGGTTCTACCTAGAGTGTAGTTGGTTCCACCCAGAGTGTAGTTGGTTCTACCCAGAGTGTAGTTGGTTCCACCCAGAGTGTAGTTGGTTCTACCCAGAGTGTAGTTGGTTCCACCCAGAGTGTAGTTGGTTTCACCCAGAGTGTAGTTGGTTCTACCCAGAGTGTGTAGTTTGTTTCACCCAGAGTGTAGTTGGTTCCACCCAGAGTGTGTAGTTGGTTCCACCCAGAGTGTGTAGTTGGCTCCATCCAGAGTGTAGTTGGTTCCACCCAGAGTGTAGTTGGTTCTACCCAGAGTGTAGTTGGTTCCACCCAGAGTGTGTAGTTGGTTCCATCCAGAGTGTAGTTGGTTCCACCCAGAGTGTAGTTGGTTCTACCCAGAGTGTAGTTGGTTCCACCCAGAGTGTAGTTGGTTCTACCCAGAGTGTAGTTGGTTTCACCCAGAGTGTAGTTGGTTCCACCCAGAGTGTAGTTGGTTCCACCCAGAGTGTGTAGTTAGTTCCACCCAGAGTGTAGTTGGTTTCACCCAGAGTGTAGTTGGTTCTACCCAGAGTGTAGTTGGTTCCACCCAGAGTGTGTAGTTGGTTCCATCCAGAGTGTAGTTGGTTCTACCCAGAGTGTAGTTGGTTCCACCCAGAGTGTGTAGTTGGTTCAATCCAGAGTGTAGTTGGTTCCATCCAGAGTGTAGTTGGTTCCACCCAGAGTGTGTAGTTGGTTCCATCCAGAGTGTAGTTGGTTCCACCCAGGGTGTACTCTTGGTTCCCAGAGTGTAGTTGGTTCCACCCAGAGTGTGTAGTTAGTTCCACCCAGAGTGTAGTTGGTTTCACCCAGAGTGTAGTTGGTTCTACCCAGAGTGTAGTCGGTTCCACCCAGAGTGTAGTTGGTTTCACCCAGAGTGTAGTTGGTTCTACCCAGAGTGTAGTTGGTTCCACCCAGAGTGTGTAGTTGGTTCCACCCAGAGTGTAGTTGGTTTCACCCAGAGTGTAGTTGGTTCTACCCGGAGTGTAGTTGGTTCCACCCAGAGTGTGTAGTTGGTTCCATCCAGAGTGTAGTTGGTTCCACCCAGAGTGTAGTTGGTTCCACCCAGAATGTGTAGTTGGTTCTACCCAGAGTGTAGTTGTAGTTGGTTCTACCCAGAGTGTAGTTGGTTCCACCCAGAGTGTAGTTGGTTCCACCCAGAGTGTGTAGTTGGTTCTATCCAGAGTGTAGTTGGTTCCATCCAGAGTGTAGTTGGTTCTACCCAGAGTGTAGTTGGTTCCACCCAGAGTGTAGTTGGTTCCATCCAGAGTGTAGTTGGTTCCACCCAGAGTGTGTAGTTGGTTCCATCCAGAGTGTAGTTGGTTCCATCCAGAGTGTAGTTGGTTCCACCCAGAGTGTAGTTGGTTTCACCCAGAGTGTAGTTGGTTCTACCCAGAGTGTAGTTGGTTCCACCCAGAGTGTGTAGTTGGTTCCACCCAGAGTGTAGTTGGTTTCACCCAGAGTGTAGTTGGTTCCACCCAGAGTGTGTAGTTGGTTCCACCCAGAGTGTGTAGTTGGTTCCACCCAGAGTGTAGTTGGTTCTACCCAGAGTGTAGTTGGTTTCACCCAGAGTGTAGTTGGTTCTACCCAGAGTGTAGTTGGTTCCACCCAGAGTGTGTAGCTGGTTCCATCCAGAGTGTAGTTGGTTCCACCCAGAGTGTGTAGTTGGTTCCATCCAGAGTGTAGTTGGTTCCATCCAGAGTGTAGTTGGTTCCACCCAGAGTGTGTAGTTGGTTCCACCCAGAGTGTAGTTGGTTCTACCCAGAGTGTAGTTGGTTCCACCCAGAGTGTGTAGTTGGTTCCACCCAGTGTGTAGTTGGTTCCATCCAGAGTGTAGTTGGTTCCACCCAGAGTGTGTAGTTGGTTCCATCCAGAGTGTAGTTGGTTCCACCCAGGGTGTACTCTTGGTTCCCAGAGTGTAGTTGGTTCCACCCAGAGTGTGTAGTTAGTTCCACCCAGAGTGTAGTTGGTTTCACCCAGAGTGTAGTTGGTTCTACCCAGAGTGTAGTTGGTTCCACCCAGAGTGTAGTTGGTTCTACCCAGAGTGTAGTTGGTTCCACCCAGAGTGTAGTTGGTTCTACCCAGAGTGTAGTTGGTTCCACCCAGAGTGTAGTTGGTTCTACCCAGAGTGTAGTTGGTTCCACCCAGAGTGTAGTTGGTTCTACCCAGAGTGTAGTTGGTTCCACCCAGAGTGTAGTTGGTTTCACCCAGAGTGTAGTTGGTTCTACCCAGAGTGTGTAGTTTGTTTCACCCAGAGTGTAGTTGGTTCCACCCAGAGTGTGTAGTTGGTTCCACCCAGAGTGTGTAGTTGGCTCCATCCAGAGTGTAGTTGGTTCCACCCAGAGTGTAGTTGGTTCTACCCAGAGTGTAGTTGGTTCCACCCAGAGTGTGTAGTTGGTTCCATCCAGAGTGTAGTTGGTTCCACCCAGAGTGTAGTTGGTTCTACCCAGAGTGTAGTTGGTTCCACCCAGAGTGTAGTTGGTTCTACCCAGAGTGTAGTTGGTTTCACCCAGAGTGTAGTTGGTTCCACCCAGAGTGTAGTTGGTTCCACCCAGAGTGTGTAGTTAGTTCCACCCAGAGTGTAGTTGGTTTCACCCAGAGTGTAGTTGGTTCTACCCAGAGTGTAGTTGGTTCCACCCAGAGTGTGTAGTTGGTTCCATCCAGAGTGTAGTTGGTTCTACCCAGAGTGTAGTTGGTTCCACCCAGAGTGTGTAGTTGGTTCAATCCAGAGTGTAGTTGGTTCCATCCAGAGTGTAGTTGGTTCCACCCAGAGTGTGTAGTTGGTTCCATCCAGAGTGTAGTTGGTTCCACCCAGGGTGTACTCTTGGTTCCCAGAGTGTAGTTGGTTCCACCCAGAGTGTGTAGTTAGTTCCACCCAGAGTGTAGTTGGTTTCACCCAGAGTGTAGTTGGTTCTACCCAGAGTGTAGTCGGTTCCACCCAGAGTGTAGTTGGTTTCACCCAGAGTGTAGTTGGTTCTACCCAGAGTGTAGTTGGTTCCACCCAGAGTGTGTAGTTGGTTCCACCCAGAGTGTAGTTGGTTTCACCCAGAGTGTAGTTGGTTCTACCCGGAGTGTAGTTGGTTCCACCCAGAGTGTGTAGTTGGTTCCATCCAGAGTGTAGTTGGTTCCACCCAGAGTGTAGTTGGTTCCACCCAGAATGTGTAGTTGGTTCTACCCAGAGTGTAGTTGTAGTTGGTTCTACCCAGAGTGTAGTTGGTTCCACCCAGAGTGTAGTTGGTTCCACCCAGAGTGTGTAGTTGGTTCTATCCAGAGTGTAGTTGGTTCCATCCAGAGTGTAGTTGGTTCTACCCAGAGTGTAGTTGGTTCCACCCAGAGTGTAGTTGGTTCCATCCAGAGTGTAGTTGGTTCCACCCAGAGTGTGTAGTTGGTTCCATCCAGAGTGTAGTTGGTTCCATCCAGAGTGTAGTTGGTTCCACCCAGAGTGTAGTTGGTTTCACCCAGAGTGTAGTTGGTTCTACCCAGAGTGTAGTTGGTTCCACCCAGAGTGTGTAGTTGGTTCCACCCAGAGTGTAGTTGGTTTCACCCAGAGTGTAGTTGGTTCTACCCAGAGTGTAGTTGGTTCCACCCAGAGTGTGTAGTTGGTTCCACCCAGAGTGTAGTTGGTTTCACCCAGAGTGTAGTTGGTTCTACCCAGAGTGTGTAGTTTGTTTCACCCAGAGTGTAGTTGGTTCCACCCAGAGTGTGTAGTTGGTTCTACCCAGAGTGTGTAGTTGGTTCCACCCAGAGTGTGTAGTTGGTTCCATCCAGAGTGTAGTTGGTTCAAACCAGAGTGTAGTTGGTTCTACCCAGAGTGTAGTTGGTTCCACCCAGAGTGTAGTTGGTTCTACCCAGAGTGTAGTTGGTTTCACCCAGAGTGTAGTTGGTTCTACCCAGAGTGTAGTTGGTTCCACCCAGAGTGTGTAGTTGGTTCAATCCAGAGTATAGTTGGTTCCATCCAGAGTGTGTAGTTGGTTCCATCCAGAGTGTAGTTGGTTCCACCCAGAGTGTAGTTGGTTTCACCCAGAGTGTAGTTGGTTCTACCCAGAGTGTAGTTGGTTCCACCCAGAGTGTGTAGTTGGTTCCACCCAGAGTGTAGTTGGTTTCACCCAGAGTGTAGTTGGTTCTACCCAGAGTGTAGTTGGTTCCACCCAGAGTGTGTAGTTGGTTCCACCCAGAGTGTGTAGTTGGTTCCACCCAGAGTGTAGTTGGTTCTACCCAGAGTGTAGTTGGTTTCACCCAGAGTGTAGTTGGTTCTACCCAGAGTGTAGTTGGTTCCACCCAGAGTGTGTAGCTGGTTCCATCCAGAGTGTAGTTGGTTCCACCCAGAGTGTGTAGTTGGTTCCATCCAGAGTGTAGTTGGTTCCATCCAGAGTGTAGTTGGTTCCACCCAGAGTGTGTAGTTGGTTCCACCCAGAGTGTAGTTGGTTCTACCCAGAGTGTAGTTGGTTCCACCCAGAGTGTGTAGTTGGTTCCACCCAGTGTGTAGTTGGTTCCATCCAGAGTGTAGTTGGTTCCACCCAGAGTGTGTAGTTGGTTCCATCCAGAGTGTAGTTGGTTCCACCCAGGGTGTACTCTTGGTTCCCAGAGTGTAGTTGGTTCCACCCAGAGTGTGTAGTTAGTTCCACCCAGAGTGTAGTTGGTTTCACCCAGAGTGTAGTTGGTTCTACCCAGAGTGTAGTTGGTTCCACCCAGAGTGTAGTTGGTTCTACCCAGAGTGTAGTTGGTTCCACCCAGAGTGTAGTTGGTTCTACCCAGAGTGTAGTTGGTTCCACCCAGAGTGTAGTTGGTTCTACCCAGAGTGTAGTTGGTTCCACCCAGAGTGTAGTTGGTTCTACCCAGAGTGTAGTTGGTTCCACCCAGAGTGTAGTTGGTTTCACCCAGAGTGTAGTTGGTTCTACCCAGAGTGTGTAGTTTGTTTCACCCAGAGTGTAGTTGGTTCCACCCAGAGTGTGTAGTTGGTTCCACCCAGAGTGTGTAGTTGGCTCCATCCAGAGTGTAGTTGGTTCCACCCAGAGTGTAGTTGGTTCTACCCAGAGTGTAGTTGGTTCCACCCAGAGTGTGTAGTTGGTTCCATCCAGAGTGTAGTTGGTTCCACCCAGAGTGTAGTTGGTTCTACCCAGAGTGTAGTTGGTTCCACCCAGAGTGTAGTTGGTTCTACCCAGAGTGTAGTTGGTTTCACCCAGAGTGTAGTTGGTTCCACCCAGAGTGTAGTTGGTTCCACCCAGAGTGTGTAGTTAGTTCCACCCAGAGTGTAGTTGGTTTCACCCAGAGTGTAGTTGGTTCTACCCAGAGTGTAGTTGGTTCCACCCAGAGTGTGTAGTTGGTTCCATCCAGAGTGTAGTTGGTTCTACCCAGAGTGTAGTTGGTTCCACCCAGAGTGTGTAGTTGGTTCAATCCAGAGTGTAGTTGGTTCCATCCAGAGTGTAGTTGGTTCCACCCAGAGTGTGTAGTTGGTTCCATCCAGAGTGTAGTTGGTTCCACCCAGGGTGTACTCTTGGTTCCCAGAGTGTAGTTGGTTCCACCCAGAGTGTGTAGTTAGTTCCACCCAGAGTGTAGTTGGTTTCACCCAGAGTGTAGTTGGTTCTACCCAGAGTGTAGTCGGTTCCACCCAGAGTGTAGTTGGTTTCACCCAGAGTGTAGTTGGTTCTACCCAGAGTGTAGTTGGTTCCACCCAGAGTGTGTAGTTGGTTCCACCCAGAGTGTAGTTGGTTTCACCCAGAGTGTAGTTGGTTCTACCCGGAGTGTAGTTGGTTCCACCCAGAGTGTGTAGTTGGTTCCATCCAGAGTGTAGTTGGTTCCACCCAGAGTGTAGTTGGTTCCACCCAGAATGTGTAGTTGGTTCTACCCAGAGTGTAGTTGTAGTTGGTTCTACCCAGAGTGTAGTTGGTTCCACCCAGAGTGTAGTTGGTTCCACCCAGAGTGTGTAGTTGGTTCTATCCAGAGTGTAGTTGGTTCCATCCAGAGTGTAGTTGGTTCTACCCAGAGTGTAGTTGGTTCCACCCAGAGTGTAGTTGGTTCCATCCAGAGTGTAGTTGGTTCCACCCAGAGTGTGTAGTTGGTTCCATCCAGAGTGTAGTTGGTTCCATCCAGAGTGTAGTTGGTTCCACCCAGAGTGTAGTTGGTTTCACCCAGAGTGTAGTTGGTTCTACCCAGAGTGTAGTTGGTTCCACCCAGAGTGTGTAGTTGGTTCCACCCAGAGTGTAGTTGGTTTCACCCAGAGTGTAGTTGGTTCTACCCAGAGTGTGTAGTTAGTTCCACCCAGAGTGTAGTTGGTTTCACCCAGAGTGTAGTTGGTTCTACCCAGAGTGTAGTCGGTTCCACCCAGAGTGTAGTTGGTTTCACCCAGAGTGTAGTTGGTTCTACCCAGAGTGTAGTTGGTTCCACCCAGAGTGTGTAGTTGGTTCCACCCAGAGTGTAGTTGGTTTCACCCAGAGTGTAGTTGGTTCTACCCGGAGTGTAGTTGGTTCCACCCAGAGTGTGTAGTTGGTTCCATCCAGAGTGTAGTTGGTTCCACCCAGAGTGTAGTTGGTTCCACCCAGAATGTGTAGTTGGTTCTACCCAGAGTGTAGTTGTAGTTGGTTCTACCCAGAGTGTAGTTGGTTCCACCCAGAGTGTAGTTGGTTCCACCCAGAGTGTGTAGTTGGTTCTATCCAGAGTGTAGTTGGTTCCATCCAGAGTGTAGTTGGTTCTACCCAGAGTGTAGTTGGTTCCACCCAGAGTGTAGTTGGTTCCATCCAGAGTGTAGTTGGTTCCACCCAGAGTGTGTAGTTGGTTCCATCCAGAGTGTAGTTGGTTCCATCCAGAGTGTAGTTGGTTCCACCCAGAGTGTAGTTGGTTTCACCCAGAGTGTAGTTGGTTCTACCCAGAGTGTAGTTGGTTCCACCCAGAGTGTGTAGTTGGTTCCACCCAGAGTGTAGTTGGTTTCACCCAGAGTGTAGTTGGTTCTACCCAGAGTGTAGTTGGTTCCACCCAGAGTGTGTAGTTGGTTCCACCCAGAGTGTAGTTGGTTTCACCCAGAGTGTAGTTGGTTCTACCCAGAGTGTGTAGTTTGTTTCACCCAGAGTGTAGTTGGTTCCACCCAGAGTGTGTAGTTGGTTCTACCCAGAGTGTGTAGTTGGTTCCACCCAGAGTGTGTAGTTGGTTCCATCCAGAGTGTAGTTGGTTCAAACCAGAGTGTAGTTGGTTCTACCCAGAGTGTAGTTGGTTCCACCCAGAGTGTAGTTGGTTCTACCCAGAGTGTAGTTGGTTTCACCCAGAGTGTAGTTGGTTCTACCCAGAGTGTAGTTGGTTCCACCCAGAGTGTGTAGTTGGTTCAATCCAGAGTATAGTTGGTTCCATCCAGAGTGTGTAGTTGGTTCCATCCAGAGTGTAGTTGGTTCCACCCAGAGTGTAGTTGGTTTCACCCAGAGTGTAGTTGGTTCTACCCAGAGTGTAGTTGGTTCCACCCAGAGTGTGTAGTTGGTTCCACCCAGAGTGTAGTTGGTTTCACCCAGAGTGTAGTTGGTTCCACCCAGAGTGTGTAGTTGGTTCCACCCAGAGTGTGTAGTTGGTTCCACCCAGAGTGTGTAGTTGGTTCCACCCAGAGTGTAGTTGGTTCTACCCAGAGTGTAGTTGGTTTCACCCAGAGTGTAGTTGGTTCTACCCAGAGTGTAGTTGGTTCCACCCAGAGTGTGTAGCTGGTTCCATCCAGAGTGTAGTTGGTTCCACCCAGAGTGTGTAGTTGGTTCCATCCAGAGTGTAGTTGGTTCCACCCAGAGTGTGTAGTTGGTTCCACCCAGAGTGTAGTTGGTTCTACCCAGAGTGTAGTTGGTTCCACCCAGAGTGTGTAGTTGGTTCCACCCAGTGTGTAGTTGGTTTCACCCAGAGTGTAGTTGGTTCTACCCAGAGTGTAGTTGGTTCCACCCAGAGTGTAGTTGGTTCCACCCAGAGTGTGTAGTTGGTTCTAGCCAGAGTGTAGTTGGTTCCACCCAGAGTGTAGTTGGTTCTACCCAGAGTGTTGTTGGTTCCACCCAGAGTGTAGTTGGTTCCACCCAGAGTGTAGTTGGTTCTACCCAGAGTGTAGTTGGTTTCACCCAGAGTGTAGTTGGTTCTACCCAGAGTGTAGTTGGTTCCACCCAGAGTGTGTAGTTGGTTCCATCCAGAGTGTAGTTGGTTCCACCCAGAGTGTGTAGTTGGTTCCATCCAGAGTGTAGTTGGTTCTACCCAGTGTAGTTGGTTTCACCCAGAGTGTAGTTGGTTCTACCCAGAGTGTAGTTTGTTCCACCCAGAGTGTGTAGTTGGTTCCATCCAGAGTGTAGTTGGTTCTACCCAGAGTGTAGTTGGTTCCACCCAGAGTGTGTAGTTGGTTCCATCCAGAGTGTAGTTGGTTCCATCCAGAGTGTAGTTGGTTCCACCCAGAGTGTAGTTGGTTCTACCCAGTGTAGTTGGTTTCACCCAGAGTGTAGTTGGTTCTACCCAGAGTGTAGTTGGTTCCACCCAGAGTGTGTAGTTGGTTCCATCCAGAGTGTAGTTGGTTCCATCCAGAGTGTAGTTGGTTCTACCCAGAGTGTAGTTGGTTCCACCCAGAGTGTAGTTGGTTCTACCCAGTGTAGTTGGTTTCACCCAGAGTGTAGTTGGTTCTACCCAGAGTGTAGTTGGTTCCACCCAGAGTGTGTAGTTGGTTCCATCCAGAGTGTAGTTGGTTCCACCCAGAGTGTGTAGTTGGTTCCATCCAGAGTGTAGTTGGTTCCACCCAGAGTGTGTAGTTGGTTCCATCCAGAGTGTAGTTGGTTCCATCCAGAGTGTAGTTGGTTCCACCCAGAGTGTGTAGTTGGTTCCATCCAGAGTGTAGTTGGTTCCACCCGAGGAAAATTGAGACGAGGCAACGACAGAAAATCACTTTTATTGCAAAATTATTCAAAATTCACTCAGAAAACTAAACCTCTTTTAAAAATATCTTTCCAGGAAAACTTCAAAGTGTTGAAAAGATCAAAGAGCAGCTGAGAGATCAACATTCACTGTTCTGTTTGTTCCCCAACAACCCCCCCCAACAGGAAGAAGAAGGATCCCCCCCCAACACAGAGGTGAAACCCCCAACAGGATGAAGAAGGACCCCCCCCCCCCCAACAGGATGAAGAAGAACCCCCCCCAACAGGAAGAAGAAGGATCCCCCCCCAACACAGAGGTGAAACCCCCAACAGGATGAAGAAGGACCCCCCCAACAGGAAGAAGAAGGACCCCCCCCAACAGGAAGAAGAAGGACCCCCCCAAAATGTTCACCAAAGTCAAACAATCATTTCACCAAAAACATGAAGAAACTTCAACAAGTTCAGGAAAAACAAACAGAATTCAAAACACACAGAGTTCAGTTAGTGGGGGGGTCGGGCGCCAGGGGGCGGAGCCTGTCCCCCATCGGAATTAGTTGACTTTTGGTCGCATTTAGAACGTGTGGAGGACAGGGTCTGGAGGAGGACAGGGTCTGGAGGAGCAGGGCCTCAGGACCGGAACACGTGCACGGCCCGGACCACGTACTGCCGACACAGCGGACACTCGCTCATCCTCTTGCCGCAGCGGGTGCAGGTGATCATGTGACCACACTCCAGCAGGACGCAGTCGATGGGACCGTCCATGCAGATCCTGCACAGGTTGTCCTCCGGGGGCGCTGTGGGGGGGCCCGGCCCTGCACACACACACACACACACACACACACACACACACACACACACACACACACACACACACACACACGTCAGTCTGCAGGAGGGTGGAGGTGGGTGGAGCCCTGGGTCTCCAGGCGAGGCCTCACCGTCCTGGTGGTCCCGGTGGTCCCGGTGGTCCCGGTGGTCCCGGTAGAGCCGGGTCACCCGCTCCATCAGCTCCCACTTCTCACAGCAGCCTTTGAAGTCCACGAAGTTCCGGGCCAGAATCTGCTTCAGCTGCCGGACGCTCAGAACCTCGATGTCGTCCTCGCCGCTCAGGTCGGACAGGGACGCCCAGCGGCCGCTGGCCACCGCCGCCGCCTCCTCCTCCACCTCCTCCTCCTCCACCGCCTCCTCCTCCACCTCCTCCTCCTCCACCTGAGAGACACGTGACGGCGTCACAGCCCCGCCCACTCCACCACGCCACTTCCTGTCCGCTCGGTTCTCACCTGCTCTCCGTCCCGGTCCGGCTCCTCCGGCTCCTCCGGCTCGGTGGGCGGGGCCTCGGGCCGCTGGGTGGGCGGGGCCTCGGGCCGCTGGGTGGGCAAGGCATCGGGCCGCTGGGTGGGCGGGGCCTCAGCAGGGGGATGGACAGGGAATGTGGAGGTGTGGTCAGGTGACGTCACTGAAGGCGTCTCGGGGGCGGAGCTACTGGACGGAGACGACTGCTGACTGAGGATCAACTCCACCAGCTCCTCCTGCATGGGGGGACGGGGTCAGAGCAAAGAGGCTGGGGGGAGAGGGAGGGGGAGGGGGAGGCTGGACATGGAGGGAGGAGGTGGGGGACGGGGGGACATGGTGGAGGAGGTGGGGGAGGGGGGACATGGTGGAGGGGGGACACGGTGGAGGAGGTGGGGGAGGGGGGGACATGGTGGAGGAGGTGGGGGAGGGGGGACATGGTGGAGGGGGGACACGGTGGAGGAGGGGGGACATGGTGGAGGAGGTGGGGGAGGGTGGACATGGTGGAGGGGGGACACGGTGGGGGAGGGGGGACATGGTGGAGGGGGGACACGGTGGAGGAGGGGGGACATGGTGGAGGAGGTGGGGGAGGGTGGACATGGTGGAGGGGGGACACGGTGGAGGAGGTGGGGGAGGGGGGACATGGTGGAGGGGGGACATGGTGGAGGGGGGACATGGTGGAGGAGGTGGGGTAGGGTGGACATGGTGGAGGAGGTGGGGGAGGGGGGACATGGTGGAGGGGGACATGGTGGAGGAGGTGGGGGAGGGTGAACATGATGGAGGAGGTGGGGGAGGGGGGACATGGTGGAGGAGGTGGGGGAGGGGGGACATGGTGGAGGGGGGACATGGTGGAGGAGGTGGGGGAGGGGGGACATGGTGGAGGGGGGACATGGTGGAGGAGGTGGGGACATGGGGGAGGGGTGGTCGTTACCTTCTCTCTGCACAGGTGGGTGGGGATCTCATGCAGGTGGAGGTAGTCTCGCAGCTCCTTCACCTTCAGCTTCATAAGCTCTGCCCTCTGAAGCAGGTTGCCATAGAAACGCTGACAGGTGTGGCAGAGGCGGGGGCGGGGCTCGTGGTGGGCGGAGCATCGGCTACAGTAGCTCTTCTTACAGTCTACACACAGGTGCTGGGTGGAGAGAGGGGGGAGAGACCTTCACTACTGCTGTCTGGAGAACATCTGGAGAGAGAGTGTGTCCCACCCTCTTGCAGAGAGAGTGAGTGTGTCCCACCCTCTTGCAGAGAGAGTGAGTGTGTCCCACCATCTTGCAGAGTGTGTGTCTCACCCTCTTGCAGAGTGAGTGTGTCCCACCATCTTGCAGAGAGAGAGTGTCCCACCCTCTTGCAGAGAGAGAGTGTGTCCCACCGTCTTGCAGAGTGTGTGTGTCCCACCCTCTTGCAGAGAGCAAGTGTGTCCCACCCTCTTGCAGAGAGAGAGTGTCCCACCCTCTTGCAGAGTGTGTGTCTCACCCTCTTGCAGAGAGTGTGTCCCACCCTCTTGCAGAGAGAAAGTGTCCCACCCTCTTGCAGAGTGTGTGTCTCACCCTCTTGCAGAGAGAGAGTGTCTCACCCTCTTGCAGAGTGTGTATCCCACCCTCTTGCAGAGAGAGTGTCTCACCCTCTTGCAGAGAGAGAGTGTGTCCCACCCTCTTGCAGAGACAGAGTGTGTCTCACCCTCTTGCAGAGAGAGAGTGTCCCAACCTCTTGCACAGTGTGTGTGTCCCACCCTCTTGCAGAGAGAGAGTGTGTCCCACCCTCTTGCAGAGTGTGTGTCCCACCCTCTTGCAGAGACAGAGTGTGTCTCACCCTCTTGCAGAGAGAGAGTGTGTCCCACCCTCTTGCAGAGAGAGAGAGTGTCCCACCCTCTTGCAGAGAGTGTGAGTGTGTCTCACCCTCTTGCAGAGAGTGTCCCACCCTCTTGCAGAGAGAGAGTGTGTCCCACCCTCTTGCAGAGTGTGTGTCCCACCCTCTTGCAGAGAGAGAGAGTGTGTCCCACCCTCTTGCAGAGTGTGTGTCCCACCCTCTTGCAGAGAGAGAGTGTGTCCCACCCTCTTGCAGAGAGAGAGGGTGTGTCCCACCCTCTTGCAGAGAGAGAGTGTGTCCCACCCTCTTGCAGAGTGTGTGTCCCACCCTCTTGCAGAGAGTGTCCCACCCTCTTACAGAGAGAGAGAGTGTGTCCCACCCTCTTGCAGAGTGTGTATCCCACCCTCTTGCAGAGAGAGAGTGTGTCCCACCCTCTTGCAGAGTGTGTGTCCCACCCTCTTGCAGAGAGAGAGTGTGTCTCACCCTCTTGCAGAGAGAGAGTGTCCCACCCTCTTGCAGAGAGAGTGTGTCCCACCCTCTTGCAGAGAGAGTGTCCCACCCTCTTGCAGAGAGAGAGAGTGTGTCTCACCCTCTTGCAGAGAGAGAGTGTCCCACCCTCTTGCAGAGAGAGAGTGTGTCTCACCCTCTTGCAGAGAGAGAGTGTCTCACCCTCTTGCAGAGAGTGTGAGTGTGTCTCACCCTCTTGCAGAGAGAGAGTGTGTCCCACCGTCTTGGAGTGTGTGTCCAGACGTCCTCCACAGGCCCTGCAGGACTCCTCTGGTGACGTCCGGCTGCTGAAGGCGGAGTTGGTGAAGGACTGACGAGGAGGACGACTGTCCTCCGTCTCTGAGGGACAGTCTGAGTCCAGACAGCCCCACACACAGCAGGACAACATGGCTGCAACACACACACACACACACACACACTGAGAGAAGGATATGGCTGCAACACACACACACACACACACACACACACACACACACACACACACACACACACACACACACACACACACACACACACACACACACACACACACTGAGAGAAGGATATGGCTGCAACACACACACACACACACACACACACACACACACACACACACACACACACACACACACACACTGAGAGAAGGATATGGCTGCAACACACACACACACACACACACACACACACACACACACACACACACACACACACACACACACATACACACTGAGAGAAGGATATGGCTGCAACACACACACACACACACACACACACACACACACTCACAGACACACACACACACACACACACACACACACACACACACACACACACACACACACACACACACAGACAGACAGACAGACAGACAGACAGACAGACAGACAGACAGACAGACAGACAGACAGACACACACACACACTATTGACTGGTTATTGATCACTGATCAGTTCAGGTCCAGGATCAAACTGATTCACTTTGTTTCTTGAAGTTTTGTACTGAAGTGAACCAGAGAACATTTGAGTTTGTTTACTGAAAACTCCTCAATCGGCTGGTTCTCCTGAGGAACCACGGGTTCTATGAGGAACCAGAGGTTCTCCTGAGGAACCACGGTTCTACGAGGAACCAGAGGTTCTCCTGAGGAACCACGGGTTCTATGAGGAACCAAAGGTTCTCCTCAAATGGCTGTGATTCCTAAAGTTACACTAAAGTTTCCCAGTTAAGTAAAGTTGTAGTATAGTTTCAGTAAAGGTTCAGTGAAGTTTCAGCAAAGTTTCAGTACTTTCACTAAAGCTTCAGTAAAGTTGCAGTAAAGTTGTAGTGAAGATGTAATAAAGTTTCAGTAAAGTTGTAATAAAGTTTCAGTAAAGTTGTAGTATAGTTTCAGTAAAGTTGTAATAAAGTTTCAGTAAAGTTGTAGTATAGTTTCAGTAAAGTTGTAGTAAAGTTTCAGTAGTTATAGTAAAGTTTCAGTAAAGTTGTATAGTTTCAGTAAAGTTGTAGTAAAGTTTCAGTAAAGTTGTAGTAAAGTTTCAGTAGTTTCAGTAAAGTTGTAGTATAGTTGCAGTAAAGTTGTAGTAAAGTTTCAGTAAAGTTGCAGTATAGTTTCAGTAAAGTTGTAGTAAAGTTTCAGTAAAGTTGTAGTAAAGCTTCAGTAGTTTCAGTGAAGTTGTAGCATAGTTGCAGTATAGTTGCAGTAAAGTTGTAGTATAGTTTCAGTAGTTTCAGTAAAGTTGTAGTAAAGTTTCAGTAAAGTTGTAGTATAGTTGCAGTAAAGTTGTAGTAAAGTTTCAGTAGTTTCAGTAAAGTTGTAGTATAGTTGCAGTAAAGTTGTAGTATAGTTTCAGTAGTTTCAGTAAAGTTGTAGTATAGTTGCAGTAAAGTTGTAGTATAGTTTCAGTAGTTTCAGTAAAGTTGTAGTATAGTTTAAGTAAAGTTGTAGTATAGTTTCAGTAGTTATAGTAAAGTTTCAGTAAAGTTCTATAGTTTCAGTAAAGTTGTAGTAAAGTTTCAGTAAAGGTTCAGTAAAGTTGTAGTAAAGTTTCAGTAAAGGTTCAGTAAAGTTGTAGTATAGTTTCAGTAAAGTTGTAGTAAAGTTTCAGTAGTTTCAGTAAAGTTGTAGTATAGTTGCAGTAAAGTTGTAGTAAAGTTTCAGTAGTTTCAGTAAAGTTGCAGTATAGTTTCAGTAAAGGTTCAGTAAAGATGTAGTATAGTTTCAGTAAAGTTGTAGTATAGTTTCAGTAAAGTTGTAGTAAAGTTTCAGTAAAGTTGTAGTAAAGTTTCAGTAGTTTCAGTAAAGTTGTAGTATAGTTTCAGTAAAGTTGTAGTAAAGTTTCAGTAGTTTCAGTAAAGTTGTAGTAACGTTTCAGTAGTTTCAGTAAAGTTGTAGTATAGTTGCAGTAAAGTTTCAGTAGTTTCAGTAAAGTTGTAGTAACGTTTCAGTAGTTTCAGTAAAGTTGTAGTATAGTTGCAGTAAAGTTGTAATAAAGTTTCAGTAGTTTCAGTAAAGTTGTAGTATAGTTGCAGTAAAGTTGTAGTAAAGTTTTAGTAGTTTCAGTAAAGTTGTAGTATAGTTTCAGGAAAGTTGTAGTAAAGTTGTAGTATAGTTTCAGTAAAGTTGTAGTAAAGTTTCAGTAGTTTCAGTAAAGTTGTAGTATAGTTGCAGTAAAGTTGTAGTAAAGTTTCAGTAGTTTCAGTAAAGTTGTAGTATAGTTTCAGTAAAGTTGTAGTAAAGTTTCAGTAGTTTCAGTAAAGTTGTAGTATAGTTGCAGTAAAGTTGTAGTATAGTTTCAGTAGTTTCAGTAAAGATGTAGTATAGTTGCAATAAAGTTGTAGTAGAGTTTCAGTAGTTTCAGTAAAGTTGTAGTATAGTTTCAGTAAAGTTGTAGTAAAGTTTCAATAGTTTCAGTAAAGTTTTAGTATAGGTTCAGTAGTTTCAGTAAAGTTGTAGTAAAGTTTCAGGAGTTTCAGTAAAGTTGTAGTATAGTTTCAGTAGTTTCAGTAAAGTTGTAGTATAGTTTCAGTAAAGTTTCAGTAGTTTCAGTAAAGTTGTAGTATAGTTTCAGTAGTTTCAGTAAAGTTGTAGTAAAGTTTCAGCAAAGGTTCAGTAAAGTTGTAGTAAAGTTTCAGTAAAGGTTCAGTAAAGTTGTAGTATAGTTTCAGTAAAGTTGTAGTAAAGTTTCAGTAGTTTCAGTAAAGTTGTAGTATAGTTGCAGTAAAGTTGTAGTAAAGTTTCAGTAGTTTCAGTAAAGTTGTAGTATAGTTTCAGTAAAGTTGTAGTAAAGTTTCAGTAGTTTCAGTAAAGTTGTAGTATAGTTGCAGTAAAGTTGTAGTATACTTTCAGTAGTTTCAGTAAAGATGTAGTATAGTTGCAGTAAAGTTGTAGTAAAGTTTCAATAGTTTCAGTAAAGTTTTAGTATAGTTTCAGTAGTTTCAGTAAAGTTGTGGTAAAGTTTCAGTAGTTTCAGTAAAGTTGTAGTATAGTTTCAGTAGTTTCAGTAAAGTTGTAGTATAGTTTCAGTAAAGTTGTAGTAAAGTTTCAGTAGTTTCAGTAAAGTTGCAGTATAGTTTCAGTAAAGGTTCAGTAACGATGTAGTATAGTTTCAGTAAAGTTGTAGTATAGTTTCAGTAAAGTTGTAGTAAAGTTTCAGTAAAGTTGTAGTAAAGTTTCAGTAGTTTCAGTAAAGTTGTAGTATAGTTTCAGTAAAGTTGTAGTAAAGTTTCAGTAGTTTCAGTAAAGTTGTAGTAAAGGTTCAGTAAAGTTGTAGTAACGTTTCAGTAAAGTTGTAGTATAGTTGCAGTAAAGTTGTAGTAAAGTTTCAGTAGTTTCAGTAAAGTTGTAGTATAGTTGCAGTAAAGTTGTAGTAAAGTTTTAGTAGTTTCAGTAAAGTTGTAGTATAGTTTCAGTAAAGTTGTAGTAAAGTTTCAGTAGTTTCAGTAAAGTTGTAGTATAGTTGCAGTAAAGTTGTAGTAAAGTTTCAGTAGTTTCAGTAAAGTTGTAGTATAGTTTCAGTAAAGTTGTAGTAAAGTTTCAGTTGTTTCAGTAAAGTTGTAGTATAGTTGCAGTAAAGTTGTAGTATAGTTTCAGTAGTTTCAGTAAAGATGTAGTATAGTTGCAGTAAAGTTGTAGTAGAGTTTCAGTAGTTTCAGTAAAGTTGTAGTAGAGTTTCAGTAAAGTTGTAGTAAAGTTTCAATAGTTTCAGTAAAGTTTTAGTATAGTTTCAGTAGTTTCAGTAAAGTTGTAGTAAAGTTTCAGTAGTTTCAGTAAAGTTGTAGTAACGTTTCAGTAGTTTCAGTAAAGTTGTAGTATAGTTGCAGTAAAGTTGTAGTAAAGTTTCAGTAGTTTCAGTAAAGTTGTAGTATAGTTGCAGTAAAGTTGTAGTAAAGTTTCAGTAGTTTCAGTAAAGTTGTAGTATAGTTGCAGTAAAGTTGTAGTATAGTTTCAGTAAAGTTGTAGTATAGTTGCAGTAAAGTTGTAGTGTAGTTTCAGTAAAGTTGTAGTATAGTTTCAGTAAAGTTGTAGTAAAGTTCCAGTAAAGGTTCAGTAAAGTTGTAGTAAAGTTTCAGTAAAGGTTCAGCAAAGTTGCAGTAAAGTTGTAGTATAGTTTCAGTAGTTTCAGTAAAGTTGTAGTATAGTTTCAGTAAAGTTGTAGTAAAGTTTCAGTAGTTTCAGTAAAGTTGTAGTATAGTTGCAGTAAAGTTGTAGTAAAGTTTCAGTAGTTTCAGTAAAGTTGTAGTATAGTTTCAGTAAAGTTGTAGTATAGTTTCAGTAGTTTCAGTAAAGTTGTAGTATAGTTGCAGTAAAGTTGTAGTAAAGTTTTAGTAGTTTCAGTAAAGTTGTAGTATAGTTTCAGGAAAGTTGTAGTAAAGTTGTAGTATAGTTTCAGTAAAGTTGTAGTAAAGTTTCAGTAGTTTCAGTAAAGTTGTAGTATAGTTGCAGTAAAGTTGTAGTAAAGTTTCAGTAGTTTCAGTAAAGTTGTAGTATAGTTTCAGTAAAGTTGTAGTAAAGTTTCAGTTGTTTCAGTAAAGTTGTAGTATAGTTGCAGTAAAGTTGTAGTATAGTTTCAGTAGTTTCAGTAAAGATGTAGTATAGTTGCAGTAAAGTTGTAGTAGAGTTTCAGTAGTTTCAGTAAAGTTGTAGTAGAGTTTCAGTAAAGTTGTAGTAAAGTTTCAATAGTTTCAGTAAAGTTTTAGTATAGTTTCAGTAGTTTCAGTTAAGTTGTAGTAAAGTTTCAGTAGTTTCAGTAAAGTTGTAGTAACGTTTCAGTAGTTTCAGTAAAGTTGTAGTATAGTTGCAGTAAAGTTGTAGTAAAGTTTCAGTAGTTTCAGTAAAGTTGTAGTATAGTTGCAGTAAAGTTGTAGTAAAGTTTCAGTAGTTTCAGTAAAGTTGTAGTATAGTTGCAGTAAAGTTGTAGTATAGTTTCAGTAAAGTTGTAGTATAGTTGCAGTAAAGTTGTAGTGTAGTTTCAGTAAAGTTGTAGTATAGTTTCAGTAAAGTTGTAGTAAAGTTCCAGTAAAGGTTCAGTAAAGTTGTAGTAAAGTTTCAGTAAAGGTTCAGCAAAGTTGCAGTAAAGTTGTAGTATAGTTTCAGTAGTTTCAGTAAAGTTGTAGTATAGTTTCAGTAAAGTTGTAGTATAGTTTCAGTAAAGTTGTAGTATAGTTGCAGTAAAGTTGTAGTATAGTTTCAGTAGTTTCAGTAAAGTTGTAGTATAGTTGCGGTAAAGTTGTAGTATAGTTTCAGTAAAGTGTCAGTAAAGCTTCCGGACCTCTCCAGAGGCTCCAGACATAGACATAAAGCACATAGATCGCCCGGTTCAGCTCAAGGCTCCAGTGGAAGCCGCTCCGCTCCAGGACGTCCCTTCCCCTCCACAGGACCGCCCGGAGCGGCAGTGGTCGCCGGGTGAAGGAGCGCCTCCGGCCCCGGGACGCGGACTCTGGCCGGACGCTCACCGGAGCTCGTGGATCGAAACGCGGGCAGACAAACGTTAAACCGGAAGGACAGCGGACGGAGTCCGGGAGCTGCTAATGCTAGGCTATCCGCGAGCTGGCTAGTGAAGTTTAAAGGTTAAAGTTCAGAACCGAGCAGACTAACCAGAACCTTGACCCGGACTAAGTGAAGGGGGGGGGGGGGGGGGGGGTGTCAGTAACTTTAGTGGAGGAACCAGCAACTAGTCGACAGTTTAACCGACGAGGTCACGAGTCGTCTCACCTGTTGAATGACAGCAGCTCCAGTTAGCAGCGAGCTAACGACGTTCGCCTGTGACGCGGCGGTGACGTCACACGACCAAGTGGCGACGACGACTGGCTCACCGGCGGGTCGCTTCAGTAACCTGGTCAACTTCAGGTAACTCACCAGCCCGACGGGCACCGGCCCGGGCGGAGACCGGAAGTAACGACGACCAGGAAGACGCGCGCATGCGCGCGCGTGCACACACACACACAGGAGCGCTAAACAGACAGACTCTGATGTGTTTAACCCTTTAAATACTGTTTTAATGTAGAAAAACACCTTTTTACACAAAGAAACAGGAAACGTTGAAGTTGCAGGAGAAACGAAGACAAACGAGGCCGAAGCAGAAGCGCTCATCTTTATTCTTTGATGTGGGTGGAGTCTGAAGCGCCTCCACCCGTTATTGCCATGAACAGTGGAAGAGAACCGGGCTAGACGCCGTTGGGTGGAGCTCGTCGGGGGAGGGGGGGGCAGGGGGGAGGGGGGGGGACATGACCAGGAAAGACAAACACAAGGTGTGAAGACCACGCGCCGGCCCGCCATAGACCTGGTCCTGAAACCCGGGACCCGGACCTGGAGCTCAAATCAAACGTGGCTGGCTCCGCCCCCCCCCCCTCACTGCTCGTCCTCCACGGGGGCGCCGCCGGGGGCTCGCGCCGCTTTCTGCTCCGGGGTCTTCAGGGGACGGGGGACAAGAAGAGAAACCACGTCAGTCCTGATCCTCCAGTCACCCTGCAGAACCTGCAGAACCCCCCCCCCACCCTGCAGAACCCCCCCCCCCCCCCAGGGTGCTCACCTCCTCTCGTGGCTTGGCCCCTCCAAAGATGGCGGAGTTGGGGTTGGCCACCTGGTTGAGGGGCTCCGAGACGGTGCGAGGCTTCAGCTGCAGTCTGGGCCGCTGGGCGCGCTCCGCTGGACGGGGGACAGAAGGTGGAGGGACAGATGGACAGAGGGTGGAGGGACGGGGGGCAGAGGGTGGAGGGACGGGGGGACAGAGGGTGGAGGGACGGGGGGACAGAGGGTGGTGGAGGGACGGGGGGACAGAGGGTGGAGGGACGGGGGACAGAAGGTGGAGGGACGGGGACAGACAGACAAAGTGAGCTACTTCTCACTCAAAACATCCAAACTGACAAAATTCTGATTCTCATCAGACTTCACTTCCACACAGGAACTGTGAAAGAAATGTCAAAATAAAAGCACCAGGCTGGATTGGTATTACAGTGACTGTCAAAATAAAAGCACCAAGCTGGATTGGTATTACAGAGACTGTCAAAATAAAAGCACCAAGCTGGATTGGTACTACGGTGACTGTCAAAATAAAAGCACCAGGTCCAGGAGAACATAGACAGAGTTGTGACATCACGGAGGAAGCCTTGTTGTGATTGGCTCTACTGAGCATGTGCAGAACTGTGGTTACTGGGGTCAGCAGGACCAGCGTTTCCATGGAGACGAACTGAAGTGTCAAGTTATGTTTTCAGAGAACTGACCTTCAGACGGCTCCCTGAAGTCTGTGGCCCCCCCACGGGGGTTCCCCTCTCTGAAGCGCCCCCCTGCCGTGCCACCTCCTGCTCTGGTGTCACCCCTTCTGTCGCCAGGGCGACCGCCGTCACCTCGACTCCGCCCCCCCACGTAGTCGTCGGAGCCACGGAAACCTGTGGAAATGGACAGGTGAGTAACAAGCATGATGGGACACACTCTCAGGGGGCGGGGCCAGACTCTAGTTCAGGGGCGGGGCCAGACTCTAGTTCAGGGGGCGAGGCCAGACTCTAGTTCAAGTGTCGTCTCAGGGGGCGGGGCCAGACTCTAGTTCAGGGGGCGGGGCCAGACTCTAGTTCAAGTGTCGTCTCAGGGGGCAGGGCCAGACTCTAGTTCAGGGGGCGGGGCCAGACTAGTTCAGGTGTCGTCTCAGGGGGCGGAGCCAGACTCTAGTTCAGGGGGCGGGGCCAGGATCTAGTTCAAGTGTCATCTCAGGGGGCGGGGCCAGACTCTAGTTCAGGGGGCGGGGCCAGACTCTAGTCCAGGGGGCGGGGCCATACTCTAGTTCAGGCGTCGTCGCAGGGGGCTGAGCCATACTCTAGTCCAGGGGGCGGGGCCATACTCTAGTTCAGGCGTCGTCGCAGGGGGCTGAGCCAGACTCTAGTCCAGGGGGCGGGGCCATACTCTAGTCCAGGGGGCGGGGCCTTACTTTAGTCCAGGGGGCGGGGCCATACTCTAGTTCAGGCGTCGTCGCAGGGGGCTGAGCCATATTCTAGTCCAGGGGGCGGGACCATACTCTAGTTCAGGTGTCTTCTCAGGGGGCGGGGCCATATTCTAGTTCAGGGGCGGGGCCATACTCTAGTCCAGGGGGCGGAGCCATACTCTAGTTCAGGTGTCATTTCAGGGGCGGGGCCATACTCTAGTTCAGGCGTCGTCGCAGGGGGCTGAGCCAGACTCTAGTCCAGGGGGTGGGACTATACTCTAGTTCAGGTGTCGTCTCAGGGGGCGGGGCCATACTCTAGTCCAGGGGGCGGGGCCATACTCTAGTTCAGGGGCGGGGCCTTACTCTAGTCCAGGGGGCGGGGCCATACTCTAGTTCAGGGGCGGGGCCTTACTCTAGTCCAGGGGGCGGGGCCATACTCTAGTTCAGGCGTCGTCGCAGGGGGCTGAGCCAGACTCTAGCCCAGGGGGTGGGACTATACTCTAGTTCAGGTGTCGTCTCAGGGGGCGGGGCCATACTCTAGCTCAGGGGCGGGGGCCATACTCTAGTCCAGGGGGCGGGGCCATACTCTAGTTCAGGCGTCGTCGCAGGGGGCTGAGCCATATTCTAGTCCAGGGGGCGGGACCATACTCTAGTTCAGGTGTCTTCTCAGGGGCGGGGCCATATTCTAGTTCAGGGGCGGGGCCATACTCTAGTCCAGGGGGCGGAGCCATACTCTAGTTCAGGTGTGCTGTTTCAGGGGGCGGAGCCACATACTGGTTCAGGTGCATTACTCTTGAGGTGGCAGGGCCACCTGAGGTCCAGGTGGGTTCTGTTGAGACTGACCACACCTGGACCTGGACCGTCTCCTGACCTCTGACTCAACCTGTCAATCATCTCCCACTCAAGTTCTGCAGGCCTCTGATTGGCCAGCTGTCTGACCACACCTCCTCCCTGCTGATCGTAGAAGTCGTCCTTGGACTCGTGTCCTCCTCCTCCTCCTCCTCCTCCTCCTCCTCCTCCTCGGGGACCTCCTCGTCCTGCAGAGGACAGGAGTGGGGGTGGGGGGTTTAGCCAGGGGGCAGCAGCACTGCAGAGGCGGAGCTTGTTAGTCATCCATCAGCCAATCAGATATTAGAGACGGGGCAGCTGGAGGTCAAAGGTCAAGAGGCAGGGACCCCACAGTGAGAAGGAAAGGGGCGGGGCTTAGGAGGAGGGGGGAGGAGTCTTCGTCCTCTGTGTTAGAAAGCACCTGAAGACAGGTGGTATGGGACAGAGGAGGACAGGACAGAGGAGGACAGGAGAAGACAGAAGTCAAGAGAGGACAGAGGAAGACGGGAGAGGACAGAGGAGGACTGGAGAGGAAGATGGGAGAGGAGGACTGGAGAGGACAGAGGAGGACTGGACAGGACAGAGGAGGACGGGAGAGGAAGACTGGAGAGGACAGAGGAAGACGGTAGAGGACAGAGGAGGACGGGAGAGGACAGGAGAAGACAGGAGAGGACAGAGGAAGACAAGAGAAGACAGTGGAGGACAGGAGAGGACTGAGAGGACAGAGGAAGACAGAAGAGGACAGAGGAAGACGGTGACAACACCGATCCTCTATGTTTCATTTACATATCATTGACATTGTTGTCGTCCACATCACGTCCACCTGGTCCACGTCAGTCCACCTGGTCCACGTCAGTCTACCTGGTCCACGTCACGTCCACCTGCTCCACGTCACGTCCACCTGCTCCACGTCAGTCTACCTGGTCCACGTCACGTCCACCTGCTCCACGTCAGTCCACCTGGTCCACGTCACGTCCACCTGCTCCACGTCACGTCCACCTGGTCCACCTGGTCCACTTCAGTCCACCTGGTCCTTGTCACGTCACGTCCACCTGGTCCACGTCAGTCTACCCGGTCCACGTCACGTCCACCTGGTCCTTGTCACGTCACGTCCACCTGGTCCACTTCAGTCCACCTGGTCCTTGTCACATCACGTCCACGTCACGTCCACCTGGTGCACTTCAGGTCCACGTCACGTCCACTTCACATCCACCTGGTCCACTTCAGTCCACCTGGTCCTTGTCACGTCACGTCCACCTGGTCCTTGTCACGTCACGTCCACGTCAGTCTACCCGGTCCACGTCACGTCCACCTGGTCCACGTCACGTCCACCCGGTCCACATCACGTATACCTGGTCCACGTCAGTCCACCTGGTCCTTGTCACGTCACGTCCACCTGGTCCACGTCAGTTCACCCGGCCCACGTCACGTCCACCCGGTCCACATCACGTCCACCTGGTCCACGTCACGTCCACCTGGTCCACGTCACGTCCACCTGGTCCACGTCACGTCCACCTGGTCCACGTCAGTCTACCCGGTCCACGTCAGTCTACCCGGTCCACGTCACGTCACGTCCACCTGGTCCACTTCAGTCCACCTGGTCCTTGTCACGTCACGTCCACCTGGTCCACTTCAGTCCACCCGGTCCACGTCAGTCCACCTGGTCCTTGTCACGTCACGTCCACCTGGTCCACCTGGTCCTTGTCACGTCCACCTGGTCCACGTCACGTCCACCCGGTCCACGTCACGTCCACCTGGTCCACGTCAGTCCACCTGGTCTTTGTCACGTCATGTCCACGTCAGTCTACCCGGCCCACGTCACGTCCACCTGGTCCACGTCAGTCCACCTGGTCCACATCAGGTCCACGTCACGTCCACCTGGTCCACTTCAGTCCACGTCACGTCCACCTGGTCCACATCAGGTCCACCTGGTCCGGGTCACATCCACCTGGTCCACTTCAGTCCACCTGGTCCTTGTCACGTCACGTTCACCTGGTCCAGGTCACGTCCACCTGGTCCACGTCACGTCCACCTGGTCCACGTCAGTCCACCTGGTCCACGTCAGTCCACCTGGTCCACGTCAGTCCACCTGGTCCAGGTCCGTCCACCTGGTCCAGGTCGTCCGTACCTCTACCTTCGTCTTTCCTGAAGCCGAAGCCTCCGCCGCCTCGTTCCTGCTTCCTGCCCTCTGCGATGTCCACCCTCAGTGACCTCTCACCCAACAGCTGTGGGGGGAGGAGGAGAGGGGGGTCAGGGTAGGTCAGAGGTCAGGGGAGCAGTGAGGTCACCAGGGGTCAGTGAGAGAGTCATACTCACAGCGCCGTCGTACGTCAGAGCTTCCTTCAGAGACTCCAGGTCGTCAAACTCCACATAGCAGAACCCTGGAAGGAAGCACAGGTCAGAGCGCCGCCTGCAGGAGGGACGCCCCCCCCCCCCCCCCCGCCACCGGCCCTGACCTTTGAACTTGTCCGTCTCCTTGTCCCGGACCAGGCGGACGCTGCGCAGGCTGAGCTCTTTGAAGATGATGTCGATGTCGCCCTGCACCGTGTTGAAGGGAAGGTTCCCTACGTAGGCCGTGTAGGGGGGGTCTGAGGGGAGCTCCTTCTGCTTCCTGGGGCCCCCGGGGCCACCTCCACCTCGGGGCCTGGGGGGGGAGGAGGGGGAGACAGAACATTTAACTGTTAACACACCTTAACAAGGACCACCTGCCCCACGAGGACATCCTGCCCCACGAGGACCACCTGCCCCACGAGGACCCCCTGTCCCACGAAGACATCCTGCCCCACGAGGACCACCTGCCCCACGAAGACATCCTGCCCCACGAAGACATCCTGTCCTATGAGGACCACCTGCCCCACGAGGACCACCTGCCCCACGAGGACATCCTGCCTCACGAGGACCACTTGTCCCACGAAGACCACCTGCCCCACGAAGACCACCTGCCCCACGAGGACATCCTGCCCCACGAGGACCACCTGCCCCACGAGGACCCCCTGTCCCACGAGGACATCCTGCCCCACGAGGACCACCTGCCCCACGAAGACATCCTGCCCCACGAAGACATCCTGTCCTATGAGGACCACCTGCCCCACGAAGACATCCTGCCCCACGAGGACATCCTGCCTCACGAGGACATCCTGCCTCACGAGGACATCCTGCCTCACGAGGACCACTTGTCCCACGAGGACATTCTGCCCCACGAAGACAACTCTGACAAAGACCGGATTATTGGAACTTTGAGACGTTGTGATGTCATCGCGAGTTAGAGATGGTCAGTGAAGCTCCTCCCCCTCTGACCCTCCATCATCCTCACTGTAGGTCTGTACTGTGGTGGATCACCACTGCATCCTCACTGCATCTATACTCAGCTATACTGCATCCACACTGTATCTATACTGCATCCATACTCATCTATACTGCAGCTATACTGCATCCTCATTGCATCTATACTGCATCCATACTGCATCCTCACTTCATCTATACTACATCCTCACTGCATCTATACTGCATCCTCACTGTATCTATACTGCATCCTCACTATATCTATACTGCATCCTCACTTCATCTATACTACATCCTCACTGCATCCTCACTGTATCTATACTGCATCCATACTCAGCTATACTGCATCCTCATTGCATCTATACTGCATCCATACTCATCTATACTGCATCCATACTCATCTATACTGCATCCATACTCATCTATACTGCATCCTCATTGCATCTATACTCATCTATACTGCATCCTCACTGCATCTATACTGCATCCTCACTGCATCCTCACTTCATCTATACTACATCCTCACTGCATCTATACTGCATCCTCACTGTATCTATACTGCATCCTCACTTCATCTATACTACATCCTCACTGCATCCTCACTGTATCTATACTGCATCCTCACTGTATCTATACTGCATCCATACTCAGCTATACTGCATCCTCATTGCATCTATACTGCATCCATACTCATCTATACTGCATCCATACTCATCTATACTGCATCCATACTCATCTATACTGCATCCTCATTGCATCTATACTCATCTATACTGCATCCTCACTGCATCTATACTGCATCTATACTGCATCCATACTCATCTATACTGCAGCTATACTGCATCCTCACTGCATCTATACTGCATCCATACTCATCTATACTGCAGCTATACTGCAGCTATACTGCATCCATACTCATCTATACTGCAGCTATACTGCATCCTCACTGCATCCATACTCATCTATACTGCATCGTCACTGCATCTATACTCAGCAACACTGCATCCATACTGCATCCTCACTGCATCTACACTGCATCATCACTGCATCTATACTCAGCTATACTGCATCCATACCGCATCCTCACGGTATCCTCACTGCATCTATACTGTATCCTCACTGCATCTATACTGTATCCTCACTGCATCTATACTGTATCCGTACTGCATCTATACCGCATCCGTACTGCATCTATACCGCATCCTCACTGTATCTATACCGCATCCTCACTTCATCTATACTGCATCCTCACTGTATCTATACTGCATCCTCACTGTATCTATACTGCATCCTCACTGTATCTATACTGCATCCTCACTGTATCTATACTGCATCCTCACTGCATCTATACTGCATCCATACTCATCTATACTGCATCCTCACTGCATCTATACTGCATCCATACTCGTCTATACTGCATCCACACTGCATCTATACTGCATCCATACTCATCTATACTGCATCCATACTCATCTATACTGCATCCATACTCATCTATACTGCATCCATACTCATCTATACTGCAGCTATACTGCATCCTCACTGCATCTATACTGCATCCATACTCATCTATACTGCAGCTATACTGCATCCTCACTGCATCCATACTCATCTATACTGCAGCTATACTGCATCCTCACTGCATCCATACTCATCTATACTGCATCGTCACTGCATCTATACTCAGCAACACTGCATCCATACCGCATCCTCACTGCATCTACACTGCAGCTATACTGCATCATCACTGCATCTATACTGCATCATCACTGCATCTATACTCAGCTATACTGCATCCATACCGCATCCTCACGGTATCCTCACTGCATCTATACTGCATCCTCACTGCATCTATACTGTATCCTCACTGCATCTATACTGTATCCGTACTGCATCTATACCGCATCCTCACTGCATCTATACTGCATCCATACTCAGCTATACTGCATCCTCATTGCATCTATACTGCATCCATACTCATCTATACTGCATCCTCATTGCATCTATACTGCATCCATACTCATCTATACTGCAGCTATACTGCATCCTCACTGCATCTATACTGCATCCATACTCATCTATACTGCATCCATACTCATCTATACTGCATCCTCATTGCATCTATACCGCATCCTCACTGCATCTATACTGCATCCTCACTGCATCTATACTGCATCCATACTCAGCTATACTGCATCCTCATTGCATCTATACTGCATCCATACTCATCTATACTGCATCCTCACTGTATCTATACTGCATCCTCACTGTATCTATACTGCATCCTCACTTCATCTATACTACATCCTCACTGCATCCTCACTGTATCTATACTGCATCCTCACTGTATCTATACTGCATCCATACTCAGCTATACTGCATCCTCATTGCATCTATACTGCATCCATACTCATCTATACTGCATCCATACTCATCTATACTGCATCCATACTCATCTATACTGCATCCTCATTGCATCTATACTCATCTATACTGCATCCTCACTGCATCTATACTGCATCCTCACTGCATCCTCACTTCATCTATACTACATCCTCACTGCATCTATACTGCATCCTCACTGTATCTATACTGCATCCTCACTTCATCTATACTACATCCTCACTGCATCCTCACTGTATCTATACTGCATCCTCACTGTATCTATACTGCATCCATACTCAGCTATACTGCATCCTCATTGCATCTATACTGCATCCATACTCATCTATACTGCATCCATACTCATCTATACTGCATCCATACTCATCTATACTGCATCCTCATTGCATCTATACTCATCTATACTGCATCCTCACTGCATCTATACTGCATCCATACTCATCTATACTGCAGCTATACTGCATCCTCACTGCATCCATACTCATCTATACTGCATCGTCACTGCATCTATACTCAGCAACACTGCATCCATACTGCATCTACACTGCATCATCACTGCATCTATACTCAGCTATACTGCATCCATACCGCATCCTCACTGCATCTATACTGTATCCTCACTGCATCTATACTGTATCCTCACTGCATCTATACTGTATCCGTACTGCATCTATACCGCATCCGTACTGCATCTATACCGCATCCTCACTGTATCTATACTGCATCCTCACTTCATCTATACTGCATCCTCACTGCATCCTCACTGTATCTATACTGCATCCTCACTGTATCTATACTGCATCCTCACTGCATCTATACTGCATCCATACTCATCTATACTGCATCCTCACTGCATCTATACTGCATCCATACTCGTCTATACTGCATCCACACTGCATCTATACTGCATCCATACTCATCTATACTGCATCCATACTCATCTATACTGCATCCATACTCATCTATACTGCAGCTATACTGCATCCTCACTGCATCTATACTGCATCCATACTCATCTATACTGCAGCTATACTGCATCCTCACTGCATCCATACTCATCTATACTGCAGCTATACTGCATCATCACTGCATCCATACTCATCTATACTGCATCGTCACTGCATCTATACTCAGCAACACTGCATCCATACCGCATCCTCACTGCATCTACACTGCAGCTATACTGCATCATCACTGCATCTATACTGCATCATCACTGCATCTATACTCAGCTATACTGCATCCATACCGCATCCTCACGGTATCCTCACTGCATCTATACTGCATCCTCACTGCATCTATACTGTATCCTCACTGCATCTATACTGTATCCGTACTGCATCTATACCGCATCCTCACTGCATCTATACTGCATCCATACTCAGCTATACTGCATCCTCATTGCATCTATACTGCATCCATACTCATCTATACTGCATCCTCATTGCATCTATACTGCATCCATACTCATCTATACTGCAGCTATACTGCATCCTCACTGCATCTATACTGCATCCTCACTGCATCCATACTCATCTATACTGCATCCATACTCATCTATACTGCATCCTCATTGCATCTATACCGCATCCTCACTGCATCTATACTGCATCCTCACTGCATCTATACTGCATCCATACTCAGCTATACTGCATCCTCATTGCATCTATACTGCATCCATACTCATCTATACTGCATCCTCATTGCATCTATACTGCATCCATACTCATCTATACTGCAGCTATACTGCATCCTCACTGCATCTATACTGCAGCTATACTGCATCCTCACTGCATCTATACTGCATCCATACTCATCTATACTGCATCCATACTCATCTATACTGCATCCATACTCATCTATACTGCATCCTCATTGCATCTATACTGCATCCTCATTGCATCTATACTCAGCAACACTGCATCCATACCGCATCCTCACTGCATCTATACTGCATCCTCACTGCATCTATACTGTATCATCACTGCATCTATACTGTATCCTTACTGCATCTATACCGCATCCTCACTGCATCTATACTGCACCCTCACTGCATCTATACCGCATCCTTACTGCATCTATACCACATCTATACGGTATCCTCACTGCATCTATACTGTATCCTTACTGCATCTATACCGCATCCTCACTGCATCTATACTGCATCCTCACTGCATCTATACCGCATCCTCACTGCATCTATACTGTATCCTCACTGCATCTATACTGCATCCTCACTGCATCTATACTGCATCCTCACTGCATCTATACTGCACCCTCACTGCATCTATACTGTATCCTCACTGCATCTATACTGCACCCTCACTGCATCTATACTGTATCCTCACTGCATCTATACTGTATCCTCACTGCATCTATACTGCACCCTCACTGCATCTATACTGCACCCTCACTGCATCTATACTGTATCTACACTGCATCTATACTGCATCCTCACTGCTTTGGGCGATCCGTAACCAGTCCCTGTTCCTCCTGGACAATGGAGGTCCTGGTCCTGGTCCTGGAGGACTACCTCGACAGGGAACCTCACTGGTCCAGGACTTATAATCCTGGTCAGCTTTTCTAGAAATCCTGTTGTTGTTGTTTAGGTCGGGCTGGAGGGACAGACGGGCTGGAGGGGACAGGCGGGCTGGAGGGGACAGGCGGGCTGGAGGGGACAGGCGGGCTGGAGGGACAGACGGGCTGGAGGGACAGACGGGCTGGAGAGACAGACGGGCTGGAGAGACAGACGGGCTGGAGGGACAGACGGGCTGGAGAGACAGACGGGCTGGAGAGACAGACGGGCTGGAGAGACAGACGGGCTGGAGGGGACAGACGGGCTGGAGAGACAGACGGGCTGGAGAGACAGACGGGCTGGAGGGGACAGACGGGCTGGAGGGGACAGACGGGCTGGTTCAGGTGCAACTTGCTGGTTCTTCTTGGACGAGGAGGTTCTAACATGTGATTTGGCTGGAAACTGATCTGATCTGGCAACCCTCATGGACCAGACTTTCTGAGGATGGTTCTCTCTCTCACACACACACACACACACACACACACACACACACACACACACACACACACACACACACACACACACACACACACACACACACACACACACACACACGGTGACGCAGGAGGCTGTAAACACCACTGACGGTTCCCTGCAGAGGTTTTAATAAGCGGAGCTCCGTCAGTTCTGCTCTCCATCACCCGTGAACCTCCACCCTGACCCGGTGCTGCACCTCCAGACCGCCTCCCTCCACCCTGCTGCACCGCCCAGCGGCCCGACCGCCCCCACCACCCTCCCCTCCCGCTCCACCTGCAGCCTCATGCTGCAGCGGCCATGCGGGCGGTGGCGGCCGCAGCCCGGCAGCCGCAGCCCGGCGGGGCTCTGGCTCTGTCGCCACCACATGGCTGCGAGCCCCCCCCCGCAACCGCCGCCCGGAGTTGGTTAGCTCAATGCTACATGCCGGCCTCGGGGCTCCGCGGCCCTCGGTGTTTCCGAGCCGCTGCTTCCGGCCGCGTCGCGTCGCCGCACGGCCGGCCCGGAAAGCACGAGCCGCATGGAGCCCGCGGGGCCCCGGCCGGCGGGCTCCCGGGCCGCGACGAGAATCGGCGCGCCGCTCCGCCGCGACCCGTCGACGGCGGCGCGCGGCGGCCCGGGAGAACACTCACCCTCTGCCGCTGCCGAAGCTGCCGTAGGCCCGGTCCCGCTCGTCGAAGCCCTCGTAGTCCGCCATTACTGCTGCTGTGTGGAGGAGGAGGTCCTTCACGTCACGCAGAGCCGGTTTAGCTGCCCGCGCAGCGCCGCAACGAAAATACCGCTGACTCTATTGAGCTTTAGTGGAACTTCTAGTGACGTCATCCTGAGTCGTTTTCAAACATGCTGCCACAGATTGTGTTTGGGTAGGTTGTTTGTAGGAGGAGTGTGACGTCATTCAGGGCTTCACATGCTCAGAAAAGAGAAATAAACACACACACACGCACACACACACACACACACACACACACACACTCCACAAGCCCAACACCTCGTATCAGAATATAGAAGTGACGTCATGAACGTCCGGCCCTGATGATCCAGGACCACATGAGAGGCGCCACAGCCGAGACGCTTTGGGGGCCCCCGCCCCCCCACAGGGACCCCCACCCTCCCACAGGGACCCCCACACCTCTAGAGGTGGACTAGAGCTGAACTAGAATTGGACTAGAATTGGACTTGAAGTGAACTAGAATTGGGCCAGAAGTGAACTTGATTTGGACTAGAAGTGGACTAGAGGTGGACTAGAAGTGGACTGGAGGTGGACTAGAAGTGGACTAGAGGTGGACTAGAAGTGGACTGGAGGTGGAGTAGAGGTGGACTAGAACTGAACTAGAATTGGACTAGAAGTGGAGTAGAGGTGGACTAGAATTGGACTAGAAGTTAACTTGATTTGGACTAGAGGTGGACTAGAACTGAACTAGAAGTTAACTTGATTTGGACTAGAAGTGGACTGGAGGTGGACTAGAGGTGGACTAGAAGTGGACTGGAGGTGGAGTAGAGGTGGACTAGAATTGGACTAGAAGTTAACTTGATTTGGACTAGAGGTGGACTAGAACTGAACTAGAAGTTAACTTGATTTGGACTAGAAGTGGACTAGAGGTGGACTAGAAGTGGACTAGAAGTGAACTTGATTTGGACTAGAATTGGACTAGAAGTGAACTTGATTTTGACTAGAAGTGGACTGGAGTTGGACAAGAATTGGACTAGAATTGGACTAGAAGTGGATTAAAATTGGACTATAACTGAACTACAAGTGGGCTAGACCTGAACTAGAATTGGACTAGAAGTTAACTTGATTTGGACTAGAGGTGGACTAGAACTGAACTAGAAGTTAACTTGATTTGGACTAGAAGTGGACTAGAAGTTAACTTGATTTGGACTAGAGGTGGACTAGAACTGAACTAGAAGTTAACTTGATTTGGACTAGAAGTGGACTAGAGGTGGACTAGAAGTGGACTAGAAGTGAACTTGATTTGGACTAGAATTGGACTAGAAGTGAACTTGATTTTGACTAGAAGTGGACTGGAGTTGGACAAGAATTGGACTAGAATTGGACTAGAAGTGGATTAAAATTGGACTATAACTGAACTACAAGTGGGCTAGACCTGAACTAGAATTGGACTAGAAGTTAACTTGATTTGGACTAGAGGTGGACTAGAACTGAACTAGAAGTTAACTTGATTTGGACTAGAAGTGGACTAGAAGTTAACTTGATTTGGACTAGAGGTGGACTAGAATTGGACTAGAAGTGAACTTGATTTTGACTAGAAGTGGACTGGAGTTGGACTAGAATTGGACTAGAAGTGGATTAAAATTGGACTATAACTGAACTACAAGTGGGCTAGACCTGAACTAGAATTGGACTATAAGTTAACTTGATTTGGACTAGAAGTGGACTAGAGGTGGACTAGAACTGAACTAGAAGTTAACTTGATTTGGACTAGAAGTGGACTATAGGTGGACTAGAAGTGGACTAGAATTGGACTAGAACTGAACTAGAATTGGACTAGAAGTGAACTTGATTTTGACTAGAAGTGGACTAGAGTTGGACTAAAATTTGACTAGAATTGGACTTTAAGTGAACGAGAATTGGGCCAGAAGTGGAATAGAGGTGGACTAGAAGTGGACTAGAAGTTAACTAGAATTGGACTAGAAATGGATTAAAATTGGACTAGAACTGAACTACAAGTGGGCTAGACCTGAACTAGAATTGGATTAGAAGTGAACTAGAAGTGAACTTGAATTGGACTAGAAGTGGACTAGAGGTGGGATAGAAGTGGACTAGAACTGAACTAGAAGTGGACTAGAGGTGGAATAGAAGTGGGGTAGAAGTGGACTAGAACTGAACTTGATTTGGAGTAGAGGTGGACTAGAACTGAACTAGAAGTTAACTTGATTTGGACTAGAAGTTGACTATAGGTGGACTAGAATTGGACTAGAACTGAACTAGAATTGGACTAGAAGTGAACTTGATTTTGACTAGAAGTGGACTGGAGTTGGACTAGAATTTGACTAGAATTGGACGAGAAGTGGATTAAAATTGGACTATAACTGAACTACAAGTGGGCTAGACCTGAACTAGAATTGGACTAGAAGTTAACTTGATTTGGACTAGAAGTGGACTAGAGGTGGACTAGAACTGAACTAGAAGTTAACTTGATTTAGACTAGAAGTGGACTATAGGTGGACTAGAAGTGGACTAGAATTGGACTAGAACTGAACTAGAATTGGACTAGAAGTGAACTTGATTTTGACTAGAAGTGGACTAGAGTTGGACTAAAATTTGACTAGAATTGGACTTTAAGTGAACTAGAATTGGGCCAGAAGTGGAATAGAGGTGGACTAGAAGTGGACTAGAAGTTAACTAGAATTGGACTAGAAGTGGATTAAAATTGGACTAGAACTGAACTACAAGTGGGCTAGACCTGAACTAGAATTGGACTAGAAGTGAACTAGAAGTGAACTTGAATTGGACTAGAAGTGGACTAGAGGTGGGATAGAAGTGGACTAGAACTGAACTAGAAGTGGACTAGAGGTGGAATAGAAGTGGGGTAGAAGTGGACGAGAACTGAACTTGATTTGGACTAGAGGTGGACTAGAACTGAACTAGAAGTTAACTTGATTTGGACTAGAAGTGGACTATAGGTGGACTAGAATTGGACTAGAACTGAACTAGAATTGGACTAGAAGTGAACTTGATTTTGACTAGAAGTGGACTGGAGTTGGACTAGAATTTGACTAGAATTGGACGAGAAGTGGATTAAAATTGGACTATAACTGAACTACAAGTGGGCTAGACCTGAACTAGAATTGGACTAGAAGTTAACTTGATTTGGACTAGAAGTGGACTAGAGGTGGACTAGAACTGAACTAGAAGTTAACTTGATTTGGAGTAGAAGTGGACTATAGGTGGACTAGAAGTGGACTAGAATTGGACTAGAACGTAACTAGAATTGGACTAGAAGTGAACTTGATTTTGACTAGAAGTGGACTAGAGTTGGACTAGAATTTGACTAGAATTGGACTTTAAGTGAACTAGAATTGGGCCAGAAGTGGAATAGAGGTGGACTAGAAGTGGACTAGAAGTTAACTAGAATTGGACTAGAAGTGGATTAAAATTGGACTAGAACTGAACTACAAGTGGGCTAGACCTGAACTAGAATTGGACTAGAAGTGAACTAGAAGTGAACTTGAATTGGACTAGAAGTGGACTAGAGGTGGGATAGAAGTGGACTAGAACTGAACTAGAAGTGGACTAGAGGTGGAATAGAAGTGGGGTAGAAGTGGACGAGAACTGAACTTGATTTGGACTAGAGGTGGACTAGAACTGAACTAGAAGTTAACTTGATTTGGACTAGAAGTGGACTATAGGTGGACTAGAATTGGACTAGAACTGAACTAGAATTGGACTAGAAGTGAACTTGATTTTGACTAGAAGTGGACTGGAGTTGGACTAGAATTTGACTAGAATTGGACGAGAAGTGGATTAAAATTGGACTATAACTGAACTACAAGTGGGCTAGACCTGAACTAGAATTGGACTAGAAGTTAACTTGATTTGGACTAGAAGTGGACTAGAGGTGGACTAGAACTGAACTAGAAGTTAACTTGATTTGGAGTAGAAGTGGACTATAGGTGGACTAGAAGTGGACTAGAATTGGACTAGAACGTAACTAGAATTGGACTAGAAGTGAACTTGATTTTGACTAGAAGTGGACTAGAGTTGGACTAGAATTTGACTAGAATTGGACTTTAAGTGAACTAGAATTGGGCCAGAAGTGGAATAGAGGTGGACTAGAAGTGAACTAGAATTGGACTAGAAGTGGATTAAAATTGGACTAGAACTGAACTACAAGTGGGCTAGACCTGAACTAGAATTGGACTAGAAGTGAACTAGAAGTGAACTTGAATTGGACTAGAAGTGGACTAGAGGTGGGATAGAAGTGGACTAGAACTGAACTAGAAGTGGACTAGAGGTGGAATAGAAGTGGGGTAGAAGTGGACTAGAACTGAACTAGAATTGGACTAGAAGTGGACTAGAGGTGGAATGGAAGTCGGATAGAAGTGGACTAGAACTGAACTAGAATTGGACTAGAGGTGGACTAGAAGTAGACTAGAGGTGACTAGAGGTGGACTAGAAGTGGACTAGAAGTGGATTGGAGATGGACTAGAAGTGGACTAGAACTGAACTAGAAGTGGACTAGAAGTGGATTGGAGGTGGACTAGAAGTGGACGAGAACTGAACTAGAAGTGGACTAGAAGTGGACTAGAGGTGGACTAGAAGTGGACTAGAACTGAACTCGAAGTGGACTAGAGGTGGACTAGAGGTGGACTAGAACTGAACTATAAGTGGACTAGAGGTGGACTAGAAGGGGACCAGAAGTGGACTAGAGGTGGACCAGAAGTGGACTAGATGTGGACTAGAACTGAAATAGAAGTGGACTCGAAGTGGATTGGAGGTGGACTAGAACTGAACTAGAAGTGGACTAGAACTGAACTAGAAGTGGACTAGAAGTGGACTAGAGGTGGACTAGAAGTGGACTAGAGGTGGACTAGAAGTGGACTAGAGGTGGACTACAACTGAACTAGAAGTGGACTAGAGGTGGACTAGAACTGAACTAGAAGTGGACTAGAGGTGGATTAGAAGTGGACTAGAACTGAACTAGAGGTGGACTAGAGGTGGAATAGAAGTTGGATAGAAGTGGACTAGAACTGAACTAGAATTGGACTAGAGGTGGACTAGAAGTAGACTAGAGGTGGACTAGAGGTGGACTAGAAGTGGACTAGAAGTGGACTAGAAGTGGATTGGAGGTGGACTAGAAGTGGACTAGAACTGAACTAGAACTGAACTAGAAGTGGATTGGAGGTGGACTAGATGTGGACTAGAGGTGGACTAGAAGTGGACTAGAACTGAACTAGAGGTGGACTAGAGGTGGACCAGAAGTGGACTAGAGGTGGACTAGAACTGAAATAGAAGTGGACTAGAAGTGGATTGGAGGTGGACTAGAACTGAACTAGAAGTGGACTAGAAGTGGACTAGAGGTGGACTAGAAGTGGACTAGAAGTGGACTAGAACTGAACTAGAAGTGGACTAGAGGTGGACTAGAGGTGGACTAGAACTGAACTAGAAGTGGACTAGAGGTGCACTAGAACTGAACTAGAAGTGGACTAGAGGTGGACTAGAAGTGGACTAGAACTGAACTAGAGGTGGACTAGAGGTGGAATAGAAGTCGGATAGAAGTGGACTAGAACTGAACTAGAATTGGACTAGAGGTGGACTAGAAGTAGACTAGAGGTGGACTAGAGGTGGACTAGAAGTGGACTAGAAGTGGACTAGAGGTGGACTAGAAGTGGACTAGAAGTGGATTGGAGGTGGACTAGAAGTGGACTAGAACTGAACTAGAACTGAACTAGAAGTGGATTGGAGGTGGACTAGATATGGACTAGAAGTGGACGAGAACTGAACTAGAAGTGGACTAGAAGTGGACTAGAACTGAACTAGAAGTGGACTAGAGGTGGACTAGAACTGAACTATAAGTGGACTAGAGGTGGACTAGAAGTGGACCAGAAGTGGACTACAGGTGGACTAGAAGTGGACCAGAAGTGGACTAGATGTGGACTAGAAGTGGACTAGAAGTTTGACGACGACAGAAAACACTTTGGTTCCAAACAAACTTTATTCACGTCTCAGACAAGATCAGTCACAATATGTTTTATCTCCAAACATTTAATACAAAATACTCTCAGTGCAAATAGTCCAACTGGTAATGGGTCCCAGAGACCTGGTCCCAGAGACCCGGTCCCAGAGACCCGGTGAGGACAGGTGTCCTCTGTTTACAACTTAAAGTGCCGACTCATCGTCCCCAGAAGAGCTGCTGTTCACCAGCATCTGGGCGAGTTGTGTCTCTGGGCTCAGCCCTGTGCTGCAGGAGGCTCCTAGAGCAGTGCATTGTGGGACGCCAGGTGAGCAGGTGGGAGGAGCTCCAGGTGAAGTGCACTTGGTTCAGCTTGAGTCTCATGGTGGACGTTTACAATTGAAACACGAGAAGAATCAGTCGTCTGCAAAATAAAGACTTTCTGTGTTCATCCACTGGACCACAACCCCACCCTCACGTGACCTCTACGTCACCTCCACATGACCTCTACGTCACTTCTACATGACCTCTACGTCACCTCCACATGACTTCTACGTCACCTCTACATGACCTCTACGTCACCTCCACATGACCTCTACGTCACCTCCACATGTAGTCAGACTACAGTCAGAATGAAGTCAGACGACAGCCAGAATGAGGTCAGACTACAGTCAGAATGAGGTCAGACTACATTTGGAATGAAGTCAGACGACAGCCAGAATTAGGTCAGACTACAGTCGGAATGAAGTCAGATGACAGCCAGAATGAGGTCAGACTACAGTCGGAATGAAGTGTGACGACAGCCAGAATGAGGTCAGACTACAGTCGGAATGAAGTCAGATGACAGCCAGAATGAGGTCAGACTACAGTCGGAATGAGGTCGGATTACAGTCAGAATGAGTTCGGACTACAGCCGGAATGAAGTAAGACTACAGCCAGAATGAGTTCAGACTATAGTCAGAATGAAGTCAGACTACAGCCAGAATGAGGTCAGACTACAGTCAGAATGAAGTCAGACTGCAGTCGGAATGAGGTCGGACTACAGTCTGAATGAGGTCGGACTACACTCGTAATGAAGTCAGGCTACAGTCTGAATGAAGTCAGACTACAGTCGGAATTAGGCCATGCTACAGTCGGAATGGCTTCGTCATGAAGTCTGACTACAGTCGGAATGGCGCCAGCCTACAGTCAGAAGAAGTCAGACTACAGTCGGAAGCAGTCTGACTACAGCCGGAAGGTGTATGACTACAGTCAGACTACATCCGGAAGAAGTTAGACTACAGTAGGAAGAAGTCAGACTACAGTCAGACTACAACCAGAAGAAGTTAGCCTACAGTTGGAATGAAGTCAGACTACAGTCAGAAGAAGTCAGACTACAGTCCGAATACAGAGTAAAGCCATATTAAAACAAGATTACAGTGGGATGATAGTCACACCTGCTTGGAGGTGTAGATGAGGGGGGGTCAGGGGACAGAGGTCAGACGTCAGGGGACAGAGGTCAGGGGACAGAGGTCAGACGTCAGGGGACAGAGGTCAGAGGACAGACCATGTTTGTGATTCAGTGGCTGAAACCAAACAAACAATTTAACTTTGAAAATATTGTTCATGTTTACAAAACTCAGTAGAAAAGTTTCATCTCAGGAGTTTTGATATTGATAGAATCTGCTACACTTGAACAGTGTGTGTGTGTGTGTGTGTGTGTGTGTGTGTGTGTGTGTGTGTGTGTGTGTGTGTGTGTGTGTGTGTGTGTGTGTGTGTGTGTGTGTGTGTGTGTGTGTGTGTGTTGTGTTTCTGCCCTGTGCTTCTTTCTCTGGACTCCTGGAGGGGAGTGTTCAGTAGTAACCAGTAGTGTTCAGTAGTAACCAGTAGTAACCAGTAGTGTTCAGTAGTAACCAGTAGTGTTCAGTAGTAACCAGTTGTGTTCAGTAGTAACCAGTAGTGTTCAGTAGTAACCAGTAGTAACCAGTTGTGTTCAGTAGTAACCAGTAGTGTTCAGTAGTAACCAGTTGTGTTCAGTTGTAACCAGTAGTGTTCAGTAGTAACTAGTAGTAACCAGTAGTGTTCAGTAGTAACCAGTAGTAACCAGTTGTGTTCAGTAGTAACCAGTAGTGTTCAGTAGTAACCAGTAGTGTTCAGTAGTAACCAGTATTAACCAGTAGTGTTCAGTAGTAACCAGTAGTGTTCAGTAGTAACCAGTAGTAACCAGTAGTGTTCAGTAGTGTTCAGTAGTAACCAGTAGTGTTCAGTAGTGTTCAGTAGTGTTCAGTAGTAACCACTAGTAACCAGTAGTGTTCAGTAGTGTTCAGTAGTAACCAGTAGTAACCAGTAGTGTTCAGTAGTAACCAGTTGTGTTCAGTAGTAACCAGTAGTGTTCAGTAGTGTTCAGTAGTGTACAGTAGTAACCAGTAGTGTTCAGTAGTAACCAGTAGTGTTCAGTAGTGTACAGTAGTGTACAGTAGTGTTCAGTAGTATTCAGTAGTAACCAGTAGTGTTCAGTAGTAACCAGTGGTGACCAGTAGTAACCAGTAGTAGGCAGACACTTGCCTCCCTACATCAGAGCCTTGCCTTCCTACAGCAGACTTGCCTCCCTACAGAGCCTTGCCTCCCTACAGAGACTCACCTCCCTACAGAGCCTTACCTTCCTACAGAGACTCGCCTCCCTACAGAGACTTGCCACCCTTCAGAGACTCACCTCCCTACAGAGCCTTGCCTCCCTACAGAGCCTTGCCTCCCTACAGAGACTTGCCTCCCTACAGAGCCTTGCCTCCCTACAACAGCAGCTCAGACTCGTCTCGTCTTAAAACTGGTGGTGTTTGAATTTTGAATGTGGTTTGAGTGTAAAAGCACCTTGTCATGTTTACAAAATAAAGTTCTTCTTCCTGGTGTTCCTCTTCTTTGTTGGTGGTCCTCCGTCAGTCGTTCTGTCCTCCGTCAGTCTTTCTGTCCTCCGTCAGTCATTCTGTCCTCCGTCAGTTGTTCTGTCCTCCGTCAGTCTTTCTGTCCTCCGTCAGTCGGCTCTGTCCTCCGTCAGTCTTTCTGTCCTCCGTCAGTCGTTCTGTCCTCCGTCAGTCTTTCTGTCCTCCATCAGTCGTTCTGTCCTCCGTCAATCAGTTCAGTCGGTTCTGTCCTCCGTCAGTCGGTTCTGTCCTCCTGTCAGTCTTTCTGTCCTCCATCAGTCGTTCTGTCCTCCCGTCAGTCAGTTCCGTCAGTCGTTCTGACCTCCGTCAGTCGTTCTGTCCTCCGTCAGTCTTTCTGTCCTCCGTCAGTCATTCTGTCCTCCGTCAGTCTTTCTGTCCTCCATCAGCCTTTCTGTCCTCCATCAGTCGTTCTGTCCTCCGTCAATCAGTTCAGTCGGTTCTGTCCTCCTGTCAGTCAGTTCAGTCGGTTCTGTCCTCCGTCAGTCGGTTCTGTCCTCCGTCAGTCGGTTCTGTCCTCCCGTCAGTCAGTTCAGTCGGTTCTGTCCTCCGTCAGTCGGTTCTGTCCTCCCGTCAGTCAGTTCAGTCGGTTCTGTCCTCCGTCAGTCGGTTCTGTCCTCCTGTCAGTCGGTTCAGTCGGTTCTGTCCTCCGTCAGTCAGTTCTGTTGGTTCTGTCCTCCGTCAGTCGGTTCTGTCCTCCGTCAGTCAGTTCTGTTGGTTCTGTCCTCCGTCAGTCGGTTCTGTTGGTTCTGTCCTCCGTCAGTCGGTTCTGTCCTCCCGTCAGTCAGTTCTGTTGGTTCTGTCCTCCGTAAGTCGGTTCTGTCCTCCCGTCAGTCAGTTCTGTTGGTTCTGTCCTCCGTCAGTCGGTTCTGTCCTCCCGTCAGTCAGTTCTGTTGGTTCTGTCCTCCATCAGTCAGTTCTGTTGGTTCTGTCCCCCCGTCAGTCGTTTCTGTCCTCCCCTCAGATGGCGGTGTCCCAGAAGACGGTGTTGTGTCCCGGCGCGGTGGGCGGGGCCGAGTATGGCGGCGGCTTCCTCTTCCAGGACGGCAGGATGGGCATGCTGTCCTGTTTGAACAGGTTCTTGTCGGGTCTCTGGCGAGCTTTGATCTCCCGGCACAGAACCCGCTTCTTCTGGATGGTGTCCATCATGGTGGCGTCTCCACACAGCCACGGCATCTGGGGGACGACAACATGGCGGTTCAGCTGGACAGGTGTGTTCAGGTGTGTCCAGGTGTGTTCAGGTGTGTTCAGGTGTATTCGGGTGTGTGTCCAGGTGTATTCAGGTGTGTGTCCAGGTGTGTTCAGGTGTGTCCAGGTGTGTTCAGGTGTGTTCAGGTGTGTGTCCAGGTGTGTTCAGGTGTGTGTCCAGGTGTGTCCAGGGGTGTGTCCAGGTGTGTCCAGGTGTGTTCAGGTGTGTGTCCAGGTGTGTTCAGGTGTGTGTCCAGGTGTGTCCAGGGGTGTGTCCAGGTGTGTCCAGGTGTGTTCAGGTGTGTGTCCAGGTGTGCTCAGGTGTATTCAGCTGTGTGTCCAGGTGTGTTCAGGTGTGTCCAGGTGTGTCCAGGTGTGTTCAGGTGTGTTCAGGTGTGTGTCCAGGTGTGTTCAGGTGTGTGTCCAGGTGTGTCCAGGGGTGTGTCCAGGTGTGTTCAGGTGTGTGTCCAGGTGTTCAGGTGAGTTCAGGTGTGTCCAGGTGTTGAGGTGTGTCCAGGTGTGTCCAGGTGTTCAGGTGTGTTCAGGTGTGTCCAGGTGTTGAGGTGTGTCCAGGTGTGTCCAGGTGTTGAGGTGTGTTCAGGTGTTCAGGTGTGTTCAGATGTGTGTCCAGGTGTTCAGGTGTGTGTCCAGGTGTTCAGGTGTGTGGAGGTGTGTTCAGGGGTGTTCAGGTGTGTTCAGGTTTGTGTCCGGGTGTGTTCAGGTGTGTCCAGGTGTTGAGGTGTGTTCATATGTACCTGGCTGAGGGCAGGGTGCAGGTGGTGTTGAGCTCCACCAGGTGAAGGAACTCCTGAGGTCGACGCCGAACGTCCAAGTTTACATTTTGAATCTGGACAAACAACAACATTGTTCAACACACACACACACACACACACACACACACACACACACACACACACACACACACACACACACACACACACACACACACACACACACACACACACACACACACACACACACACACACACACACACTCCTCCTGTTGTCACACTTACCTCCTCCTGCTCCTCCTCCTCCTGCTCCTCCTCCTCCTCCTCCTGCTCCTCCTCCTCCTCCACACAGCATCATGGTAGGACTAACAGACGACCTCCCCATCCTGCTGGAACCAGAATGTCCTTCTCTGTCTCTGCTGTGATGTCTCGGCAGAGACCTGCAGTCTGCTGTGGGGACACAATGTCTCCTGGTCAGTCAATACTAGACCAGATCAACCTGATCAATACTGGACCAGATCAACCTGATCAGTGATCAATACTAGACCAGATCAACCTGATCAGTGATCAATACTGGATCAGATCAACCTGATCAGTGATCAATACTAGACCAGATCAACCTGATCAATACTAGACCAGATCAACCTGATCAATACTGGACCAGATCAACCTGATCAGTGATCAATACTAGACCAGATCAACCTGATCAGTGATCAATACTGGACCAGATCAACCTGATCAATACTGGACCAGATCAACCTGATCAGTGATCAATACTAGACCAGATCAACCTGGTCAGTGATCAATACTGGACCAGATCAACCTGATCAGTGATCAATACTAGACCAGATCAACCTGATCAGTGATCAATACTGGACCAGATCAACCTGATCAATACTGGACCAGATCAACCTGATCAGTGATCAATACTAGACCAGATCAACCTGATCAATACTGGACCAGATCAACCTGATCAGTGATCAATACTGGACCAGATCAACCTGATCAGTGATCAATACTGGACCAGATCAACCTGATCAGTGATCAATCCTAGACCAGATCAACCTGATCAATACTGGACCAGATCAACCTGATCAGTGATCAATACTAGACCAGATCAACCTGATCAATACTGGACCAGATCAACCTGATCAGTGATCAATACTGGACCAGATCAACCTGATCAATACTGGACCAGATCAACCTGATCAGTGATCAATACTAGACCAGATCAACCTGGTCAGTTATCAATACTGGACCAGATCAACCTGGTCAGTGATCAATACTAGACCAGATCAACCTGATCAATACTGGACCAGATCAACCTGATCAGTGATCAATACTAGACCAAGGGGCGGAGCCTCAGCAGGAGCTCCTCCCCTCAGTAACAGGAGGCGGAGCTTCACTCTGCTGCTTCCTGGTTCCTCCCCCACGGTGTTCTCAGACCCGCCCACATGCTAACCGCACTCTCAGCGGGGGGCGGAGCCACAGGGAAGGAGGAACGCTCAGTGGGGGGCGGAGCCACAGGGAAGGAGGAATGCTCACCGTCTCGGTCCCGGCTCTTCCTCCCCCCGGAGCTCCTCTTCATCACCGGCCTGCCGGACGAGAACAGGAAGTGGAGCTCGTCCAATGGGCTGGTGGGCGTCTGTGACCTCATCGACACGTTCTGCATGGAGCCGTGCGCGGAGGAGGAGGAGCTACTGAGCTTGGCCCCGCCCTCTCCGGCCCTGTGGGAGGACGAGGAGGACGAGGACGAGGAGCGAGGCATGCTCCCGCCCGCCACGAGCGCGTCGTAGGGCGGCGGCCTCTTCAGGCTGAGCGGCGCCGGCGTGCGGCCCCCGCTGACCGGGGACGGACACGCCGACCGGCTGCGGGGGGAGGCGTGGCCCCCGGAGGCGGAGCCGGAGCCGGGCGGCTTGTAGAGGCTGGAGGCGAGCGGCGGCGCCGAGGAGCGGCCGGACGGGGCGGGGGCCTCCCGGTCCCGGGGGCGGTCCTTGCGGTGATGGGCGGAGCCCTGCGGCGGCTCGGCAGCGCCGCCCCCCGCCTTGAAGGGGGCGTCGTCCAGCGCGGGCAGCCGGGTGACGTCCAGTGGGGTGAGCGGCGACTCGTCGGAGTTGGGCGAGCACTGCGCCGGGGCGGGCGGGAAGACGAGCAGCGGTGGGCGATGAGTCAGCAGGTTGGGGAACGGTGGCGGGATGTCGCAGGACGAGGACGCCTCGGGGGGGGGGGAGGCGCCCGCCGCCGCCGCCGGCAGGAAGTCCTCCAGCACCGGGAACTTCATCTCCTCGTACACCGACTCGCTCTGCTCGTCCTCCTCGCCGCCCCGCACCCCCACACCCCCCAGAACGTGTCCCACCATCTGGATGTACACCGGCTCGTCCTCGTCCTCCTCCGTCTCCCGGGACGCCGGGCTGTGGCTCCGGGACGAGGACGGGTTCCAGCGCGCCGGGGACTTCCTGGCGCCGGGGTTCCCCATGTAGGACTCGTCGAAGGAGGCGCTGAGCTGGGTGTTGGGGTTCCTCTTGGGTTTGGGTGGAGGCATCCTCCTGGAGTCCTCTGGGTGGAGGACGCCACGCCCTGAGGACGGACAGGAAGCAGGGACAGAGACAGGAAGTGAGCGATCCAGAACCTGAGGTCTAGGTCCTGCTCCACACTGCCAGCCTGAAGAACCTGAAGAACCTGAACAGGCGGGAAACCCAGAGGACCTGAGGAACCGGAACAACTTCAACGACTGCTAAAGAACCTGAAGAACCCAGAGAACCTGAGAAATGTGAACAACTTCCACAACCTGAAGAACCTCTGAAGAACCTGAGGACCCAGACAACAGAGACAGAGAACACAGAGAATCACTGTGACCTTCAGTCTGACCTTCACTCTGACCTTGCCCTAACCTTGACCATGACCTTCACTCTGACCTTCACCCTGACCTTCACTCTGACCTTGCCCTGACCTTGACCATGACCTTCAGTCTGACCTTGCCCATGACCTTGACCATGACCTTCACTCTGACCTTCACTATGACCTTGCCCTGACCTTGCCCCTGACCTTCGTGGCCGTCGTGCTGCTCCCTCCGGGTTCCTCCGTCCACGGTCTCACAGCTGCTGCTCAGTTTGGTGTTGGGGTCCCTCCGGGGTTTGGGTGGAGGTTGTCTCCGGTGGGTGGAGTCGTCGTCGTCGCCCCCGCCCACCGAGTGTAGGGACTGGGACCGGACGGAGAAGCCCTGGCTGGGGGGGGGCAGGCGGTCCTGGGGCGCCGGCAGCGTCATGAAGCCCATCCGGTAGTGTTTCCCACCATACGCTCCGTCTGTCGCTATGGCAACGTCCTCGCCCATCCTGAGAGGAGCAACCACACAACCTCAACTCAACGCATCAACACCGTGTGTGTGTGTGTGTGTGTGTGTGTGTGTGTGTGTGTGTGGTATGATACGGTATGGTATGGTACGATACGATGCGGTACGATACGATACGGCATGATACGGTACGATACGGTATGATACGATGCGGTATGATACGATACGGTACGATGCGGTACGATACGGTATGATACGGTATGATACGGTACGGTATGAATCAGTATGATACGATACGATACGGTATGATGCGATATGATACGGTGTGATGCGAAACGGTACAATACGATACGATACGGTACGATACGGTACGATACGGTATGATACAGTATGATACGGTACGGTACGATGCGGTACGATACGATACGATACGGTATGATACAGTGCGATACTGTATGATACGGTGCGGTACGATACAGTATGGTACGATACGGTATGATACGGTGAGATACGGTACGGTACGGTATGATACGATACTATACGGTACGATACGATACGGTACGATACGGTACGATACGGTACAATGCGGTATGATACGGTATGATACGGTACGGTACGATGTGGTACGATACGATACGATACGGTATGATACGGTACAGTATGATACGGTACGATACGATACGATACGATATGATACAGTGCGATACTGTATGATACGGTGCGGTACGATACAGTATGGTACGGTACGGTGCAATACGGTACGGTACGGTACGGTATGATACGATACGATACAATACGGAACGATATGATACGGTGCGATGCGATACGGTATGTACGATACGATACGGTACGGTATGATACGATGCGATACGGTATGATACGTGCGAAACGATGTGGTATGATACGATACAGTATGATACGATGCGATATGATGTGATGCGATACGATATGGTACGATACGATACGATACGATATGATACGATACGGTATGGTACGATGCAGTATGGTGCGGTACGATACGGTATGATATGGTACGATACGATACGATATGTGCGGTACGATACGATACGATACGGTGCGGTATGATATGGTATGGTACGGTACGATACGATGCGATACGATACGATGCGATGCTATACGGTAGAGTACGGTATGGTACGATGCGATACGATACGGTATGATACGATACAATACGATACAATACGATACGGTATGATGCGATGCGGTACGGTATGATGCAATACGATACGGTATGATACGATACGATATGGTATGATACGGTACGATATGGTATGATGCCATACGATATGGTATGCTACGGAACGATACGATATGGTACGGTACGGTATGATACGATACGATACAATATGATACGGTACGATGCGGTGCGATACTGTATGATACGGTGCGGTACGATACGGTGTGATGCGATATGATACGGTATGATGCAATACGGTACGATATGATGCGGTATGATACGATAAGATACGATACGGAACGATACGGTACGGTACGATACGATATGATACGATACGGTATAATACGATACGGAACGATAAGGTACAGTACGGTACGGTACGACACAGTACGATACGACACGATACGGTACGGAACGGTACGGTACGGAACGATACGGTATGATACGATACAGTACGATGCGGTATGATACGGTATGATACGATATGATACAGTATGATGCGATACGGTACGATACGGTACGATGCGGTATGATACGGTATGATACGATACGATGCGGTATGATGCGATACGGTACGATACGATACAGTACGGTACGATGCGGTGCGGTGCGGTATGGTACGGTTCAGTATGATATGGTACGATACGATATGGTATGATACGGTACGGTATGATACGATACGATACGATACGGTATGATACGGTATGGTATGATACGGTACGGTACGGTACGGTACGATGCGATACGGTACGACACGACACGATACGATACGATACGATATGATACGATACGGTACGGTACGGTACGGTACGGTACGGTACGATACGGTACGATACGGTACAGTACGATACGATACGATACGATACGATACGGTACGACACGATACGGTATGGTACGATACGGTACGATACGATACGGTACGACACGATACGATATGATACGGTATGGTATGGTACGGTACGATACGGTACGATACGATACGGTATGATGCGATACGATATGGTACGATACAGTATGACACTGTACGGTTACAGTACAACATGATCCTCCTCTCCAGAACCCTGGACTAGACTTTCCACCCCTTCACTATCGTCTCAGACCTGTTAGGCCAGGACCTGTTAGACTAGGACCTGTTAGACCAGGACCTGTTAGACTAGGACCTGTTAGGCCAGGACCTGTTAGACTAGGACCTGTTAGACCAGGACCTGTTAGACTAGGACCTGCTAGGCCAGGACCTGTTAGACTAGGACCTGTTTGACCAGGACCTGTTAGACAAGGACCTGTTAGACCAGGACCTATTAGACCATGACCTGTTAGACTAGGACCTGTTAGACCAGAACTTGTTAGACCAGGACCTATTAGACCATGACCTGTTAGACTAGGACCTGTTAGACCAGAACTTGTTAGACCAGGACCTGTTAGGCCAGGACCTGTTAGACCAGGACCTGTTAGACAAGGACCTGTTAGACCAGGACCTATTAGACCAGGACCTGTTAGGCCAGGACCTGTTAGACCAGGACCTATTAGACCATGACCTGTTAGACTAGGACCTGTTAGACCAGAACTTGTTAGACCAGGACCTGTTAGGCCAGGACCTGTTAGACCAGGACCTGTTAGACAAGGACCTGTTAGACCAGGACCTATTAGACCATGACCTGTTAGACTAGGACCTGTTAGACCAGAACTTGTTAGACCAGGACCTGTTAGGCCAGGACCTGTTAGACTAGGACCTGTTAGACCAGAACTTGTTAGACCAGGACCTGTTAGGCCAGGACCTGTTAGACCAGGACCTGTTAGACTAGGACCTATTAGACCAGAACTTGTTAGACCAGGACCTATTAGACCAGGACCTGTTAGACCAGGACCTGTTAGACCTTGTAGACCTTTTAGACCTTGGAGACCAGGACCTGTTAGACCTTGTAGACCTTGTAGACCTTGTAGACCAGGACCCGGTAGTGGTGTCCTCCTGCCGCCTCTTCTTCAGGTGCTTCTCCTGCAGGTAGGTCCAGTTGGTCTGGTTCCGGACCCGGTCACTCTCCCGGGCGATGTCCGAGGCGTTCTGGATCACCAGACCATGGTAGGTCCTCAGTCCACTGTCCTCCACGTACTGGAAGAACCTCCTGAAGGACGGGCTGTCCCCCTGAGACGCCATGGACCCTGGACCTGCAAGGAGACACAGGGCTCTGGGTCACCCCAGACCACAACCACAACCAGACCACAACCAGACCACAACCAGACCACAACCACAACCAGACCACAACCAGACCACAACCAGACCACAACCACAACCAGACCACAACCACAACCAGACCACAACCAGACCGGACCTAGGACCAGCCGAATCCAGAACCCAATAGGCCCTGGAAATCTTAAGTCCAGGTTAGGTCAAGGTAGAGGTCCTGGACCTGGACCTGGACCAGACTCCCATCACTCCAAACTACAGAACCAGTTTATTACCACTGAGACTCTGAAGTGTTTATAGATTATTATTACATGTTATCAATGTTTATAGATTATTATTACATGTTATTAATGTTTATAGATTATTTTTACATGTTATTAATGTTTATAGATTATTATTACATGTTATTAATGTTTATAGATTATTATTACATGTTATTAATGTTTATATATTATTATTACATGTTATTAATGTTTATATATTATTATTACATGTTATTAATGTTTATAGATTATTATTACATGTTATCAATGTTTATAGATTATTATTACATGTTATTAATGTTTAATAGATTAGGGGGGAGAGAGAGAGAGAGAGAGAGAGAGAGAGAGAGAGAGAGAGAGAGACAGAGAGACAGAGAGAGAGAGAGAGAGAGAGAGAGAGAGAGAGGAGGGGAGAGACAGAGAGACAGTGAGAGAGAGAGGGAGAGACAGAGAGACAGAGAGAGAGAGAGAGAGAGAGAGAGAGAGAGAGAGAGAGACAGAGAGACAGAGAGAGAGAGAGAGAGAGAGGGAGAGACAGAGAGACAGAGAGAGAGAGAGAGTGAGAGAGAGAGAGAGACAGAGACAGAGAGAGAGAGAGAGAGAGAGAGAGAGAGGGAGAGACAGAGAGAGAGAGAGAGAGTGAGAGAGAGAGGTAGAGAATGAATGAATAAACTGACTGAACTCACCTGAGGATGAAAAAGGACTAAAAAAATGTCATTCCTCCCTCAATGTGTCCTCTCAGGAAGATGTGTCCTCCCTCAATGTGTCCTCTCAGGAAGATGTGTCCTCCCTCAATGTGTCCTCTCAGGAAGATGTGTCCTCCCTCAATGTGTCCTCTCAGGAAGAGATGTCCTCCCTCAATGTGTCCTCTCAGGAAGATGTCTCCTCCCTCGATTGTCCTCTCAGGAAGATGTCTCAGGAAGATGTCTCCTCCCTCGATATGTCCTCTCAGGAAGATGTCTCAGGAAGATGTCTCCTCCCTCGAT
>NW_027662248.1:0-95000 GCF_963422515.1 Blennius ocellaris | reverse complement strand
CCCTAACCCTAACCCTAACCCTAACCCTAACCCTAACCCTAACCCTAACCCTAACCCTAACCCTAACCCTAACCCTAACCCTAACCCTAACCCTAACCCTAACCCTAACCCTAACCCTAACCCTAACCCTAACCCTAACCCTAACCCTAACCCTAACCCTAACCCTAACCCTAACCCTAACCCTAACCCTAACCCTAACCCTAACCCTAACCCTAACCCTAACCCTAACCCTAACCCTAACCCTAACCCTAACCCTAACCCTAACCCTAACCCTAACCCTAACCCTAACCCTAACCCTAACCCTAACCCTAACCCTAACCCTAACCCTAACCCTAACCCTAACCCTAACCCTAACCCTAACCCTAACCCTAACCCTAACCCTAACCCTAACCCTAACCCTAACCCTAACCCTAACCCTAACCCTAACCCTAACCCTAACCCTAACCCTAACCCTAACCCTAACCCTAACCCTAACCCTAACCCTAACCCTAACCCTAACCCTAACCCTAACCCTAACCCTAACCCTAACCCTAACCCTAACCCTAACCCTAACCCTAACCCTAACCCTAACCCTAACCCTAACCCTAACCCTAACCCTAACCCTAACCCTAACCCTAACCCTAACCCTAACCCTAACCCTAACCCTAACCCTAACCCTAACCCTAACCCTAACCCTAACCCTAACCCTAACCCTAACCCTAACCCTAACCCTAACCCTAACCCTAACCCTAACCCTAACCCTAACCCTAACCCTAACCCTAACCCTAACCCTAACCCTAACCCTAACCCTAACCCTAACCCTAACCCTAACCCTAACCCTAACCCTAACCCTAACCCTAACCCTAACCCTAACCCTAACCCTAACCCTAACCCTAACCCTAACCCTAACCCTAACCCTAACCCTAACCCTAACCCTAACCCTAACCCTAACCCTAACCCTAACCCTAACCCTAACCCTAACCCTAACCCTAACCCTAACCCTAACCCTAACCCTAACCCTAACCCTAACCCTAACCCTAACCCTAACCCTAACCCTAACCCTAACCCTAACCCTAACCCTAACCCTAACCCTAACCCTAACCCTAACCCTAACCCTAACCCTAACCCTAACCCTAACCCTAACCCTAACCCTAACCCTAACCCTAACCCTAACCCTAACCCTAACCCTAACCCTAACCCTAACCCTAACCCTAACCCTAACCCTAACCCTAACCCTAACCCTAACCCTAACCCTAACCCTAACCCTAACCCTAACCCTAACCCTAACCCTAACCCTAACCCTAACCCTAACCCTAACCCTAACCCTAACCCTAACCCTAACCCTAACCCTAACCCTAACCCTAACCCTAACCCTAACCCTAACCCTAACCCTAACCCTAACCCTAACCCTAACCCTAACCCTAACCCTAACCCTAACCCTAACCCTAACCCTAACCCTAACCCTAACCCTAACCCTAACCCTAACCCTAACCCTAACCCTAACCCTAACCCTAACCCTAACCCTAACCCTAACCCTAACCCTAACCCTAACCCTAACCCTAACCCTAACCCTAACCCTAACCCTAACCCTAACCCTAACCCTAACCCTAACCCTAACCCTAAGATTTGGTCACCGTCTCAAACCAACTTCTATTAATGAAGCACACCAAAAAATTCTTGAGTGGGCCCTTTACGACATTGACCCAAACACCTCACCACCACCCCTCCACTCCAGGACAGTGGGTTCGCAAACCGAGGGTCTGGATGACACCAGCCCTGCTGAGGAGACCAAGACCTCCCCCTCCCCGGCCACCTCCATCCAACAGGAGGTGAACATGGAACGGGCGAAACGGCAGGAGGGACCCCCCCGGAGTCCCCCTACACCGACCCCCCAACCAACCCGAGGAACGGAGGGACCACACCCTTGCAGGCCCCAGAAGCAGATACCAGCCACGACCCACCAGGCCCGAACCCCCGGAACCACCGACAGGAGCGGACGGAGGGAGACCCACATAGTACCCCAGCCGGCCCCCCAGCAGTGGATCCACCAGAAGGCCGAGACCATCACCCAGCTGAAGGGACGGAGGGAGACCTACGTACCACCACAGCGGGCCCCTCACCAGCGTATCCACCGGCGGGCCGAGACCACCACCCAGCGGGCCGAGACCACCATTCAGCGGGACTCCCAAAGTGAGGAGATTCCACCCGGGTCAACAGAGAGCCGACAGGCCTTCAAATGGGGAAACCACCTACCTCTACACCACAACGTCCCACTGAAGACCAGATACTCTCCACGACCCCTACAGACCACCTGGAAAAGACAATGAACAATTCACTTAATTTTAATAAAGTCTGTAGACAACTTTTATACTCTAGCTCCGATTTTAATCTCTTAATTATCTTTTAAAATGTTCTAATATTCTTTTAACAGAATTACTCAAGATGACCCCCTACCCTCTACCTCTCCTAAACTTAACCTCTCTCATTTCCTTGCCTAAACCTAATTTCCTTCCTCCTTCTGATCCCCTACCCTCTACCTTTCCTAATCCTAAGGTCTCCCCTTCTCCTAAACCCCTCCCCCCTCTCCTAAACCTAAGTCCTCCATTCCTTGCCTAAACCAAACTCCCTTCCCTCCCTCCTACCCTCCCACCCTCTACCGCTCCTAAACTTAACCCCTTTTTTTCCCCTTGCCTAAACCTAAATTCTTGATCCCCTCTCAAATTACCTTCCCACTGTACCTTACCCACACTCAGCTTCCCCTGTCACCCACCTTCTTGCCTTCCCCTTTTGATTTTCTGAATTTTGGTTATGACACCATTATTACACAACCATAAGCCGATTTTACGGGTTTTTGCTTTTTTACAAAGAAGATCGTTCTGTTGCCCGTGCCTCCTCGACTATGTTCCAAACCTAACCCTAACCCTAACCCTAACCCTAACCCTAACCCTAACCCTAACCCTAACCCTAACCCTAACCCTAACCCTAACCCTAACCCTAACCCTAACCCTAACCCTAACCCTAACCCTAACCCTAACCCTAACCCTAACCCTAACCCCTAACCCTAACCCTAACCCTAACCCTAACCCCTAACCCTAACCCTAACCCTAACCCTAACCCTAACCCTAACCCTAACCCTAACCCTAACCCTAACCCTAACCCTAACCCTAACCCTAACCCTAACCTAACCCTAACCCTAACCCTAACCCTAACCCTAACCCTAACCCTAACCCTAACCCTAACCCTAACCCTAACCCTAACCCTAACCCTAACCCTAACCCTAACCCTAACCCTAACCCTAACCCTAACCCTAACCCTAACCCTAACCCTAACCCTAACCCTAACCCTAACCCTAACCTAACCCTAACCCTAACCCTAACCCTAACCCTAACCCTAACCCTAACCCTAACCCTAACCCTAACCCTAACCCTAACCCTAACCTAACCCTAACCCTAACCCTAACCCTAACCCTAACCCTAACCCTAACCCTAACCCTAACCCTAACCCTAACCCTAACCCTAACCCTAACCCTAACCCTAACCCTAACCCTAACCCTAACCCTAACCCTAACCCTAACCCTAACCCTAACCCTAACCCTAACCCTAACCCTAACCCTAACCCTAACCCTAACCCTAACCCTAACCCTAACCCTAACCCTAACCCTAACCCTAACCCTAACCCTAACCCTAACCCTAACCCTAACCCTAACCCTAACCCTAACCCTAACCCTAACCCTAACCCTAACCCTAACCCTAACCCTAACCCTAACCCTAACCCTAACCCTAACCCTAACCCTAACCCTAACCCTTACCCCCCCCGGAGTTCCTCCACACCAGCCCCCCCACCAACCCGAGGAACGGAGGAACAACACCCCAGCGGAGCCCAGAGTGCAGTCCAGACTACAACCCACCAGACCCGGGCCCCCGGAACCACCACCAGGATCGCGAGGAGGGAGCCCTACGCCCTACCACAACCTGCATCCCAGCAGCAGTTCCACCAGAGGGCCGAGACTACCTCCCAACGGAGCTCCCACAGAGACCCGATCCCACCAGGAGGAACAGACCACCCACAGTCCTCCTTTAAATGGGGGACCCAGCAACAGCCACGCCTCAACACACCACCACTGACCAGAGCCCCTCTACCAGCGCCACAGACCACCTGGCAGAGACATTGAACCTTTTATTATTCTAAATAAAGACCAAAAACTATTTTATACATCTGCTCTGATTTTAACTTATTTTAATTTTATTTCCATTTTCACTCTACCCTCCTACCCTGATTCTCCCTTCACCTAAACCTATAGGTCAACCCTACCCCCCTACCTTCCTCTTTCCTAAACTTAACCTCCTCCCCTCCCTGCCTAAACCTAAGGACCCACCCCCCTAAAGCTATACCTCCCTTCCTCTCATACCTTTCTGATCCCTCTCTCATTCCTGTTCTCATCCGATGGTTTTACACCACAATTTTAAGAACTAATGTGTCATTACAAAGTTGTTACAACAATTTTTTAAAAATATCCTTTTAATATTGAAAAACACTGTTCAAAAGTATGACCTGTCGCCCGTGCTTTTCTCCTTTATGTACATGACCTAACCCTGCCAGAGCCAGCTATGCTTACAGTGCACAAAAATACTATATATTAAAAGGAAAAACCGAATTTTATCAACCCTCTTCTATTTTCTCACCCCCCTTCTCCCTCTAAGTTTCTGTCTTTTAGGAGCAGCAAAAGTATTTATTAAAGTCCCTTACCTTTTAAAGTCATTTTATACCTTTTTATATCCTTCTTTAATTCCTCTTATTTCCTCCTTTATTCTTTTAATTCCTGTTTGTAAGGCTCTGTTTCCTTCCAGAGAGGCAGCCGTAATCTTAAAGTGACCACATGGGGGAGCCACAGTAACATTACAGCAGATGGACTACAACCTATAAAAGACTACTAAGATGGTGTTCCACTTCCTGCTTTGACTCCTCCCACATCCTGTAAACTCCCTCCACAGGAACTAGAAAAGCCTGCTGCAGCAAACATTTCTCCCATGCCCCTGAGGAAGACGACACGTCGAAACGTTGGGCTTTTAACCTTTTTTCCTTTTTTCTCTTCGCAGAGACTGAGGATTTTTATGAATTGTTGGCTTTTAGAATTTTTAACTGAGCTCAGTAAAATTTGTGTTTTTAACTGAATGAATACAAAAAGACAGTTATTCCACATCCTGAAACGGGCTGCTTCAAAGAAGGGGATCCAACGACGGCCTCCGGAGAAAACAGGTCCTCCTGTACGGCGGGCCCCAGATCCTGGATTTATCCCACAGCGGTCCAGATTTCGAGGTTGGTGTGGTTCACTCGATTCTGGTTTAAGCCTCTCTGGAACAGAATCATCCTCTTTTGTAAAAAGTTTTTAACAAACAATTTTCATTCTTTTACTTTTTATCAAACACCCTCAGTTAATTTAAATCTTAGCACTTATCAATCCTCTTTTAAGCTCCTTCTTTACCTTTCTAAATCTTATTTCATTAATTATTCTGGATTGTATGGTTATTTTAAATAATCATTCTTCCACTGTTCTTATACTTACCTTACCCATTTTACCTTCTTTTTTACTTACCTTTTAATTCATTTTACTTACCTTTTATTCCTTTATCGAGAGATGTACTCAACACTGGAGAGACTGGTCAACACTCACTTTACAGACCCGGAGGACGCGCAGGTGGATCCACATCATGTTCTTTGGCCAAGAGTGGACCTGAAAGGTTTGGACCCAATAAAATCTAGAATTAGGTCCACACTATACTTTAAAACAATACAGGTTATCCACCATCAAAATAATATATTTGCAGCCATCGAAAACAACACCATTCCACCGGGCATGGAAAAGAAAACGAAACAATTATCAGACTTTATAAAACCAGCAGGCCCCACCCAGAAGGTGAAAGATAAAATCAAAGCAAACACATACCTCTGGATGAGAAACAATTTGGAAATATTACAGGATCACTACCAGGAAGCCCAATCTGAAATCAGCGGGTTAGTTGAAAACAGCCAACCGTATCAACCATCAGCATGGCAAACGGCACTAACCATGGCTAAAAAAAGATTTGGTCGCCGCCTCACTACAAATTCCATAGAGGAAGCACATACGTACATCCTAGACTGGACTATGTATATGCCTGATCCAGACCTCACACCACCCCTCCACTTTAGAACGGTGAGTTCACAGACGGAGGGCCTAGACGGCACCAACCCTGCTGACAAGAAGAAGACCTCCCCCTCCCCGGCCATCTCCAACCACCGAGAGCAGGACGAGGTACGAGGGAAACGGCAGGAGGGACCCCCCCGGAGTTCCTCCACACCAGCCCCCCCACCAACCCGAGGAACGGAGGAACAACACCCCAGCGGAGCCCAGAGTGCAGTCCAGACTACAACCCACCAGACCCGGGCCCCCGGAACCACCACCAGGATCGCGAGGAGGGAGCCCTACGCCCTACCACAACCTGCATCCCAGCAGCAGTTCCACCAGAGGGCCGAGACTACCTCCCAACGGAGCTCCCACAGAGACCCGATCCCACCAGGAGGAACAGACCACCCACAGTCCTCCTTTAAATGGGGGACCCAGCAACAGCCACGCCTCAACACACCACCACTGACCAGAGCCCCTCTACCAGCGCCACAGACCACCTGGCAGAGACATTGAACCTTTTATTATTCTAAATAAAGACCAAAAACTATTTTATACATCTGCTCTGATTTTAACTTATTTTAATTTTATTTCCATTTTCACTCTACCCTCCTACCCTGATTCTCCCTTCACCTAAACCTATAGGTCAACCCTACCCCCCTACCTTCCTCTTTCCTAAACTTAACCTCCTCCCCTCCCTGCCTAAACCTAAGGACCCACCCCCCTAAAGCTATACCTCCCTTCCTCTCATACCTTTCTGATCCCTCTCTCATTCCTGTTCTCATCCGATGGTTTTACACCACAATTTTAAGAACTAATGTGTCATTACAAAGTTGTTACAACAATTTTTTAAAAATATCCTTTTAATATTGAAAAACACTGTTCAAAAGTATGACCTGTCGCCCGTGCTTTTCTCCTTTATGTACATGACCTAACCCTGCCAGAGCCAGCTATGCTTACAGTGCACAAAAATACTATATATTAAAAGGAAAAACCGAATTTTATCAACCCTCTTCTATTTTCTCACCCCCCTTCTCCCTCTAAGTTTCTGTCTTTTAGGAGCAGCAAAAGTATTTATTAAAGTCCCTTACCTTTTAAAGTCATTTTATACCTTTTTATATCCTTCTTTAATTCCTCTTATTTCCTCCTTTATTCTTTTAATTCCTGTTTGTAAGGCTCTGTTTCCTTCCAGAGAGGCAGCCGTAATCTTAAAGTGACCACATGGGGGAGCCACAGTAACATTACAGCAGATGGACTACAACCTATAAAAGACTACTAAGATGGTGTTCCACTTCCTGCTTTGACTCCTCCCACATCCTGTAAACTCCCTCCACAGGAACTAGAAAAGCCTGCTGCAGCAAACATTTCTCCCATGCCCCTGAGGAAGACGACACGTCGAAACGTTGGGCTTTTAACCTTTTTTCCTTTTTTCTCTTCGCAGAGACTGAGGATTTTTATGAATTGTTGGCTTTTAGAATTTTTAACTGAGCTCAGTAAAATTTGTGTTTTTAACTGAATGAATACAAAAAGACAGTTATTCCACATCCTGAAACGGGCTGCTTCAAAGAAGGGGATCCAACGACGGCCTCCGGAGAAAACAGGTCCTCCTGTACGGCGGGCCCCAGATCCTGGATTTATCCCACAGCGGTCCAGATTTCGAGGTTGGTGTGGTTCACTCGATTCTGGTTTAAGCCTCTCTGGAACAGAATCATCCTCTTTTGTAAAAAGTTTTTAACAAACAATTTTCATTCTTTTACTTTTTATCAAACACCCTCAGTTAATTTAAATCTTAGCACTTATCAATCCTCTTTTAAGCTCCTTCTTTACCTTTCTAAATCTTATTTCATTAATTATTCTGGATTGTATGGTTATTTTAAATAATCATTCTTCCACTGTTCTTATACTTACCTTACCCATTTTACCTTCTTTTTTACTTACCTTTTAATTCATTTTACTTACCTTTTATTCCTTTATCGAGAGATGTACTCAACACTGGAGAGACTGGTCAACACTCACTTTACAGACCCGGAGGACGCGCAGGTGGATCCACATCATGTTCTTTGGCCAAGAGTGGACCTGAAAGGTTTGGACCCAATAAAATCTAGAATTAGGTCCACACTATACTTTAAAACAATACAGGTTATCCACCATCAAAATAATATATTTGCAGCCATCGAAAACAACACCATTCCACCGGGCATGGAAAAGAAAACGAAACAATTATCAGACTTTATAAAACCAGCAGGCCCCACCCAGAAGGTGAAAGATAAAATCAAAGCAAACACATACCTCTGGATGAGAAACAATTTGGAAATATTACAGGATCACTACCAGGAAGCCCAATCTGAAATCAGCGGGTTAGTTGAAAACAGCCAACCGTATCAACCATCAGCATGGCAAACGGCACTAACCATGGCTAAAAAAAGATTTGGTCGCCGCCTCACTACAAATTCCATAGAGGAAGCACATACGTACATCCTAGACTGGACTATGTATATGCCTGATCCAGACCTCACACCACCCCTCCACTTTAGAACGGTGAGTTCACAGACGGAGGGCCTAGACGGCACCAACCCTGCTGACAAGAAGAAGACCTCCCCCTCCCCGGCCATCTCCAACCACCGAGAGCAGGACGAGGTACGAGGGAAACGGCAGGAGGGACCCCCCCGGAGTTCCTCCACACCAGCCCCCCCACCAACCCGAGGAACGGAGGAACAACACCCCAGCGGAGCCCAGAGTGCAGTCCAGACTACAACCCACCAGACCCGGGCCCCCGGAACCACCACCAGGATCGCGAGGAGGGAGCCCTACGCCCTACCACAACCTGCATCCCAGCAGCAGTTCCACCAGAGGGCCGAGACTACCTCCCAACGGAGCTCCCACAGAGACCCGATCCCACCAGGAGGAACAGACCACCCACAGTCCTCCTTTAAATGGGGGACCCAGCAACAGCCACGCCTCAACACACCACCACTGACCAGAGCCCCTCTACCAGCGCCACAGACCACCTGGCAGAGACATTGAACCTTTTATTATTCTAAATAAAGACCAAAAACTATTTTATACATCTGCTCTGATTTTAACTTATTTTAATTTTATTTCCATTTTCACTCTACCCTCCTACCCTGATTCTCCCTTCACCTAAACCTATAGGTCAACCCTACCCCCCTACCTTCCTCTTTCCTAAACTTAACCTCCTCCCCTCCCTGCCTAAACCTAAGGACCCACCCCCCTAAAGCTATACCTCCCTTCCTCTCATACCTTTCTGATCCCTCTCTCATTCCTGTTCTCATCCGATGGTTTTACACCACAATTTTAAGAACTAATGTGTCATTACAAAGTTGTTACAACAATTTTTTAAAAATATCCTTTTAATATTGAAAAACACTGTTCAAAAGTATGACCTGTCGCCCGTGCTTTTCTCCTTTATGTACATGACCTAACCCTGCCAGAGCCAGCTATGCTTACAGTGCACAAAAATACTATATATTAAAAGGAAAAACCGAATTTTATCAACCCTCTTCTATTTTCTCACCCCCCTTCTCCCTCTAAGTTTCTGTCTTTTAGGAGCAGCAAAAGTATTTATTAAAGTCCCTTACCTTTTAAAGTCATTTTATACCTTTTTATATCCTTCTTTAATTCCTCTTATTTCCTCCTTTATTCTTTTAATTCCTGTTTGTAAGGCTCTGTTTCCTTCCAGAGAGGCAGCCGTAATCTTAAAGTGACCACATGGGGGAGCCACAGTAACATTACAGCAGATGGACTACAACCTATAAAAGACTACTAAGATGGTGTTCCACTTCCTGCTTTGACTCCTCCCACATCCTGTAAACTCCCTCCACAGGAACTAGAAAAGCCTGCTGCAGCAAACATTTCTCCCATGCCCCTGAGGAAGACGACACGTCGAAACGTTGGGCTTTTAACCTTTTTTCCTTTTTTCTCTTCGCAGAGACTGAGGATTTTTATGAATTGTTGGCTTTTAGAATTTTTAACTGAGCTCAGTAAAATTTGTGTTTTTAACTGAATGAATACAAAAAGACAGTTATTCCACATCCTGAAACGGGCTGCTTCAAAGAAGGGGATCCAACGACGGCCTCCGGAGAAAACAGGTCCTCCTGTACGGCGGGCCCCAGATCCTGGATTTATCCCACAGCGGTCCAGATTTCGAGGTTGGTGTGGTTCACTCGATTCTGGTTTAAGCCTCTCTGGAACAGAATCATCCTCTTTTGTAAAAAGTTTTTAACAAACAATTTTCATTCTTTTACTTTTTATCAAACACCCTCAGTTAATTTAAATCTTAGCACTTATCAATCCTCTTTTAAGCTCCTTCTTTACCTTTCTAAATCTTATTTCATTAATTATTCTGGATTGTATGGTTATTTTAAATAATCATTCTTCCACTGTTCTTATACTTACCTTACCCATTTTACCTTCTTTTTTACTTACCTTTTAATTCATTTTACTTACCTTTTATTCCTTTATCGAGAGATGTACTCAACACTGGAGAGACTGGTCAACACTCACTTTACAGACCCGGAGGACGCGCAGGTGGATCCACATCATGTTCTTTGGCCAAGAGTGGACCTGAAAGGTTTGGACCCAATAAAATCTAGAATTAGGTCCACACTATACTTTAAAACAATACAGGTTATCCACCATCAAAATAATATATTTGCAGCCATCGAAAACAACACCATTCCACCGGGCATGGAAAAGAAAACGAAACAATTATCAGACTTTATAAAACCAGCAGGCCCCACCCAGAAGGTGAAAGATAAAATCAAAGCAAACACATACCTCTGGATGAGAAACAATTTGGAAATATTACAGGATCACTACCAGGAAGCCCAATCTGAAATCAGCGGGTTAGTTGAAAACAGCCAACCGTATCAACCATCAGCATGGCAAACGGCACTAACCATGGCTAAAAAAAGATTTGGTCGCCGCCTCACTACAAATTCCATAGAGGAAGCACATACGTACATCCTAGACTGGACTATGTATATGCCTGATCCAGACCTCACACCACCCCTCCACTTTAGAACGGTGAGTTCACAGACGGAGGGCCTAGACGGCACCAACCCTGCTGACAAGAAGAAGACCTCCCCCTCCCCGGCCATCTCCAACCACCGAGAGCAGGACGAGGTACGAGGGAAACGGCAGGAGGGACCCCCCCGGAGTTCCTCCACACCAGCCCCCCCACCAACCCGAGGAACGGAGGAACAACACCCCAGCGGAGCCCAGAGTGCAGTCCAGACTACAACCCACCAGACCCGGGCCCCCGGAACCACCACCAGGATCGCGAGGAGGGAGCCCTACGCCCTACCACAACCTGCATCCCAGCAGCAGTTCCACCAGAGGGCCGAGACTACCTCCCAACGGAGCTCCCACAGAGACCCGATCCCACCAGGAGGAACAGACCACCCACAGTCCTCCTTTAAATGGGGGACCCAGCAACAGCCACGCCTCAACACACCACCACTGACCAGAGCCCCTCTACCAGCGCCACAGACCACCTGGCAGAGACATTGAACCTTTTATTATTCTAAATAAAGACCAAAAACTATTTTATACATCTGCTCTGATTTTAACTTATTTTAATTTTATTTCCATTTTCACTCTACCCTCCTACCCTGATTCTCCCTTCACCTAAACCTATAGGTCAACCCTACCCCCCTACCTTCCTCTTTCCTAAACTTAACCTCCTCCCCTCCCTGCCTAAACCTAAGGACCCACCCCCCTAAAGCTATACCTCCCTTCCTCTCATACCTTTCTGATCCCTCTCTCATTCCTGTTCTCATCCGATGGTTTTACACCACAATTTTAAGAACTAATGTGTCATTACAAAGTTGTTACAACAATTTTTTAAAAATATCCTTTTAATATTGAAAAACACTGTTCAAAAGTATGACCTGTCGCCCGTGCTTTTCTCCTTTATGTACATGACCTAACCCTGCCAGAGCCAGCTATGCTTACAGTGCACAAAAATACTATATATTAAAAGGAAAAACCGAATTTTATCAACCCTCTTCTATTTTCTCACCCCCCTTCTCCCTCTAAGTTTCTGTCTTTTAGGAGCAGCAAAAGTATTTATTAAAGTCCCTTACCTTTTAAAGTCATTTTATACCTTTTTATATCCTTCTTTAATTCCTCTTATTTCCTCCTTTATTCTTTTAATTCCTGTTTGTAAGGCTCTGTTTCCTTCCAGAGAGGCAGCCGTAATCTTAAAGTGACCACATGGGGGAGCCACAGTAACATTACAGCAGATGGACTACAACCTATAAAAGACTACTAAGATGGTGTTCCACTTCCTGCTTTGACTCCTCCCACATCCTGTAAACTCCCTCCACAGGAACTAGAAAAGCCTGCTGCAGCAAACATTTCTCCCATGCCCCTGAGGAAGACGACACGTCGAAACGTTGGGCTTTTAACCTTTTTTCCTTTTTTCTCTTCGCAGAGACTGAGGATTTTTATGAATTGTTGGCTTTTAGAATTTTTAACTGAGCTCAGTAAAATTTGTGTTTTTAACTGAATGAATACAAAAAGACAGTTATTCCACATCCTGAAACGGGCTGCTTCAAAGAAGGGGATCCAACGACGGCCTCCGGAGAAAACAGGTCCTCCTGTACGGCGGGCCCCAGATCCTGGATTTATCCCACAGCGGTCCAGATTTCGAGGTTGGTGTGGTTCACTCGATTCTGGTTTAAGCCTCTCTGGAACAGAATCATCCTCTTTTGTAAAAAGTTTTTAACAAACAATTTTCATTCTTTTACTTTTTATCAAACACCCTCAGTTAATTTAAATCTTAGCACTTATCAATCCTCTTTTAAGCTCCTTCTTTACCTTTCTAAATCTTATTTCATTAATTATTCTGGATTGTATGGTTATTTTAAATAATCATTCTTCCACTGTTCTTATACTTACCTTACCCATTTTACCTTCTTTTTTACTTACCTTTTAATTCATTTTACTTACCTTTTATTCCTTTATCGAGAGATGTACTCAACACTGGAGAGACTGGTCAACACTCACTTTACAGACCCGGAGGACGCGCAGGTGGATCCACATCATGTTCTTTGGCCAAGAGTGGACCTGAAAGGTTTGGACCCAATAAAATCTAGAATTAGGTCCACACTATACTTTAAAACAATACAGGTTATCCACCATCAAAATAATATATTTGCAGCCATCGAAAACAACACCATTCCACCGGGCATGGAAAAGAAAACGAAACAATTATCAGACTTTATAAAACCAGCAGGCCCCACCCAGAAGGTGAAAGATAAAATCAAAGCAAACACATACCTCTGGATGAGAAACAATTTGGAAATATTACAGGATCACTACCAGGAAGCCCAATCTGAAATCAGCGGGTTAGTTGAAAACAGCCAACCGTATCAACCATCAGCATGGCAAACGGCACTAACCATGGCTAAAAAAAGATTTGGTCGCCGCCTCACTACAAATTCCATAGAGGAAGCACATACGTACATCCTAGACTGGACTATGTATATGCCTGATCCAGACCTCACACCACCCCTCCACTTTAGAACGGTGAGTTCACAGACGGAGGGCCTAGACGGCACCAACCCTGCTGACAAGAAGAAGACCTCCCCCTCCCCGGCCATCTCCAACCACCGAGAGCAGGACGAGGTACGAGGGAAACGGCAGGAGGGACCCCCCCGGAGTTCCTCCACACCAGCCCCCCCACCAACCCGAGGAACGGAGGAACAACACCCCAGCGGAGCCCAGAGTGCAGTCCAGACTACAACCCACCAGACCCGGGCCCCCGGAACCACCACCAGGATCGCGAGGAGGGAGCCCTACGCCCTACCACAACCTGCATCCCAGCAGCAGTTCCACCAGAGGGCCGAGACTACCTCCCAACGGAGCTCCCACAGAGACCCGATCCCACCAGGAGGAACAGACCACCCACAGTCCTCCTTTAAATGGGGGACCCAGCAACAGCCACGCCTCAACACACCACCACTGACCAGAGCCCCTCTACCAGCGCCACAGACCACCTGGCAGAGACATTGAACCTTTTATTATTCTAAATAAAGACCAAAAACTATTTTATACATCTGCTCTGATTTTAACTTATTTTAATTTTATTTCCATTTTCACTCTACCCTCCTACCCTGATTCTCCCTTCACCTAAACCTATAGGTCAACCCTACCCCCCTACCTTCCTCTTTCCTAAACTTAACCTCCTCCCCTCCCTGCCTAAACCTAAGGACCCACCCCCCTAAAGCTATACCTCCCTTCCTCTCATACCTTTCTGATCCCTCTCTCATTCCTGTTCTCATCCGATGGTTTTACACCACAATTTTAAGAACTAATGTGTCATTACAAAGTTGTTACAACAATTTTTTAAAAATATCCTTTTAATATTGAAAAACACTGTTCAAAAGTATGACCTGTCGCCCGTGCTTTTCTCCTTTATGTACATGACCTAACCCTGCCAGAGCCAGCTATGCTTACAGTGCACAAAAATACTATATATTAAAAGGAAAAACCGAATTTTATCAACCCTCTTCTATTTTCTCACCCCCCTTCTCCCTCTAAGTTTCTGTCTTTTAGGAGCAGCAAAAGTATTTATTAAAGTCCCTTACCTTTTAAAGTCATTTTATACCTTTTTATATCCTTCTTTAATTCCTCTTATTTCCTCCTTTATTCTTTTAATTCCTGTTTGTAAGGCTCTGTTTCCTTCCAGAGAGGCAGCCGTAATCTTAAAGTGACCACATGGGGGAGCCACAGTAACATTACAGCAGATGGACTACAACCTATAAAAGACTACTAAGATGGTGTTCCACTTCCTGCTTTGACTCCTCCCACATCCTGTAAACTCCCTCCACAGGAACTAGAAAAGCCTGCTGCAGCAAACATTTCTCCCATGCCCCTGAGGAAGACGACACGTCGAAACGTTGGGCTTTTAACCTTTTTTCCTTTTTTCTCTTCGCAGAGACTGAGGATTTTTATGAATTGTTGGCTTTTAGAATTTTTAACTGAGCTCAGTAAAATTTGTGTTTTTAACTGAATGAATACAAAAAGACAGTTATTCCACATCCTGAAACGGGCTGCTTCAAAGAAGGGGATCCAACGACGGCCTCCGGAGAAAACAGGTCCTCCTGTACGGCGGGCCCCAGATCCTGGATTTATCCCACAGCGGTCCAGATTTCGAGGTTGGTGTGGTTCACTCGATTCTGGTTTAAGCCTCTCTGGAACAGAATCATCCTCTTTTGTAAAAAGTTTTTAACAAACAATTTTCATTCTTTTACTTTTTATCAAACACCCTCAGTTAATTTAAATCTTAGCACTTATCAATCCTCTTTTAAGCTCCTTCTTTACCTTTCTAAATCTTATTTCATTAATTATTCTGGATTGTATGGTTATTTTAAATAATCATTCTTCCACTGTTCTTATACTTACCTTACCCATTTTACCTTCTTTTTTACTTACCTTTTAATTCATTTTACTTACCTTTTATTCCTTTATCGAGAGATGTACTCAACACTGGAGAGACTGGTCAACACTCACTTTACAGACCCGGAGGACGCGCAGGTGGATCCACATCATGTTCTTTGGCCAAGAGTGGACCTGAAAGGTTTGGACCCAATAAAATCTAGAATTAGGTCCACACTATACTTTAAAACAATACAGGTTATCCACCATCAAAATAATATATTTGCAGCCATCGAAAACAACACCATTCCACCGGGCATGGAAAAGAAAACGAAACAATTATCAGACTTTATAAAACCAGCAGGCCCCACCCAGAAGGTGAAAGATAAAATCAAAGCAAACACATACCTCTGGATGAGAAACAATTTGGAAATATTACAGGATCACTACCAGGAAGCCCAATCTGAAATCAGCGGGTTAGTTGAAAACAGCCAACCGTATCAACCATCAGCATGGCAAACGGCACTAACCATGGCTAAAAAAAGATTTGGTCGCCGCCTCACTACAAATTCCATAGAGGAAGCACATACGTACATCCTAGACTGGACTATGTATATGCCTGATCCAGACCTCACACCACCCCTCCACTTTAGAACGGTGAGTTCACAGACGGAGGGCCTAGACGGCACCAACCCTGCTGACAAGAAGAAGACCTCCCCCTCCCCGGCCATCTCCAACCACCGAGAGCAGGACGAGGTACGAGGGAAACGGCAGGAGGGACCCCCCCGGAGTTCCTCCACACCAGCCCCCCCACCAACCCGAGGAACGGAGGAACAACACCCCAGCGGAGCCCAGAGTGCAGTCCAGACTACAACCCACCAGACCCGGGCCCCCGGAACCACCACCAGGATCGCGAGGAGGGAGCCCTACGCCCTACCACAACCTGCATCCCAGCAGCAGTTCCACCAGAGGGCCGAGACTACCTCCCAACGGAGCTCCCACAGAGACCCGATCCCACCAGGAGGAACAGACCACCCACAGTCCTCCTTTAAATGGGGGACCCAGCAACAGCCACGCCTCAACACACCACCACTGACCAGAGCCCCTCTACCAGCGCCACAGACCACCTGGCAGAGACATTGAACCTTTTATTATTCTAAATAAAGACCAAAAACTATTTTATACATCTGCTCTGATTTTAACTTATTTTAATTTTATTTCCATTTTCACTCTACCCTCCTACCCTGATTCTCCCTTCACCTAAACCTATAGGTCAACCCTACCCCCCTACCTTCCTCTTTCCTAAACTTAACCTCCTCCCCTCCCTGCCTAAACCTAAGGACCCACCCCCCTAAAGCTATACCTCCCTTCCTCTCATACCTTTCTGATCCCTCTCTCATTCCTGTTCTCATCCGATGGTTTTACACCACAATTTTAAGAACTAATGTGTCATTACAAAGTTGTTACAACAATTTTTTAAAAATATCCTTTTAATATTGAAAAACACTGTTCAAAAGTATGACCTGTCGCCCGTGCTTTTCTCCTTTATGTACATGACCTAACCCTGCCAGAGCCAGCTATGCTTACAGTGCACAAAAATACTATATATTAAAAGGAAAAACCGAATTTTATCAACCCTCTTCTATTTTCTCACCCCCCTTCTCCCTCTAAGTTTCTGTCTTTTAGGAGCAGCAAAAGTATTTATTAAAGTCCCTTACCTTTTAAAGTCATTTTATACCTTTTTATATCCTTCTTTAATTCCTCTTATTTCCTCCTTTATTCTTTTAATTCCTGTTTGTAAGGCTCTGTTTCCTTCCAGAGAGGCAGCCGTAATCTTAAAGTGACCACATGGGGGAGCCACAGTAACATTACAGCAGATGGACTACAACCTATAAAAGACTACTAAGATGGTGTTCCACTTCCTGCTTTGACTCCTCCCACATCCTGTAAACTCCCTCCACAGGAACTAGAAAAGCCTGCTGCAGCAAACATTTCTCCCATGCCCCTGAGGAAGACGACACGTCGAAACGTTGGGCTTTTAACCTTTTTTCCTTTTTTCTCTTCGCAGAGACTGAGGATTTTTATGAATTGTTGGCTTTTAGAATTTTTAACTGAGCTCAGTAAAATTTGTGTTTTTAACTGAATGAATACAAAAAGACAGTTATTCCACATCCTGAAACGGGCTGCTTCAAAGAAGGGGATCCAACGACGGCCTCCGGAGAAAACAGGTCCTCCTGTACGGCGGGCCCCAGATCCTGGATTTATCCCACAGCGGTCCAGATTTCGAGGTTGGTGTGGTTCACTCGATTCTGGTTTAAGCCTCTCTGGAACAGAATCATCCTCTTTTGTAAAAAGTTTTTAACAAACAATTTTCATTCTTTTACTTTTTATCAAACACCCTCAGTTAATTTAAATCTTAGCACTTATCAATCCTCTTTTAAGCTCCTTCTTTACCTTTCTAAATCTTATTTCATTAATTATTCTGGATTGTATGGTTATTTTAAATAATCATTCTTCCACTGTTCTTATACTTACCTTACCCATTTTACCTTCTTTTTTACTTACCTTTTAATTCATTTTACTTACCTTTTATTCCTTTATCGAGAGATGTACTCAACACTGGAGAGACTGGTCAACACTCACTTTACAGACCCGGAGGACGCGCAGGTGGATCCACATCATGTTCTTTGGCCAAGAGTGGACCTGAAAGGTTTGGACCCAATAAAATCTAGAATTAGGTCCACACTATACTTTAAAACAATACAGGTTATCCACCATCAAAATAATATATTTGCAGCCATCGAAAACAACACCATTCCACCGGGCATGGAAAAGAAAACGAAACAATTATCAGACTTTATAAAACCAGCAGGCCCCACCCAGAAGGTGAAAGATAAAATCAAAGCAAACACATACCTCTGGATGAGAAACAATTTGGAAATATTACAGGATCACTACCAGGAAGCCCAATCTGAAATCAGCGGGTTAGTTGAAAACAGCCAACCGTATCAACCATCAGCATGGCAAACGGCACTAACCATGGCTAAAAAAAGATTTGGTCGCCGCCTCACTACAAATTCCATAGAGGAAGCACATACGTACATCCTAGACTGGACTATGTATATGCCTGATCCAGACCTCACACCACCCCTCCACTTTAGAACGGTGAGTTCACAGACGGAGGGCCTAGACGGCACCAACCCTGCTGACAAGAAGAAGACCTCCCCCTCCCCGGCCATCTCCAACCACCGAGAGCAGGACGAGGTACGAGGGAAACGGCAGGAGGGACCCCCCCGGAGTTCCTCCACACCAGCCCCCCCACCAACCCGAGGAACGGAGGAACAACACCCCAGCGGAGCCCAGAGTGCAGTCCAGACTACAACCCACCAGACCCGGGCCCCCGGAACCACCACCAGGATCGCGAGGAGGGAGCCCTACGCCCTACCACAACCTGCATCCCAGCAGCAGTTCCACCAGAGGGCCGAGACTACCTCCCAACGGAGCTCCCACAGAGACCCGATCCCACCAGGAGGAACAGACCACCCACAGTCCTCCTTTAAATGGGGGACCCAGCAACAGCCACGCCTCAACACACCACCACTGACCAGAGCCCCTCTACCAGCGCCACAGACCACCTGGCAGAGACATTGAACCTTTTATTATTCTAAATAAAGACCAAAAACTATTTTATACATCTGCTCTGATTTTAACTTATTTTAATTTTATTTCCATTTTCACTCTACCCTCCTACCCTGATTCTCCCTTCACCTAAACCTATAGGTCAACCCTACCCCCCTACCTTCCTCTTTCCTAAACTTAACCTCCTCCCCTCCCTGCCTAAACCTAAGGACCCACCCCCCTAAAGCTATACCTCCCTTCCTCTCATACCTTTCTGATCCCTCTCTCATTCCTGTTCTCATCCGATGGTTTTACACCACAATTTTAAGAACTAATGTGTCATTACAAAGTTGTTACAACAATTTTTTAAAAATATCCTTTTAATATTGAAAAACACTGTTCAAAAGTATGACCTGTCGCCCGTGCTTTTCTCCTTTATGTACATGACCTAACCCTGCCAGAGCCAGCTATGCTTACAGTGCACAAAAATACTATATATTAAAAGGAAAAACCGAATTTTATCAACCCTCTTCTATTTTCTCACCCCCCTTCTCCCTCTAAGTTTCTGTCTTTTAGGAGCAGCAAAAGTATTTATTAAAGTCCCTTACCTTTTAAAGTCATTTTATACCTTTTTATATCCTTCTTTAATTCCTCTTATTTCCTCCTTTATTCTTTTAATTCCTGTTTGTAAGGCTCTGTTTCCTTCCAGAGAGGCAGCCGTAATCTTAAAGTGACCACATGGGGGAGCCACAGTAACATTACAGCAGATGGACTACAACCTATAAAAGACTACTAAGATGGTGTTCCACTTCCTGCTTTGACTCCTCCCACATCCTGTAAACTCCCTCCACAGGAACTAGAAAAGCCTGCTGCAGCAAACATTTCTCCCATGCCCCTGAGGAAGACGACACGTCGAAACGTTGGGCTTTTAACCTTTTTTCCTTTTTTCTCTTCGCAGAGACTGAGGATTTTTATGAATTGTTGGCTTTTAGAATTTTTAACTGAGCTCAGTAAAATTTGTGTTTTTAACTGAATGAATACAAAAAGACAGTTATTCCACATCCTGAAACGGGCTGCTTCAAAGAAGGGGATCCAACGACGGCCTCCGGAGAAAACAGGTCCTCCTGTACGGCGGGCCCCAGATCCTGGATTTATCCCACAGCGGTCCAGATTTCGAGGTTGGTGTGGTTCACTCGATTCTGGTTTAAGCCTCTCTGGAACAGAATCATCCTCTTTTGTAAAAAGTTTTTAACAAACAATTTTCATTCTTTTACTTTTTATCAAACACCCTCAGTTAATTTAAATCTTAGCACTTATCAATCCTCTTTTAAGCTCCTTCTTTACCTTTCTAAATCTTATTTCATTAATTATTCTGGATTGTATGGTTATTTTAAATAATCATTCTTCCACTGTTCTTATACTTACCTTACCCATTTTACCTTCTTTTTTACTTACCTTTTAATTCATTTTACTTACCTTTTATTCCTTTATCGAGAGATGTACTCAACACTGGAGAGACTGGTCAACACTCACTTTACAGACCCGGAGGACGCGCAGGTGGATCCACATCATGTTCTTTGGCCAAGAGTGGACCTGAAAGGTTTGGACCCAATAAAATCTAGAATTAGGTCCACACTATACTTTAAAACAATACAGGTTATCCACCATCAAAATAATATATTTGCAGCCATCGAAAACAACACCATTCCACCGGGCATGGAAAAGAAAACGAAACAATTATCAGACTTTATAAAACCAGCAGGCCCCACCCAGAAGGTGAAAGATAAAATCAAAGCAAACACATACCTCTGGATGAGAAACAATTTGGAAATATTACAGGATCACTACCAGGAAGCCCAATCTGAAATCAGCGGGTTAGTTGAAAACAGCCAACCGTATCAACCATCAGCATGGCAAACGGCACTAACCATGGCTAAAAAAAGATTTGGTCGCCGCCTCACTACAAATTCCATAGAGGAAGCACATACGTACATCCTAGACTGGACTATGTATATGCCTGATCCAGACCTCACACCACCCCTCCACTTTAGAACGGTGAGTTCACAGACGGAGGGCCTAGACGGCACCAACCCTGCTGACAAGAAGAAGACCTCCCCCTCCCCGGCCATCTCCAACCACCGAGAGCAGGACGAGGTACGAGGGAAACGGCAGGAGGGACCCCCCCGGAGTTCCTCCACACCAGCCCCCCCACCAACCCGAGGAACGGAGGAACAACACCCCAGCGGAGCCCAGAGTGCAGTCCAGACTACAACCCACCAGACCCGGGCCCCCGGAACCACCACCAGGATCGCGAGGAGGGAGCCCTACGCCCTACCACAACCTGCATCCCAGCAGCAGTTCCACCAGAGGGCCGAGACTACCTCCCAACGGAGCTCCCACAGAGACCCGATCCCACCAGGAGGAACAGACCACCCACAGTCCTCCTTTAAATGGGGGACCCAGCAACAGCCACGCCTCAACACACCACCACTGACCAGAGCCCCTCTACCAGCGCCACAGACCACCTGGCAGAGACATTGAACCTTTTATTATTCTAAATAAAGACCAAAAACTATTTTATACATCTGCTCTGATTTTAACTTATTTTAATTTTATTTCCATTTTCACTCTACCCTCCTACCCTGATTCTCCCTTCACCTAAACCTATAGGTCAACCCTACCCCCCTACCTTCCTCTTTCCTAAACTTAACCTCCTCCCCTCCCTGCCTAAACCTAAGGACCCACCCCCCTAAAGCTATACCTCCCTTCCTCTCATACCTTTCTGATCCCTCTCTCATTCCTGTTCTCATCCGATGGTTTTACACCACAATTTTAAGAACTAATGTGTCATTACAAAGTTGTTACAACAATTTTTTAAAAATATCCTTTTAATATTGAAAAACACTGTTCAAAAGTATGACCTGTCGCCCGTGCTTTTCTCCTTTATGTACATGACCTAACCCTGCCAGAGCCAGCTATGCTTACAGTGCACAAAAATACTATATATTAAAAGGAAAAACCGAATTTTATCAACCCTCTTCTATTTTCTCACCCCCCTTCTCCCTCTAAGTTTCTGTCTTTTAGGAGCAGCAAAAGTATTTATTAAAGTCCCTTACCTTTTAAAGTCATTTTATACCTTTTTATATCCTTCTTTAATTCCTCTTATTTCCTCCTTTATTCTTTTAATTCCTGTTTGTAAGGCTCTGTTTCCTTCCAGAGAGGCAGCCGTAATCTTAAAGTGACCACATGGGGGAGCCACAGTAACATTACAGCAGATGGACTACAACCTATAAAAGACTACTAAGATGGTGTTCCACTTCCTGCTTTGACTCCTCCCACATCCTGTAAACTCCCTCCACAGGAACTAGAAAAGCCTGCTGCAGCAAACATTTCTCCCATGCCCCTGAGGAAGACGACACGTCGAAACGTTGGGCTTTTAACCTTTTTTCCTTTTTTCTCTTCGCAGAGACTGAGGATTTTTATGAATTGTTGGCTTTTAGAATTTTTAACTGAGCTCAGTAAAATTTGTGTTTTTAACTGAATGAATACAAAAAGACAGTTATTCCACATCCTGAAACGGGCTGCTTCAAAGAAGGGGATCCAACGACGGCCTCCGGAGAAAACAGGTCCTCCTGTACGGCGGGCCCCAGATCCTGGATTTATCCCACAGCGGTCCAGATTTCGAGGTTGGTGTGGTTCACTCGATTCTGGTTTAAGCCTCTCTGGAACAGAATCATCCTCTTTTGTAAAAAGTTTTTAACAAACAATTTTCATTCTTTTACTTTTTATCAAACACCCTCAGTTAATTTAAATCTTAGCACTTATCAATCCTCTTTTAAGCTCCTTCTTTACCTTTCTAAATCTTATTTCATTAATTATTCTGGATTGTATGGTTATTTTAAATAATCATTCTTCCACTGTTCTTATACTTACCTTACCCATTTTACCTTCTTTTTTACTTACCTTTTAATTCATTTTACTTACCTTTTATTCCTTTATCGAGAGATGTACTCAACACTGGAGAGACTGGTCAACACTCACTTTACAGACCCGGAGGACGCGCAGGTGGATCCACATCATGTTCTTTGGCCAAGAGTGGACCTGAAAGGTTTGGACCCAATAAAATCTAGAATTAGGTCCACACTATACTTTAAAACAATACAGGTTATCCACCATCAAAATAATATATTTGCAGCCATCGAAAACAACACCATTCCACCGGGCATGGAAAAGAAAACGAAACAATTATCAGACTTTATAAAACCAGCAGGCCCCACCCAGAAGGTGAAAGATAAAATCAAAGCAAACACATACCTCTGGATGAGAAACAATTTGGAAATATTACAGGATCACTACCAGGAAGCCCAATCTGAAATCAGCGGGTTAGTTGAAAACAGCCAACCGTATCAACCATCAGCATGGCAAACGGCACTAACCATGGCTAAAAAAAGATTTGGTCGCCGCCTCACTACAAATTCCATAGAGGAAGCACATACGTACATCCTAGACTGGACTATGTATATGCCTGATCCAGACCTCACACCACCCCTCCACTTTAGAACGGTGAGTTCACAGACGGAGGGCCTAGACGGCACCAACCCTGCTGACAAGAAGAAGACCTCCCCCTCCCCGGCCATCTCCAACCACCGAGAGCAGGACGAGGTACGAGGGAAACGGCAGGAGGGACCCCCCCGGAGTTCCTCCACACCAGCCCCCCCACCAACCCGAGGAACGGAGGAACAACACCCCAGCGGAGCCCAGAGTGCAGTCCAGACTACAACCCACCAGACCCGGGCCCCCGGAACCACCACCAGGATCGCGAGGAGGGAGCCCTACGCCCTACCACAACCTGCATCCCAGCAGCAGTTCCACCAGAGGGCCGAGACTACCTCCCAACGGAGCTCCCACAGAGACCCGATCCCACCAGGAGGAACAGACCACCCACAGTCCTCCTTTAAATGGGGGACCCAGCAACAGCCACGCCTCAACACACCACCACTGACCAGAGCCCCTCTACCAGCGCCACAGACCACCTGGCAGAGACATTGAACCTTTTATTATTCTAAATAAAGACCAAAAACTATTTTATACATCTGCTCTGATTTTAACTTATTTTAATTTTATTTCCATTTTCACTCTACCCTCCTACCCTGATTCTCCCTTCACCTAAACCTATAGGTCAACCCTACCCCCCTACCTTCCTCTTTCCTAAACTTAACCTCCTCCCCTCCCTGCCTAAACCTAAGGACCCACCCCCCTAAAGCTATACCTCCCTTCCTCTCATACCTTTCTGATCCCTCTCTCATTCCTGTTCTCATCCGATGGTTTTACACCACAATTTTAAGAACTAATGTGTCATTACAAAGTTGTTACAACAATTTTTTAAAAATATCCTTTTAATATTGAAAAACACTGTTCAAAAGTATGACCTGTCGCCCGTGCTTTTCTCCTTTATGTACATGACCTAACCCTAACCCTAACCCTAACCCTAACCCTAACCCTAACCCTAACCCTAACCCTAACCCTAACCCTAACCCTAACCCTAACCCTAACCCTAAACCCTAACCCTAACCCTAACCCTAACCCTAACCCTAACCCTAACCCTAACCCTAACCCTAACCCTAACCTAACCCTAACCCTAACCCTAGGCCTAACCCCAAACCTAATCCTAACCCTAACCCCTTAATCCCATGCCTAAACCTAACCCTATACCTAATCCTAACCCTAAACCTAATCCTAACCCTAACCTCTTAATCCTAACCCTAATCCCTTCACCATTCAGGGACATTGGAATTAATACCTAAACCTAAGGATTTTAAAATAAATATGACTATAACAATTGGAAAGCATAAATTAATCCCTAAATTTAAACACTAAAAATATATAATTGACACTTTTGGATTCATAAAAAAATGCTTTAAATTTTAGGACACTTAAGGGATAACAACACAGGGTAAATATTATAAAATAGGGGTTTATTCATAGAAAAATATAGTTAAACAGGGTTTCAAAAAACATCCAGCATTTACAGGGTTAAATTTCCCTCCTCCCCTACACGCTCACACTCGCTCGGAGGAGCAGCCCCTCCCCTACCCATGCAGTCCCTTTAACTATCGTCACGTGCAGCAGCAAAACATTGCGACTCAGACAGACAGAGAGACCACTGCTGTAGGAGCCAGAGCCGTCATTTTAGAGTTGTTTTCACCTTTTTTCACCTTTTTCTTTCAAAAAATACGTGCTAATCGTGCCTGAAGAAGACCCAGGAGGTCGAAACGTTGCACGGGGCACGTTTATTAGTTTTTTTTGCGACAACCCGAGTTGGGGAGCTTTTTCTTTTTTTCCTTTTTATTTTCATTTGCTTTGAAATAACCTAGTGGTTTAACGAACGCATAATTATATCAGACCAAGCACGGTTTTTATTTCTATACTATAACTAGACCTTTTTATAATATTGTGTATATACACACAATTCATAATTTTTTTTCTTTTCATTCATTTTCAAAAAAATATAATACAAAACAAAACGATTATTCCTTGTTTGTGAGGAGCTGTAAAAAATACAGTTTCCTCTCAAAATGGGAGACTATGGGGAGTGGACGACAGTACGTTATGGGAGACGTAAAAACAGGGACCCTGGATGGAGGGACAATCGGGGCCCTGGTCCACAATATGGGCGGAGAAAAGATGGGTACCAAGGGAGGGATGGTACATACCCCCGGAGGATGGACAGAGCACCCCCTGACACCCGTGGATACGGGGGTCGGGGTTCATTCAGAAATCCTAACCCTAACCCTAACCCTAACCCTAACCCTAACCCTAACCCTAACCCCCTAACCCTAACCCTAACCCTAACCCTAACCCTAACCCTAACCCTAACCCTAACCCTAACCCTAACCCTAACCCTAACCCTAACCCTAACCCTAACCCTAACCCTAACCTAACCCTAACCCTAACCCTAACCCTAACCCTAACCCTAACCCTAACCCTAACCCTAACCTAACCCTAACCCTAACCCTAACCCTAACCCTAACCCTAACCCTAACCCTAACCCTAACCCTAACCCTAGCTCCAATCTTAATTTCTAAAAACTCTTAATCCTTCTCTCACTACCTCCCCTCCCCCTCCCCCTCTCCTAAACCTAACTTTCCCCTCCCCCCTCTCTTCCCCCTCCCACCTTCTCTGATCTCCAATTTTACCCTAACCTCCCGCCCCCCTCTCTTGCCTAACCCTAAGGACCCACCCCCCTTAAAACATTACCCCCCTTCCCCTCCCACCCTTCTTTTCCCTCCCTTTTACTCTCTTTTTAATTTCTTAAAAAACAATGAAGGTGTTACACCAAATTTTAAGAATTAATGTGTTATTACCAGGTTTTTACAACACCTTTTAAAATGATCCTTTTAATATTGGAAAAACACTGTTTTTAAAAGTATGACCTGTCGCCCGTGCTTTTCTCGTTTATGTAAATTACCTAACCCTGCCAGAGCCAGCTATGCTTACAGTGCAAACATATACTAAATATTAAAAGGAAAAAACGTACTTTATTCCCCTTTTCTTAAAACATCCTTCTCCTTTTATTTTATTTTTATGGAGCCTTAAAAGTATTTAAAGTCTACTTTCTTTCAGAGATTTAGTCCACATCTCTTTTTATACTCCTTTTATATGAATTTCTTAAACAATTACTTCTTTTATTATTTCTTCACTTCCTGTTTGTTAGGCTCTGTTTCCTTCCAGAGAGGCAGCCGTAAATCCTAAAGTGACCACACGGGGGAGCCAAATGAATACATAGCAGATGGACTACAACCGAGAAAAACTACAAAGATGGTGTTCCACTTCCTGCTTTGACTCCTCCCACATCCTGTAAACTCCCTCCACAGGAACTAGAAAAGCCTGCTGCAGCAAACATTTCTCCAATGCCCCTGAGGAAGACGACACGTCGAAACGTTGGGCCTTTTAATTTTTCTCCTTTTTTACTCTTTGCAGAGACTGAGGATTTTAAGAATTTATTTGCTTTTTTGATTTTGACTGAGCTCAGCAAAGTTTGTTTTTTAACTGGTTAAATGCAAGTGGGACAGTTAATCCACACAACACCAGGCAGCTGCAGACAAGGAGATTGATCCACGGCCTCCTGAAAAAGCAGATCCTCCTGCACGGCGAGATCCGGACCTCGACTCATCTCCACAGCGGCTTGGATTCGAGGTTAGTGTGGCACACGGGATTCTGGTTGAGCCTCTCTGGAACGGAATCATCCCAATTGTACAAAGTTTTAACAAACAAATTTTTATCCTTTTAAGATTTAAGAACCACCCTCAGTCATTTAAAATCTTAGCTTTTATCAATCCTCTTTTAATCTACAACTTTACCTCTTACAATTGATTTTGGGGATGATTTATTCTTTATAAGAAAAGGATTTTACTGGTTTTAATCACCCTTGAGGATAAGTGAACTCAGTTTTATCCACTCTTTGAGAAATGTCAACCTTTTAAATAATCATTCTTCTACTGCTTTTACACTCACTCCCCCATTAATCCTTCTTTTGTATTTACCTCTCTACTTACCTTTTATTTACCTTTTTACTTACCTTTTTACTTACCTTTACTTCCTTGAGAGATGCTTTCCACCTTGGAGAACCTGGTGAATACTCACTTCCCCTACCAGCCGGACGAATCCTGGGACCCACACACCTGCTTATGGCCTCAAGTGGACCTGCAAGGTTTGGACCCGGTTAAAACAAGGATTAGATCCACTCTATATTTTAAAACCATACAAGTCTACCATCACACTAGTATTCTTAGCAAAGCAATAGAAGAAAACTCCATCCCACCAGGCATGGAGAAGAAAACACTACAACTTACTAACTTCATAAAGCCAGCAGGCCCCACACAGAAGGTTAAAGATAAAATTAAAGAAAATACTTACCTCTGGATGAAGAATAACTTACAAATATTACAGGATCACTATGAGGAGACAGAATCAAAACTCATGGAGTTAGTGGAGAGCAGCCAGCCATTCCAACCATCAGCATGGCAAATTGCAACCAACATGAGTAAAAAAAGATATGGTCGTCGACTCACAACATTAGTTTTGGAGGAAGCACGCCAAAACTTACGTGATTGGGCTGCTTACTATCCTGATGCAGATCTCACACCACCCATCCACTACACTTCGGTAGGGTCCCAAACCGAGGGCCTGGAGGACACCAACCCTGCTGTGAGGACGAAGACTTCCCCCTCCCCGGTCATCTCCACTCCACAAGAGGGTAAGGAACGGGCGGTACGACAAGAGGGACCCCCACGGAGTTCCCCGACACCGACCCACCAACCACCCCGAGGGATGGAGGGACCCCACCCCAGCAGGGTTCAGAGGGAGGCACCAGCCACCACCCACCAGGCCCGGATCCCAGCAACCACCGACAGGACAGACAGGAGGGAAACCTGCCCACCACCACAGCCCGCCCTTCTACAGCGGATCCACCGGAGGGATGAGACCACCACCCAGCGGACCTCCCACCGGCAGAAGATCCCACTTGGGGTGACGAGCAACCTGCAGACCTCCTTCAACTGGGGGACCCAACCACACCCAGCCCGCAACGCACTGCCGAGAACCAGGGTCCCTTCAACAGACCAACGGATCCCTTGGACGAGACATTGAACCAGTCTTAATTTAGAAAAATGTTCTTAATAAAGTCTGTAGAACTTTTAAATATACACTAGCTCCAATCTTAATTTCTAAAAACTCTTAATCCTTCTCTCACTACCTCCCCTCCCCCTCCCCCTCTCCTAAACCTAACTTTCCCCTCCCCCCTCTCTTCCCCCTCCCACCTTCTCTGATCTCCAATTTTACCCTAACCTCCCGCCCCCCTCTCTTGCCTAACCCTAAGGACCCACCCCCCTTAAAACATTACCCCCCTTCCCCTCCCACCCTTCTTTTCCCTCCCTTTTACTCTCTTTTTAATTTCTTAAAAAACAATGAAGGTGTTACACCAAATTTTAAGAATTAATGTGTTATTACCAGGTTTTTACAACACCTTTTAAAATGATCCTTTTAATATTGGAAAAACACTGTTTTTAAAAGTATGACCTGTCGCCCGTGCTTTTCTCGTTTATGTAAATTACCTAACCCTGCCAGAGCCAGCTATGCTTACAGTGCAAACATATACTAAATATTAAAAGGAAAAAACGTACTTTATTCCCCTTTTCTTAAAACATCCTTCTCCTTTTATTTTATTTTTATGGAGCCTTAAAAGTATTTAAAGTCTACTTTCTTTCAGAGATTTAGTCCACATCTCTTTTTATACTCCTTTTATATGAATTTCTTAAACAATTACTTCTTTTATTATTTCTTCACTTCCTGTTTGTTAGGCTCTGTTTCCTTCCAGAGAGGCAGCCGTAAATCCTAAAGTGACCACACGGGGGAGCCAAATGAATACATAGCAGATGGACTACAACCGAGAAAAACTACAAAGATGGTGTTCCACTTCCTGCTTTGACTCCTCCCACATCCTGTAAACTCCCTCCACAGGAACTAGAAAAGCCTGCTGCAGCAAACATTTCTCCAATGCCCCTGAGGAAGACGACACGTCGAAACGTTGGGCCTTTTAATTTTTCTCCTTTTTTACTCTTTGCAGAGACTGAGGATTTTAAGAATTTATTTGCTTTTTTGATTTTGACTGAGCTCAGCAAAGTTTGTTTTTTAACTGGTTAAATGCAAGTGGGACAGTTAATCCACACAACACCAGGCAGCTGCAGACAAGGAGATTGATCCACGGCCTCCTGAAAAAGCAGATCCTCCTGCACGGCGAGATCCGGACCTCGACTCATCTCCACAGCGGCTTGGATTCGAGGTTAGTGTGGCACACGGGATTCTGGTTGAGCCTCTCTGGAACGGAATCATCCCAATTGTACAAAGTTTTAACAAACAAATTTTTATCCTTTTAAGATTTAAGAACCACCCTCAGTCATTTAAAATCTTAGCTTTTATCAATCCTCTTTTAATCTACAACTTTACCTCTTACAATTGATTTTGGGGATGATTTATTCTTTATAAGAAAAGGATTTTACTGGTTTTAATCACCCTTGAGGATAAGTGAACTCAGTTTTATCCACTCTTTGAGAAATGTCAACCTTTTAAATAATCATTCTTCTACTGCTTTTACACTCACTCCCCCATTAATCCTTCTTTTGTATTTACCTCTCTACTTACCTTTTATTTACCTTTTTACTTACCTTTTTACTTACCTTTACTTCCTTGAGAGATGCTTTCCACCTTGGAGAACCTGGTGAATACTCACTTCCCCTACCAGCCGGACGAATCCTGGGACCCACACACCTGCTTATGGCCTCAAGTGGACCTGCAAGGTTTGGACCCGGTTAAAACAAGGATTAGATCCACTCTATATTTTAAAACCATACAAGTCTACCATCACACTAGTATTCTTAGCAAAGCAATAGAAGAAAACTCCATCCCACCAGGCATGGAGAAGAAAACACTACAACTTACTAACTTCATAAAGCCAGCAGGCCCCACACAGAAGGTTAAAGATAAAATTAAAGAAAATACTTACCTCTGGATGAAGAATAACTTACAAATATTACAGGATCACTATGAGGAGACAGAATCAAAACTCATGGAGTTAGTGGAGAGCAGCCAGCCATTCCAACCATCAGCATGGCAAATTGCAACCAACATGAGTAAAAAAAGATATGGTCGTCGACTCACAACATTAGTTTTGGAGGAAGCACGCCAAAACTTACGTGATTGGGCTGCTTACTATCCTGATGCAGATCTCACACCACCCATCCACTACACTTCGGTAGGGTCCCAAACCGAGGGCCTGGAGGACACCAACCCTGCTGTGAGGACGAAGACTTCCCCCTCCCCGGTCATCTCCACTCCACAAGAGGGTAAGGAACGGGCGGTACGACAAGAGGGACCCCCACGGAGTTCCCCGACACCGACCCACCAACCACCCCGAGGGATGGAGGGACCCCACCCCAGCAGGGTTCAGAGGGAGGCACCAGCCACCACCCACCAGGCCCGGATCCCAGCAACCACCGACAGGACAGACAGGAGGGAAACCTGCCCACCACCACAGCCCGCCCTTCTACAGCGGATCCACCGGAGGGATGAGACCACCACCCAGCGGACCTCCCACCGGCAGAAGATCCCACTTGGGGTGACGAGCAACCTGCAGACCTCCTTCAACTGGGGGACCCAACCACACCCAGCCCGCAACGCACTGCCGAGAACCAGGGTCCCTTCAACAGACCAACGGATCCCTTGGACGAGACATTGAACCAGTCTTAATTTAGAAAAATGTTCTTAATAAAGTCTGTAGAACTTTTAAATATACACTAGCTCCAATCTTAATTTCTAAAAACTCTTAATCCTTCTCTCACTACCTCCCCTCCCCCTCCCCCTCTCCTAAACCTAACTTTCCCCTCCCCCCTCTCTTCCCCCTCCCACCTTCTCTGATCTCCAATTTTACCCTAACCTCCCGCCCCCCTCTCTTGCCTAACCCTAAGGACCCACCCCCCTTAAAACATTACCCCCCTTCCCCTCCCACCCTTCTTTTCCCTCCCTTTTACTCTCTTTTTAATTTCTTAAAAAACAATGAAGGTGTTACACCAAATTTTAAGAATTAATGTGTTATTACCAGGTTTTTACAACACCTTTTAAAATGATCCTTTTAATATTGGAAAAACACTGTTTTTAAAAGTATGACCTGTCGCCCGTGCTTTTCTCGTTTATGTAAATTACCTAACCCTGCCAGAGCCAGCTATGCTTACAGTGCAAACATATACTAAATATTAAAAGGAAAAAACGTACTTTATTCCCCTTTTCTTAAAACATCCTTCTCCTTTTATTTTATTTTTATGGAGCCTTAAAAGTATTTAAAGTCTACTTTCTTTCAGAGATTTAGTCCACATCTCTTTTTATACTCCTTTTATATGAATTTCTTAAACAATTACTTCTTTTATTATTTCTTCACTTCCTGTTTGTTAGGCTCTGTTTCCTTCCAGAGAGGCAGCCGTAAATCCTAAAGTGACCACACGGGGGAGCCAAATGAATACATAGCAGATGGACTACAACCGAGAAAAACTACAAAGATGGTGTTCCACTTCCTGCTTTGACTCCTCCCACATCCTGTAAACTCCCTCCACAGGAACTAGAAAAGCCTGCTGCAGCAAACATTTCTCCAATGCCCCTGAGGAAGACGACACGTCGAAACGTTGGGCCTTTTAATTTTTCTCCTTTTTTACTCTTTGCAGAGACTGAGGATTTTAAGAATTTATTTGCTTTTTTGATTTTGACTGAGCTCAGCAAAGTTTGTTTTTTAACTGGTTAAATGCAAGTGGGACAGTTAATCCACACAACACCAGGCAGCTGCAGACAAGGAGATTGATCCACGGCCTCCTGAAAAAGCAGATCCTCCTGCACGGCGAGATCCGGACCTCGACTCATCTCCACAGCGGCTTGGATTCGAGGTTAGTGTGGCACACGGGATTCTGGTTGAGCCTCTCTGGAACGGAATCATCCCAATTGTACAAAGTTTTAACAAACAAATTTTTATCCTTTTAAGATTTAAGAACCACCCTCAGTCATTTAAAATCTTAGCTTTTATCAATCCTCTTTTAATCTACAACTTTACCTCTTACAATTGATTTTGGGGATGATTTATTCTTTATAAGAAAAGGATTTTACTGGTTTTAATCACCCTTGAGGATAAGTGAACTCAGTTTTATCCACTCTTTGAGAAATGTCAACCTTTTAAATAATCATTCTTCTACTGCTTTTACACTCACTCCCCCATTAATCCTTCTTTTGTATTTACCTCTCTACTTACCTTTTATTTACCTTTTTACTTACCTTTTTACTTACCTTTACTTCCTTGAGAGATGCTTTCCACCTTGGAGAACCTGGTGAATACTCACTTCCCCTACCAGCCGGACGAATCCTGGGACCCACACACCTGCTTATGGCCTCAAGTGGACCTGCAAGGTTTGGACCCGGTTAAAACAAGGATTAGATCCACTCTATATTTTAAAACCATACAAGTCTACCATCACACTAGTATTCTTAGCAAAGCAATAGAAGAAAACTCCATCCCACCAGGCATGGAGAAGAAAACACTACAACTTACTAACTTCATAAAGCCAGCAGGCCCCACACAGAAGGTTAAAGATAAAATTAAAGAAAATACTTACCTCTGGATGAAGAATAACTTACAAATATTACAGGATCACTATGAGGAGACAGAATCAAAACTCATGGAGTTAGTGGAGAGCAGCCAGCCATTCCAACCATCAGCATGGCAAATTGCAACCAACATGAGTAAAAAAAGATATGGTCGTCGACTCACAACATTAGTTTTGGAGGAAGCACGCCAAAACTTACGTGATTGGGCTGCTTACTATCCTGATGCAGATCTCACACCACCCATCCACTACACTTCGGTAGGGTCCCAAACCGAGGGCCTGGAGGACACCAACCCTGCTGTGAGGACGAAGACTTCCCCCTCCCCGGTCATCTCCACTCCACAAGAGGGTAAGGAACGGGCGGTACGACAAGAGGGACCCCCACGGAGTTCCCCGACACCGACCCACCAACCACCCCGAGGGATGGAGGGACCCCACCCCAGCAGGGTTCAGAGGGAGGCACCAGCCACCACCCACCAGGCCCGGATCCCAGCAACCACCGACAGGACAGACAGGAGGGAAACCTGCCCACCACCACAGCCCGCCCTTCTACAGCGGATCCACCGGAGGGATGAGACCACCACCCAGCGGACCTCCCACCGGCAGAAGATCCCACTTGGGGTGACGAGCAACCTGCAGACCTCCTTCAACTGGGGGACCCAACCACACCCAGCCCGCAACGCACTGCCGAGAACCAGGGTCCCTTCAACAGACCAACGGATCCCTTGGACGAGACATTGAACCAGTCTTAATTTAGAAAAATGTTCTTAATAAAGTCTGTAGAACTTTTAAATATACACTAGCTCCAATCTTAATTTCTAAAAACTCTTAATCCTTCTCTCACTACCTCCCCTCCCCCTCCCCCTCTCCTAAACCTAACTTTCCCCTCCCCCCTCTCTTCCCCCTCCCACCTTCTCTGATCTCCAATTTTACCCTAACCTCCCGCCCCCCTCTCTTGCCTAACCCTAAGGACCCACCCCCCTTAAAACATTACCCCCCTTCCCCTCCCACCCTTCTTTTCCCTCCCTTTTACTCTCTTTTTAATTTCTTAAAAAACAATGAAGGTGTTACACCAAATTTTAAGAATTAATGTGTTATTACCAGGTTTTTACAACACCTTTTAAAATGATCCTTTTAATATTGGAAAAACACTGTTTTTAAAAGTATGACCTGTCGCCCGTGCTTTTCTCGTTTATGTAAATTACCTAACCCTGCCAGAGCCAGCTATGCTTACAGTGCAAACATATACTAAATATTAAAAGGAAAAAACGTACTTTATTCCCCTTTTCTTAAAACATCCTTCTCCTTTTATTTTATTTTTATGGAGCCTTAAAAGTATTTAAAGTCTACTTTCTTTCAGAGATTTAGTCCACATCTCTTTTTATACTCCTTTTATATGAATTTCTTAAACAATTACTTCTTTTATTATTTCTTCACTTCCTGTTTGTTAGGCTCTGTTTCCTTCCAGAGAGGCAGCCGTAAATCCTAAAGTGACCACACGGGGGAGCCAAATGAATACATAGCAGATGGACTACAACCGAGAAAAACTACAAAGATGGTGTTCCACTTCCTGCTTTGACTCCTCCCACATCCTGTAAACTCCCTCCACAGGAACTAGAAAAGCCTGCTGCAGCAAACATTTCTCCAATGCCCCTGAGGAAGACGACACGTCGAAACGTTGGGCCTTTTAATTTTTCTCCTTTTTTACTCTTTGCAGAGACTGAGGATTTTAAGAATTTATTTGCTTTTTTGATTTTGACTGAGCTCAGCAAAGTTTGTTTTTTAACTGGTTAAATGCAAGTGGGACAGTTAATCCACACAACACCAGGCAGCTGCAGACAAGGAGATTGATCCACGGCCTCCTGAAAAAGCAGATCCTCCTGCACGGCGAGATCCGGACCTCGACTCATCTCCACAGCGGCTTGGATTCGAGGTTAGTGTGGCACACGGGATTCTGGTTGAGCCTCTCTGGAACGGAATCATCCCAATTGTACAAAGTTTTAACAAACAAATTTTTATCCTTTTAAGATTTAAGAACCACCCTCAGTCATTTAAAATCTTAGCTTTTATCAATCCTCTTTTAATCTACAACTTTACCTCTTACAATTGATTTTGGGGATGATTTATTCTTTATAAGAAAAGGATTTTACTGGTTTTAATCACCCTTGAGGATAAGTGAACTCAGTTTTATCCACTCTTTGAGAAATGTCAACCTTTTAAATAATCATTCTTCTACTGCTTTTACACTCACTCCCCCATTAATCCTTCTTTTGTATTTACCTCTCTACTTACCTTTTATTTACCTTTTTACTTACCTTTTTACTTACCTTTACTTCCTTGAGAGATGCTTTCCACCTTGGAGAACCTGGTGAATACTCACTTCCCCTACCAGCCGGACGAATCCTGGGACCCACACACCTGCTTATGGCCTCAAGTGGACCTGCAAGGTTTGGACCCGGTTAAAACAAGGATTAGATCCACTCTATATTTTAAAACCATACAAGTCTACCATCACACTAGTATTCTTAGCAAAGCAATAGAAGAAAACTCCATCCCACCAGGCATGGAGAAGAAAACACTACAACTTACTAACTTCATAAAGCCAGCAGGCCCCACACAGAAGGTTAAAGATAAAATTAAAGAAAATACTTACCTCTGGATGAAGAATAACTTACAAATATTACAGGATCACTATGAGGAGACAGAATCAAAACTCATGGAGTTAGTGGAGAGCAGCCAGCCATTCCAACCATCAGCATGGCAAATTGCAACCAACATGAGTAAAAAAAGATATGGTCGTCGACTCACAACATTAGTTTTGGAGGAAGCACGCCAAAACTTACGTGATTGGGCTGCTTACTATCCTGATGCAGATCTCACACCACCCATCCACTACACTTCGGTAGGGTCCCAAACCGAGGGCCTGGAGGACACCAACCCTGCTGTGAGGACGAAGACTTCCCCCTCCCCGGTCATCTCCACTCCACAAGAGGGTAAGGAACGGGCGGTACGACAAGAGGGACCCCCACGGAGTTCCCCGACACCGACCCACCAACCACCCCGAGGGATGGAGGGACCCCACCCCAGCAGGGTTCAGAGGGAGGCACCAGCCACCACCCACCAGGCCCGGATCCCAGCAACCACCGACAGGACAGACAGGAGGGAAACCTGCCCACCACCACAGCCCGCCCTTCTACAGCGGATCCACCGGAGGGATGAGACCACCACCCAGCGGACCTCCCACCGGCAGAAGATCCCACTTGGGGTGACGAGCAACCTGCAGACCTCCTTCAACTGGGGGACCCAACCACACCCAGCCCGCAACGCACTGCCGAGAACCAGGGTCCCTTCAACAGACCAACGGATCCCTTGGACGAGACATTGAACCAGTCTTAATTTAGAAAAATGTTCTTAATAAAGTCTGTAGAACTTTTAAATATACACTAGCTCCAATCTTAATTTCTAAAAACTCTTAATCCTTCTCTCACTACCTCCCCTCCCCCTCCCCCTCTCCTAAACCTAACTTTCCCCTCCCCCCTCTCTTCCCCCTCCCACCTTCTCTGATCTCCAATTTTACCCTAACCTCCCGCCCCCCTCTCTTGCCTAACCCTAAGGACCCACCCCCCTTAAAACATTACCCCCCTTCCCCTCCCACCCTTCTTTTCCCTCCCTTTTACTCTCTTTTTAATTTCTTAAAAAACAATGAAGGTGTTACACCAAATTTTAAGAATTAATGTGTTATTACCAGGTTTTTACAACACCTTTTAAAATGATCCTTTTAATATTGGAAAAACACTGTTTTTAAAAGTATGACCTGTCGCCCGTGCTTTTCTCGTTTATGTAAATTACCTAACCCTGCCAGAGCCAGCTATGCTTACAGTGCAAACATATACTAAATATTAAAAGGAAAAAACGTACTTTATTCCCCTTTTCTTAAAACATCCTTCTCCTTTTATTTTATTTTTATGGAGCCTTAAAAGTATTTAAAGTCTACTTTCTTTCAGAGATTTAGTCCACATCTCTTTTTATACTCCTTTTATATGAATTTCTTAAACAATTACTTCTTTTATTATTTCTTCACTTCCTGTTTGTTAGGCTCTGTTTCCTTCCAGAGAGGCAGCCGTAAATCCTAAAGTGACCACACGGGGGAGCCAAATGAATACATAGCAGATGGACTACAACCGAGAAAAACTACAAAGATGGTGTTCCACTTCCTGCTTTGACTCCTCCCACATCCTGTAAACTCCCTCCACAGGAACTAGAAAAGCCTGCTGCAGCAAACATTTCTCCAATGCCCCTGAGGAAGACGACACGTCGAAACGTTGGGCCTTTTAATTTTTCTCCTTTTTTACTCTTTGCAGAGACTGAGGATTTTAAGAATTTATTTGCTTTTTTGATTTTGACTGAGCTCAGCAAAGTTTGTTTTTTAACTGGTTAAATGCAAGTGGGACAGTTAATCCACACAACACCAGGCAGCTGCAGACAAGGAGATTGATCCACGGCCTCCTGAAAAAGCAGATCCTCCTGCACGGCGAGATCCGGACCTCGACTCATCTCCACAGCGGCTTGGATTCGAGGTTAGTGTGGCACACGGGATTCTGGTTGAGCCTCTCTGGAACGGAATCATCCCAATTGTACAAAGTTTTAACAAACAAATTTTTATCCTTTTAAGATTTAAGAACCACCCTCAGTCATTTAAAATCTTAGCTTTTATCAATCCTCTTTTAATCTACAACTTTACCTCTTACAATTGATTTTGGGGATGATTTATTCTTTATAAGAAAAGGATTTTACTGGTTTTAATCACCCTTGAGGATAAGTGAACTCAGTTTTATCCACTCTTTGAGAAATGTCAACCTTTTAAATAATCATTCTTCTACTGCTTTTACACTCACTCCCCCATTAATCCTTCTTTTGTATTTACCTCTCTACTTACCTTTTATTTACCTTTTTACTTACCTTTTTACTTACCTTTACTTCCTTGAGAGATGCTTTCCACCTTGGAGAACCTGGTGAATACTCACTTCCCCTACCAGCCGGACGAATCCTGGGACCCACACACCTGCTTATGGCCTCAAGTGGACCTGCAAGGTTTGGACCCGGTTAAAACAAGGATTAGATCCACTCTATATTTTAAAACCATACAAGTCTACCATCACACTAGTATTCTTAGCAAAGCAATAGAAGAAAACTCCATCCCACCAGGCATGGAGAAGAAAACACTACAACTTACTAACTTCATAAAGCCAGCAGGCCCCACACAGAAGGTTAAAGATAAAATTAAAGAAAATACTTACCTCTGGATGAAGAATAACTTACAAATATTACAGGATCACTATGAGGAGACAGAATCAAAACTCATGGAGTTAGTGGAGAGCAGCCAGCCATTCCAACCATCAGCATGGCAAATTGCAACCAACATGAGTAAAAAAAGATATGGTCGTCGACTCACAACATTAGTTTTGGAGGAAGCACGCCAAAACTTACGTGATTGGGCTGCTTACTATCCTGATGCAGATCTCACACCACCCATCCACTACACTTCGGTAGGGTCCCAAACCGAGGGCCTGGAGGACACCAACCCTGCTGTGAGGACGAAGACTTCCCCCTCCCCGGTCATCTCCACTCCACAAGAGGGTAAGGAACGGGCGGTACGACAAGAGGGACCCCCACGGAGTTCCCCGACACCGACCCACCAACCACCCCGAGGGATGGAGGGACCCCACCCCAGCAGGGTTCAGAGGGAGGCACCAGCCACCACCCACCAGGCCCGGATCCCAGCAACCACCGACAGGACAGACAGGAGGGAAACCTGCCCACCACCACAGCCCGCCCTTCTACAGCGGATCCACCGGAGGGATGAGACCACCACCCAGCGGACCTCCCACCGGCAGAAGATCCCACTTGGGGTGACGAGCAACCTGCAGACCTCCTTCAACTGGGGGACCCAACCACACCCAGCCCGCAACGCACTGCCGAGAACCAGGGTCCCTTCAACAGACCAACGGATCCCTTGGACGAGACATTGAACCAGTCTTAATTTAGAAAAATGTTCTTAATAAAGTCTGTAGAACTTTTAAATATACACTAGCTCCAATCTTAATTTCTAAAAACTCTTAATCCTTCTCTCACTACCTCCCCTCCCCCTCCCCCTCTCCTAAACCTAACTTTCCCCTCCCCCCTCTCTTCCCCCTCCCACCTTCTCTGATCTCCAATTTTACCCTAACCTCCCGCCCCCCTCTCTTGCCTAACCCTAAGGACCCACCCCCCTTAAAACATTACCCCCCTTCCCCTCCCACCCTTCTTTTCCCTCCCTTTTACTCTCTTTTTAATTTCTTAAAAAACAATGAAGGTGTTACACCAAATTTTAAGAATTAATGTGTTATTACCAGGTTTTTACAACACCTTTTAAAATGATCCTTTTAATATTGGAAAAACACTGTTTTTAAAAGTATGACCTGTCGCCCGTGCTTTTCTCGTTTATGTAAATTACCTAACCCTGCCAGAGCCAGCTATGCTTACAGTGCAAACATATACTAAATATTAAAAGGAAAAAACGTACTTTATTCCCCTTTTCTTAAAACATCCTTCTCCTTTTATTTTATTTTTATGGAGCCTTAAAAGTATTTAAAGTCTACTTTCTTTCAGAGATTTAGTCCACATCTCTTTTTATACTCCTTTTATATGAATTTCTTAAACAATTACTTCTTTTATTATTTCTTCACTTCCTGTTTGTTAGGCTCTGTTTCCTTCCAGAGAGGCAGCCGTAAATCCTAAAGTGACCACACGGGGGAGCCAAATGAATACATAGCAGATGGACTACAACCGAGAAAAACTACAAAGATGGTGTTCCACTTCCTGCTTTGACTCCTCCCACATCCTGTAAACTCCCTCCACAGGAACTAGAAAAGCCTGCTGCAGCAAACATTTCTCCAATGCCCCTGAGGAAGACGACACGTCGAAACGTTGGGCCTTTTAATTTTTCTCCTTTTTTACTCTTTGCAGAGACTGAGGATTTTAAGAATTTATTTGCTTTTTTGATTTTGACTGAGCTCAGCAAAGTTTGTTTTTTAACTGGTTAAATGCAAGTGGGACAGTTAATCCACACAACACCAGGCAGCTGCAGACAAGGAGATTGATCCACGGCCTCCTGAAAAAGCAGATCCTCCTGCACGGCGAGATCCGGACCTCGACTCATCTCCACAGCGGCTTGGATTCGAGGTTAGTGTGGCACACGGGATTCTGGTTGAGCCTCTCTGGAACGGAATCATCCCAATTGTACAAAGTTTTAACAAACAAATTTTTATCCTTTTAAGATTTAAGAACCACCCTCAGTCATTTAAAATCTTAGCTTTTATCAATCCTCTTTTAATCTACAACTTTACCTCTTACAATTGATTTTGGGGATGATTTATTCTTTATAAGAAAAGGATTTTACTGGTTTTAATCACCCTTGAGGATAAGTGAACTCAGTTTTATCCACTCTTTGAGAAATGTCAACCTTTTAAATAATCATTCTTCTACTGCTTTTACACTCACTCCCCCATTAATCCTTCTTTTGTATTTACCTCTCTACTTACCTTTTATTTACCTTTTTACTTACCTTTTTACTTACCTTTACTTCCTTGAGAGATGCTTTCCACCTTGGAGAACCTGGTGAATACTCACTTCCCCTACCAGCCGGACGAATCCTGGGACCCACACACCTGCTTATGGCCTCAAGTGGACCTGCAAGGTTTGGACCCGGTTAAAACAAGGATTAGATCCACTCTATATTTTAAAACCATACAAGTCTACCATCACACTAGTATTCTTAGCAAAGCAATAGAAGAAAACTCCATCCCACCAGGCATGGAGAAGAAAACACTACAACTTACTAACTTCATAAAGCCAGCAGGCCCCACACAGAAGGTTAAAGATAAAATTAAAGAAAATACTTACCTCTGGATGAAGAATAACTTACAAATATTACAGGATCACTATGAGGAGACAGAATCAAAACTCATGGAGTTAGTGGAGAGCAGCCAGCCATTCCAACCATCAGCATGGCAAATTGCAACCAACATGAGTAAAAAAAGATATGGTCGTCGACTCACAACATTAGTTTTGGAGGAAGCACGCCAAAACTTACGTGATTGGGCTGCTTACTATCCTGATGCAGATCTCACACCACCCATCCACTACACTTCGGTAGGGTCCCAAACCGAGGGCCTGGAGGACACCAACCCTGCTGTGAGGACGAAGACTTCCCCCTCCCCGGTCATCTCCACTCCACAAGAGGGTAAGGAACGGGCGGTACGACAAGAGGGACCCCCACGGAGTTCCCCGACACCGACCCACCAACCACCCCGAGGGATGGAGGGACCCCACCCCAGCAGGGTTCAGAGGGAGGCACCAGCCACCACCCACCAGGCCCGGATCCCAGCAACCACCGACAGGACAGACAGGAGGGAAACCTGCCCACCACCACAGCCCGCCCTTCTACAGCGGATCCACCGGAGGGATGAGACCACCACCCAGCGGACCTCCCACCGGCAGAAGATCCCACTTGGGGTGACGAGCAACCTGCAGACCTCCTTCAACTGGGGGACCCAACCACACCCAGCCCGCAACGCACTGCCGAGAACCAGGGTCCCTTCAACAGACCAACGGATCCCTTGGACGAGACATTGAACCAGTCTTAATTTAGAAAAATGTTCTTAATAAAGTCTGTAGAACTTTTAAATATACACTAGCTCCAATCTTAATTTCTAAAAACTCTTAATCCTTCTCTCACTACCTCCCCTCCCCCTCCCCCTCTCCTAAACCTAACTTTCCCCTCCCCCCTCTCTTCCCCCTCCCACCTTCTCTGATCTCCAATTTTACCCTAACCTCCCGCCCCCCTCTCTTGCCTAACCCTAAGGACCCACCCCCCTTAAAACATTACCCCCCTTCCCCTCCCACCCTTCTTTTCCCTCCCTTTTACTCTCTTTTTAATTTCTTAAAAAACAATGAAGGTGTTACACCAAATTTTAAGAATTAATGTGTTATTACCAGGTTTTTACAACACCTTTTAAAATGATCCTTTTAATATTGGAAAAACACTGTTTTTAAAAGTATGACCTGTCGCCCGTGCTTTTCTCGTTTATGTAAATTACCTAACCCTGCCAGAGCCAGCTATGCTTACAGTGCAAACATATACTAAATATTAAAAGGAAAAAACGTACTTTATTCCCCTTTTCTTAAAACATCCTTCTCCTTTTATTTTATTTTTATGGAGCCTTAAAAGTATTTAAAGTCTACTTTCTTTCAGAGATTTAGTCCACATCTCTTTTTATACTCCTTTTATATGAATTTCTTAAACAATTACTTCTTTTATTATTTCTTCACTTCCTGTTTGTTAGGCTCTGTTTCCTTCCAGAGAGGCAGCCGTAAATCCTAAAGTGACCACACGGGGGAGCCAAATGAATACATAGCAGATGGACTACAACCGAGAAAAACTACAAAGATGGTGTTCCACTTCCTGCTTTGACTCCTCCCACATCCTGTAAACTCCCTCCACAGGAACTAGAAAAGCCTGCTGCAGCAAACATTTCTCCAATGCCCCTGAGGAAGACGACACGTCGAAACGTTGGGCCTTTTAATTTTTCTCCTTTTTTACTCTTTGCAGAGACTGAGGATTTTAAGAATTTATTTGCTTTTTTGATTTTGACTGAGCTCAGCAAAGTTTGTTTTTTAACTGGTTAAATGCAAGTGGGACAGTTAATCCACACAACACCAGGCAGCTGCAGACAAGGAGATTGATCCACGGCCTCCTGAAAAAGCAGATCCTCCTGCACGGCGAGATCCGGACCTCGACTCATCTCCACAGCGGCTTGGATTCGAGGTTAGTGTGGCACACGGGATTCTGGTTGAGCCTCTCTGGAACGGAATCATCCCAATTGTACAAAGTTTTAACAAACAAATTTTTATCCTTTTAAGATTTAAGAACCACCCTCAGTCATTTAAAATCTTAGCTTTTATCAATCCTCTTTTAATCTACAACTTTACCTCTTACAATTGATTTTGGGGATGATTTATTCTTTATAAGAAAAGGATTTTACTGGTTTTAATCACCCTTGAGGATAAGTGAACTCAGTTTTATCCACTCTTTGAGAAATGTCAACCTTTTAAATAATCATTCTTCTACTGCTTTTACACTCACTCCCCCATTAATCCTTCTTTTGTATTTACCTCTCTACTTACCTTTTATTTACCTTTTTACTTACCTTTTTACTTACCTTTACTTCCTTGAGAGATGCTTTCCACCTTGGAGAACCTGGTGAATACTCACTTCCCCTACCAGCCGGACGAATCCTGGGACCCACACACCTGCTTATGGCCTCAAGTGGACCTGCAAGGTTTGGACCCGGTTAAAACAAGGATTAGATCCACTCTATATTTTAAAACCATACAAGTCTACCATCACACTAGTATTCTTAGCAAAGCAATAGAAGAAAACTCCATCCCACCAGGCATGGAGAAGAAAACACTACAACTTACTAACTTCATAAAGCCAGCAGGCCCCACACAGAAGGTTAAAGATAAAATTAAAGAAAATACTTACCTCTGGATGAAGAATAACTTACAAATATTACAGGATCACTATGAGGAGACAGAATCAAAACTCATGGAGTTAGTGGAGAGCAGCCAGCCATTCCAACCATCAGCATGGCAAATTGCAACCAACATGAGTAAAAAAAGATATGGTCGTCGACTCACAACATTAGTTTTGGAGGAAGCACGCCAAAACTTACGTGATTGGGCTGCTTACTATCCTGATGCAGATCTCACACCACCCATCCACTACACTTCGGTAGGGTCCCAAACCGAGGGCCTGGAGGACACCAACCCTGCTGTGAGGACGAAGACTTCCCCCTCCCCGGTCATCTCCACTCCACAAGAGGGTAAGGAACGGGCGGTACGACAAGAGGGACCCCCACGGAGTTCCCCGACACCGACCCACCAACCACCCCGAGGGATGGAGGGACCCCACCCCAGCAGGGTTCAGAGGGAGGCACCAGCCACCACCCACCAGGCCCGGATCCCAGCAACCACCGACAGGACAGACAGGAGGGAAACCTGCCCACCACCACAGCCCGCCCTTCTACAGCGGATCCACCGGAGGGATGAGACCACCACCCAGCGGACCTCCCACCGGCAGAAGATCCCACTTGGGGTGACGAGCAACCTGCAGACCTCCTTCAACTGGGGGACCCAACCACACCCAGCCCGCAACGCACTGCCGAGAACCAGGGTCCCTTCAACAGACCAACGGATCCCTTGGACGAGACATTGAACCAGTCTTAATTTAGAAAAATGTTCTTAATAAAGTCTGTAGAACTTTTAAATATACACTAGCTCCAATCTTAATTTCTAAAAACTCTTAATCCTTCTCTCACTACCTCCCCTCCCCCTCCCCCTCTCCTAAACCTAACTTTCCCCTCCCCCCTCTCTTCCCCCTCCCACCTTCTCTGATCTCCAATTTTACCCTAACCTCCCGCCCCCCTCTCTTGCCTAACCCTAAGGACCCACCCCCCTTAAAACATTACCCCCCTTCCCCTCCCACCCTTCTTTTCCCTCCCTTTTACTCTCTTTTTAATTTCTTAAAAAACAATGAAGGTGTTACACCAAATTTTAAGAATTAATGTGTTATTACCAGGTTTTTACAACACCTTTTAAAATGATCCTTTTAATATTGGAAAAACACTGTTTTTAAAAGTATGACCTGTCGCCCGTGCTTTTCTCGTTTATGTAAATTACCTAACCCTGCCAGAGCCAGCTATGCTTACAGTGCAAACATATACTAAATATTAAAAGGAAAAAACGTACTTTATTCCCCTTTTCTTAAAACATCCTTCTCCTTTTATTTTATTTTTATGGAGCCTTAAAAGTATTTAAAGTCTACTTTCTTTCAGAGATTTAGTCCACATCTCTTTTTATACTCCTTTTATATGAATTTCTTAAACAATTACTTCTTTTATTATTTCTTCACTTCCTGTTTGTTAGGCTCTGTTTCCTTCCAGAGAGGCAGCCGTAAATCCTAAAGTGACCACACGGGGGAGCCAAATGAATACATAGCAGATGGACTACAACCGAGAAAAACTACAAAGATGGTGTTCCACTTCCTGCTTTGACTCCTCCCACATCCTGTAAACTCCCTCCACAGGAACTAGAAAAGCCTGCTGCAGCAAACATTTCTCCAATGCCCCTGAGGAAGACGACACGTCGAAACGTTGGGCCTTTTAATTTTTCTCCTTTTTTACTCTTTGCAGAGACTGAGGATTTTAAGAATTTATTTGCTTTTTTGATTTTGACTGAGCTCAGCAAAGTTTGTTTTTTAACTGGTTAAATGCAAGTGGGACAGTTAATCCACACAACACCAGGCAGCTGCAGACAAGGAGATTGATCCACGGCCTCCTGAAAAAGCAGATCCTCCTGCACGGCGAGATCCGGACCTCGACTCATCTCCACAGCGGCTTGGATTCGAGGTTAGTGTGGCACACGGGATTCTGGTTGAGCCTCTCTGGAACGGAATCATCCCAATTGTACAAAGTTTTAACAAACAAATTTTTATCCTTTTAAGATTTAAGAACCACCCTCAGTCATTTAAAATCTTAGCTTTTATCAATCCTCTTTTAATCTACAACTTTACCTCTTACAATTGATTTTGGGGATGATTTATTCTTTATAAGAAAAGGATTTTACTGGTTTTAATCACCCTTGAGGATAAGTGAACTCAGTTTTATCCACTCTTTGAGAAATGTCAACCTTTTAAATAATCATTCTTCTACTGCTTTTACACTCACTCCCCCATTAATCCTTCTTTTGTATTTACCTCTCTACTTACCTTTTATTTACCTTTTTACTTACCTTTTTACTTACCTTTACTTCCTTGAGAGATGCTTTCCACCTTGGAGAACCTGGTGAATACTCACTTCCCCTACCAGCCGGACGAATCCTGGGACCCACACACCTGCTTATGGCCTCAAGTGGACCTGCAAGGTTTGGACCCGGTTAAAACAAGGATTAGATCCACTCTATATTTTAAAACCATACAAGTCTACCATCACACTAGTATTCTTAGCAAAGCAATAGAAGAAAACTCCATCCCACCAGGCATGGAGAAGAAAACACTACAACTTACTAACTTCATAAAGCCAGCAGGCCCCACACAGAAGGTTAAAGATAAAATTAAAGAAAATACTTACCTCTGGATGAAGAATAACTTACAAATATTACAGGATCACTATGAGGAGACAGAATCAAAACTCATGGAGTTAGTGGAGAGCAGCCAGCCATTCCAACCATCAGCATGGCAAATTGCAACCAACATGAGTAAAAAAAGATATGGTCGTCGACTCACAACATTAGTTTTGGAGGAAGCACGCCAAAACTTACGTGATTGGGCTGCTTACTATCCTGATGCAGATCTCACACCACCCATCCACTACACTTCGGTAGGGTCCCAAACCGAGGGCCTGGAGGACACCAACCCTGCTGTGAGGACGAAGACTTCCCCCTCCCCGGTCATCTCCACTCCACAAGAGGGTAAGGAACGGGCGGTACGACAAGAGGGACCCCCACGGAGTTCCCCGACACCGACCCACCAACCACCCCGAGGGATGGAGGGACCCCACCCCAGCAGGGTTCAGAGGGAGGCACCAGCCACCACCCACCAGGCCCGGATCCCAGCAACCACCGACAGGACAGACAGGAGGGAAACCTGCCCACCACCACAGCCCGCCCTTCTACAGCGGATCCACCGGAGGGATGAGACCACCACCCAGCGGACCTCCCACCGGCAGAAGATCCCACTTGGGGTGACGAGCAACCTGCAGACCTCCTTCAACTGGGGGACCCAACCACACCCAGCCCGCAACGCACTGCCGAGAACCAGGGTCCCTTCAACAGACCAACGGATCCCTTGGACGAGACATTGAACCAGTCTTAATTTAGAAAAATGTTCTTAATAAAGTCTGTAGAACTTTTAAATATACACTAGCTCCAATCTTAATTTCTAAAAACTCTTAATCCTTCTCTCACTACCTCCCCTCCCCCTCCCCCTCTCCTAAACCTAACTTTCCCCTCCCCCCTCTCTTCCCCCTCCCACCTTCTCTGATCTCCAATTTTACCCTAACCTCCCGCCCCCCTCTCTTGCCTAACCCTAAGGACCCACCCCCCTTAAAACATTACCCCCCTTCCCCTCCCACCCTTCTTTTCCCTCCCTTTTACTCTCTTTTTAATTTCTTAAAAAACAATGAAGGTGTTACACCAAATTTTAAGAATTAATGTGTTATTACCAGGTTTTTACAACACCTTTTAAAATGATCCTTTTAATATTGGAAAAACACTGTTTTTAAAAGTATGACCTGTCGCCCGTGCTTTTCTCGTTTATGTAAATTACCTAACCCTGCCAGAGCCAGCTATGCTTACAGTGCAAACATATACTAAATATTAAAAGGAAAAAACGTACTTTATTCCCCTTTTCTTAAAACATCCTTCTCCTTTTATTTTATTTTTATGGAGCCTTAAAAGTATTTAAAGTCTACTTTCTTTCAGAGATTTAGTCCACATCTCTTTTTATACTCCTTTTATATGAATTTCTTAAACAATTACTTCTTTTATTATTTCTTCACTTCCTGTTTGTTAGGCTCTGTTTCCTTCCAGAGAGGCAGCCGTAAATCCTAAAGTGACCACACGGGGGAGCCAAATGAATACATAGCAGATGGACTACAACCGAGAAAAACTACAAAGATGGTGTTCCACTTCCTGCTTTGACTCCTCCCACATCCTGTAAACTCCCTCCACAGGAACTAGAAAAGCCTGCTGCAGCAAACATTTCTCCAATGCCCCTGAGGAAGACGACACGTCGAAACGTTGGGCCTTTTAATTTTTCTCCTTTTTTACTCTTTGCAGAGACTGAGGATTTTAAGAATTTATTTGCTTTTTTGATTTTGACTGAGCTCAGCAAAGTTTGTTTTTTAACTGGTTAAATGCAAGTGGGACAGTTAATCCACACAACACCAGGCAGCTGCAGACAAGGAGATTGATCCACGGCCTCCTGAAAAAGCAGATCCTCCTGCACGGCGAGATCCGGACCTCGACTCATCTCCACAGCGGCTTGGATTCGAGGTTAGTGTGGCACACGGGATTCTGGTTGAGCCTCTCTGGAACGGAATCATCCCAATTGTACAAAGTTTTAACAAACAAATTTTTATCCTTTTAAGATTTAAGAACCACCCTCAGTCATTTAAAATCTTAGCTTTTATCAATCCTCTTTTAATCTACAACTTTACCTCTTACAATTGATTTTGGGGATGATTTATTCTTTATAAGAAAAGGATTTTACTGGTTTTAATCACCCTTGAGGATAAGTGAACTCAGTTTTATCCACTCTTTGAGAAATGTCAACCTTTTAAATAATCATTCTTCTACTGCTTTTACACTCACTCCCCCATTAATCCTTCTTTTGTATTTACCTCTCTACTTACCTTTTATTTACCTTTTTACTTACCTTTTTACTTACCTTTACTTCCTTGAGAGATGCTTTCCACCTTGGAGAACCTGGTGAATACTCACTTCCCCTACCAGCCGGACGAATCCTGGGACCCACACACCTGCTTATGGCCTCAAGTGGACCTGCAAGGTTTGGACCCGGTTAAAACAAGGATTAGATCCACTCTATATTTTAAAACCATACAAGTCTACCATCACACTAGTATTCTTAGCAAAGCAATAGAAGAAAACTCCATCCCACCAGGCATGGAGAAGAAAACACTACAACTTACTAACTTCATAAAGCCAGCAGGCCCCACACAGAAGGTTAAAGATAAAATTAAAGAAAATACTTACCTCTGGATGAAGAATAACTTACAAATATTACAGGATCACTATGAGGAGACAGAATCAAAACTCATGGAGTTAGTGGAGAGCAGCCAGCCATTCCAACCATCAGCATGGCAAATTGCAACCAACATGAGTAAAAAAAGATATGGTCGTCGACTCACAACATTAGTTTTGGAGGAAGCACGCCAAAACTTACGTGATTGGGCTGCTTACTATCCTGATGCAGATCTCACACCACCCATCCACTACACTTCGGTAGGGTCCCAAACCGAGGGCCTGGAGGACACCAACCCTGCTGTGAGGACGAAGACTTCCCCCTCCCCGGTCATCTCCACTCCACAAGAGGGTAAGGAACGGGCGGTACGACAAGAGGGACCCCCACGGAGTTCCCCGACACCGACCCACCAACCACCCCGAGGGATGGAGGGACCCCACCCCAGCAGGGTTCAGAGGGAGGCACCAGCCACCACCCACCAGGCCCGGATCCCAGCAACCACCGACAGGACAGACAGGAGGGAAACCTGCCCACCACCACAGCCCGCCCTTCTACAGCGGATCCACCGGAGGGATGAGACCACCACCCAGCGGACCTCCCACCGGCAGAAGATCCCACTTGGGGTGACGAGCAACCTGCAGACCTCCTTCAACTGGGGGACCCAACCACACCCAGCCCGCAACGCACTGCCGAGAACCAGGGTCCCTTCAACAGACCAACGGATCCCTTGGACGAGACATTGAACCAGTCTTAATTTAGAAAAATGTTCTTAATAAAGTCTGTAGAACTTTTAAATATACACTAGCTCCAATCTTAATTTCTAAAAACTCTTAATCCTTCTCTCACTACCTCCCCTCCCCCTCCCCCTCTCCTAAACCTAACTTTCCCCTCCCCCCTCTCTTCCCCCTCCCACCTTCTCTGATCTCCAATTTTACCCTAACCTCCCGCCCCCCTCTCTTGCCTAACCCTAAGGACCCACCCCCCTTAAAACATTACCCCCCTTCCCCTCCCACCCTTCTTTTCCCTCCCTTTTACTCTCTTTTTAATTTCTTAAAAAAAATGAAGGTGTTACACCAAATTTTAAGAATTAATGTGTTATTACCAGGTTTTTACAACACCTTTTAAAATGATCCTTTTAATATTGGAAAAACACTGTTTTTAAAAGTATGACCTGTCGCCCGTGCTTTTCTCGTTTATGTAAATTACCTAACCCTGCCAGAGCCAGCTATGCTTACAGTGCAAACATATACTAAATATTAAAAGGAAAAAACGTACTTTATTCCCCTTTTCTTAAAACATCCTTCTCCTTTTATTTTATTTTTATGGAGCCTTAAAAGTATTTAAAGTCTACTTTCTTTCAGAGATTTAGTCCACATCTCCTTTTATACTCCTTTTATATGAATTTCTTAAACAATTACTTCTTTTATTATTTCTTCACTTCCTGTTTGTTAGGCTCTGTTTCCTTCCAGAGAGGCAGCCGTAAATCCTAAAGTGACCACACGGGGGAGCCAAATGAATACATAGCAGATGGACTACAACCGAGAAAAACTACAAAGATGGTGTTCCACTTCCTGCTTTGACTCCTCCCACATCCTGTAAACTCCCTCCACAGGAACTAGAAAAGCCTGCTGCAGCAAACATTTCTCCAATGCCCCTGAGGAAGACGACACGTCGAAACGTTGGGCCTTTTAATTTTTCTCCTTTTTTACTCTTTGCAGAGACTGAGGATTTTAAGAATTTATTTGCTTTTTTGATTTTGACTGAGCTCAGCAAAGTTTGTTTTTTAACTGGTTAAATGCAAGTGGGACAGTTAATCCACACAACACCAGGCAGCTGCAGACAAGGAGATTGATCCACGGCCTCCTGAAAAAGCAGATCCTCCTGCACGGCGAGATCCGGACCTCGACTCATCTCCACAGCGGCTTGGATTCGAGGTTAGTGTGGCACACGGGATTCTGGTTGAGCCTCTCTGGAACGGAATCATCCCAATTGTACAAAGTTTTAACAAACAAATTTTTATCCTTTTAAGATTTAAGAACCACCCTCAGTCATTTAAAATCTTAGCTTTTATCAATCCTCTTTTAATCTACAACTTTACCTCTTACAATTGATTTTGGGGATGATTTATTCTTTATAAGAAAAGGATTTTACTGGTTTTAATCACCCTTGAGGATAAGTGAACTCAGTTTTATCCACTCTTTGAGAAATGTCAACCTTTTAAATAATCATTCTTCTACTGCTTTTACACTCACTCCCCCATTAATCCTTCTTTTGTATTTACCTCTCTACTTACCTTTTATTTACCTTTTTACTTACCTTTTTACTTACCTTTACTTCCTTGAGAGATGCTTTCCACCTTGGAGAACCTGGTGAATACTCACTTCCCCTACCAGCCGGACGAATCCTGGGACCCACACACCTGCTTATGGCCTCAAGTGGACCTGCAAGGTTTGGACCCGGTTAAAACAAGGATTAGATCCACTCTATATTTTAAAACCATACAAGTCTACCATCACACTAGTATTCTTAGCAAAGCAATAGTAGAAAACTCCATCCCACCAGGCATGGAGAAGAAAACACTACAACTTACTAACTTCATAAAGCCAGCAGGCCCCACACAGAAGGTTAAAGATAAAATTAAAGAAAATACTTACCTCTGGATGAAGAATAACTTACAAATATTACAGGATCACTATGAGGAGACAGAATCAAAACTCATGGAGTTAGTGGAGAGCAGCCAGCCATTCCAACCATCAGCATGGCAAATTGCAACCAACATGAGTAAAAAAAGATATGGTCGTCGACTCACAACATTAGTTTTGGAGGAAGCACGCCAAAACTTACGTGATTGGGCTGCTTACTATCCTGATGCAGATCTCACACCACCCATCCACTACACTTCGGTAGGGTCCCAAACCGAGGGCCTGGAGGACACCAACCCTGCTGTGAGGACGAAGACTTCCCCCTCCCCGGTCATCTCCACTCCACAAGAGGGTAAGGAACGGGCGGTACGACAAGAGGGACCCCCACGGAGTTCCCCGACACCGACCCACCAACCACCCCGAGGGATGGAGGGACCCCACCCCAGCAGGGTTCAGAGGGAGGCACCAGCCACCACCCACCAGGCCCGGATCCCAGCAACCACCGACAGGACAGACAGGAGGGAAACCTGCCCACCACCACAGCCCGCCCTTCTACAGCGGATCCACCGGAGGGATGAGACCACCACCCAGCGGACCTCCCACCGGCAGAAGATCCCACTTGGGGTGACGAGCAACCTGCAGACCTCCTTCAACTGGGGGACCCAACCACACCCAGCCCGCAACGCACTGCCGAGAACCAGGGTCCCTTCAACAGACCAACGGATCCCTTGGACGAGACATTGAACCAGTCTTAATTTAGAAAAATGTTCTTAATAAAGTCTGTAGAACTTTTAAATATACACTAGCTCCAATCTTAATTTCTAAAAACTCTTAATCCTTCTCTCACTACCTCCCCTCCCCCTCCCCCTCTCCTAAACCTAACTTTCCCCTCCCCCCTCTCTTCCCCCTCCCACCTTCTCTGATCTCCAATTTTACCCTAACCTCCCGCCCCCCTCTCTTGCCTAACCCTAAGGACCCACCCCCCTTAAAACATTACCCCCCTTCCCCTCCCACCCTTCTTTTCCCTCCCTTTTACTCTCTTTTTAATTTCTTAAAAAAAATGAAGGTGTTACACCAAATTTTAAGAATTAATGTGTTATTACCAGGTTTTTACAACACCTTTTAAAATGATCCTTTTAATATTGGAAAAACACTGTTTTTAAAAGTATGACCTGTCGCCCGTGCTTTTCTCGTTTATGTAAATTACCTAACCCTGCCAGAGCCAGCTATGCTTACAGTGCAAACATATACTAAATATTAAAAGGAAAAAACGTACTTTATTCCCCTTTTCTTAAAACATCCTTCTCCTTTTATTTTATTTTTATGGAGCCTTAAAAGTATTTAAAGTCTACTTTCTTTCAGAGATTTAGTCCACATCTCCTTTTATACTCCTTTTATATGAATTTCTTAAACAATTACTTCTTTTATTATTTCTTCACTTCCTGTTTGTTAGGCTCTGTTTCCTTCCAGAGAGGCAGCCGTAAATCCTAAAGTGACCACACGGGGGAGCCAAATGAATACATAGCAGATGGACTACAACCGAGAAAAACTACAAAGATGGTGTTCCACTTCCTGCTTTGACTCCTCCCACATCCTGTAAACTCCCTCCACAGGAACTAGAAAAGCCTGCTGCAGCAAACATTTCTCCAATGCCCCTGAGGAAGACGACACGTCGAAACGTTGGGCCTTTTAATTTTTCTCCTTTTTTACTCTTTGCAGAGACTGAGGATTTTAAGAATTTATTTGCTTTTTTGATTTTGACTGAGCTCAGCAAAGTTTGTTTTTTAACTGGTTAAATGCAAGTGGGACAGTTAATCCACACAACACCAGGCAGCTGCAGACAAGGAGATTGATCCACGGCCTCCTGAAAAAGCAGATCCTCCTGCACGGCGAGATCCGGACCTCGACTCATCTCCACAGCGGCTTGGATTCGAGGTTAGTGTGGCACACGGGATTCTGGTTGAGCCTCTCTGGAACGGAATCATCCCAATTGTACAAAGTTTTAACAAACAAATTTTTATCCTTTTAAGATTTAAGAACCACCCTCAGTCATTTAAAATCTTAGCTTTTATCAATCCTCTTTTAATCTACAACTTTACCTCTTACAATTGATTTTGGGGATGATTTATTCTTTATAAGAAAAGGATTTTACTGGTTTTAATCACCCTTGAGGATAAGTGAACTCAGTTTTATCCACTCTTTGAGAAATGTCAACCTTTTAAATAATCATTCTTCTACTGCTTTTACACTCACTCCCCCATTAATCCTTCTTTTGTATTTACCTCTCTACTTACCTTTTATTTACCTTTTTACTTACCTTTTTACTTACCTTTACTTCCTTGAGAGATGCTTTCCACCTTGGAGAACCTGGTGAATACTCACTTCCCCTACCAGCCGGACGAATCCTGGGACCCACACACCTGCTTATGGCCTCAAGTGGACCTGCAAGGTTTGGACCCGGTTAAAACAAGGATTAGATCCACTCTATATTTTAAAACCATACAAGTCTACCATCACACTAGTATTCTTAGCAAAGCAATAGTAGAAAACTCCATCCCACCAGGCATGGAGAAGAAAACACTACAACTTACTAACTTCATAAAGCCAGCAGGCCCCACACAGAAGGTTAAAGATAAAATTAAAGAAAATACTTACCTCTGGATGAAGAATAACTTACAAATATTACAGGATCACTATGAGGAGACAGAATCAAAACTCATGGAGTTAGTGGAGAGCAGCCAGCCATTCCAACCATCAGCATGGCAAATTGCAACCAACATGAGTAAAAAAAGATATGGTCGTCGACTCACAACATTAGTTTTGGAGGAAGCACGCCAAAACTTACGTGATTGGGCTGCTTACTATCCTGATGCAGATCTCACACCACCCATCCACTACACTTCGGTAGGGTCCCAAACCGAGGGCCTGGAGGACACCAACCCTGCTGTGAGGACGAAGACTTCCCCCTCCCCGGTCATCTCCACTCCACAAGAGGGTAAGGAACGGGCGGTACGACAAGAGGGACCCCCACGGAGTTCCCCGACACCGACCCACCAACCACCCCGAGGGATGGAGGGACCCCACCCCAGCAGGGTTCAGAGGGAGGCACCAGCCACCACCCACCAGGCCCGGATCCCAGCAACCACCGACAGGACAGACAGGAGGGAAACCTGCCCACCACCACAGCCCGCCCTTCTACAGCGGATCCACCGGAGGGATGAGACCACCACCCAGCGGACCTCCCACCGGCAGAAGATCCCACTTGGGGTGACGAGCAACCTGCAGACCTCCTTCAACTGGGGGACCCAACCACACCCAGCCCGCAACGCACTGCCGAGAACCAGGGTCCCTTCAACAGACCAACGGATCCCTTGGACGAGACATTGAACCAGTCTTAATTTAGAAAAATGTTCTTAATAAAGTCTGTAGAACTTTTAAATATACACTAGCTCCAATCTTAATTTCTAAAAACTCTTAATCCTTCTCTCACTACCTCCCCTCCCCCTCCCCCTCTCCTAAACCTAACTTTCCCCTCCCCCCTCTCTTCCCCCTCCCACCTTCTCTGATCTCCAATTTTACCCTAACCTCCCGCCCCCCTCTCTTGCCTAACCCTAAGGACCCACCCCCCTTAAAACATTACCCCCCTTCCCCTCCCACCCTTCTTTTCCCTCCCTTTTACTCTCTTTTTAATTTCTTAAAAAAAATGAAGGTGTTACACCAAATTTTAAGAATTAATGTGTTATTACCAGGTTTTTACAACACCTTTTAAAATGATCCTTTTAATATTGGAAAAACACTGTTTTTAAAAGTATGACCTGTCGCCCGTGCTTTTCTCGTTTATGTAAATTACCTAACCCTGCCAGAGCCAGCTATGCTTACAGTGCAAACATATACTAAATATTAAAAGGAAAAAACGTACTTTATTCCCCTTTTCTTAAAACATCCTTCTCCTTTTATTTTATTTTTATGGAGCCTTAAAAGTATTTAAAGTCTACTTTCTTTCAGAGATTTAGTCCACATCTCCTTTTATACTCCTTTTATATGAATTTCTTAAACAATTACTTCTTTTATTATTTCTTCACTTCCTGTTTGTTAGGCTCTGTTTCCTTCCAGAGAGGCAGCCGTAAATCCTAAAGTGACCACACGGGGGAGCCAAATGAATACATAGCAGATGGACTACAACCGAGAAAAACTACAAAGATGGTGTTCCACTTCCTGCTTTGACTCCTCCCACATCCTGTAAACTCCCTCCACAGGAACTAGAAAAGCCTGCTGCAGCAAACATTTCTCCAATGCCCCTGAGGAAGACGACACGTCGAAACGTTGGGCCTTTTAATTTTTCTCCTTTTTTACTCTTTGCAGAGACTGAGGATTTTAAGAATTTATTTGCTTTTTTGATTTTGACTGAGCTCAGCAAAGTTTGTTTTTTAACTGGTTAAATGCAAGTGGGACAGTTAATCCACACAACACCAGGCAGCTGCAGACAAGGAGATTGATCCACGGCCTCCTGAAAAAGCAGATCCTCCTGCACGGCGAGATCCGGACCTCGACTCATCTCCACAGCGGCTTGGATTCGAGGTTAGTGTGGCACACGGGATTCTGGTTGAGCCTCTCTGGAACGGAATCATCCCAATTGTACAAAGTTTTAACAAACAAATTTTTATCCTTTTAAGATTTAAGAACCACCCTCAGTCATTTAAAATCTTAGCTTTTATCAATCCTCTTTTAATCTACAACTTTACCTCTTACAATTGATTTTGGGGATGATTTATTCTTTATAAGAAAAGGATTTTACTGGTTTTAATCACCCTTGAGGATAAGTGAACTCAGTTTTATCCACTCTTTGAGAAATGTCAACCTTTTAAATAATCATTCTTCTACTGCTTTTACACTCACTCCCCCATTAATCCTTCTTTTGTATTTACCTCTCTACTTACCTTTTATTTACCTTTTTACTTACCTTTTTACTTACCTTTACTTCCTTGAGAGATGCTTTCCACCTTGGAGAACCTGGTGAATACTCACTTCCCCTACCAGCCGGACGAATCCTGGGACCCACACACCTGCTTATGGCCTCAAGTGGACCTGCAAGGTTTGGACCCGGTTAAAACAAGGATTAGATCCACTCTATATTTTAAAACCATACAAGTCTACCATCACACTAGTATTCTTAGCAAAGCAATAGTAGAAAACTCCATCCCACCAGGCATGGAGAAGAAAACACTACAACTTACTAACTTCATAAAGCCAGCAGGCCCCACACAGAAGGTTAAAGATAAAATTAAAGAAAATACTTACCTCTGGATGAAGAATAACTTACAAATATTACAGGATCACTATGAGGAGACAGAATCAAAACTCATGGAGTTAGTGGAGAGCAGCCAGCCATTCCAACCATCAGCATGGCAAATTGCAACCAACATGAGTAAAAAAAGATATGGTCGTCGACTCACAACATTAGTTTTGGAGGAAGCACGCCAAAACTTACGTGATTGGGCTGCTTACTATCCTGATGCAGATCTCACACCACCCATCCACTACACTTCGGTAGGGTCCCAAACCGAGGGCCTGGAGGACACCAACCCTGCTGTGAGGACGAAGACTTCCCCCTCCCCGGTCATCTCCACTCCACAAGAGGGTAAGGAACGGGCGGTACGACAAGAGGGACCCCCACGGAGTTCCCCGACACCGACCCACCAACCACCCCGAGGGATGGAGGGACCCCACCCCAGCAGGGTTCAGAGGGAGGCACCAGCCACCACCCACCAGGCCCGGATCCCAGCAACCACCGACAGGACAGACAGGAGGGAAACCTGCCCACCACCACAGCCCGCCCTTCTACAGCGGATCCACCGGAGGGATGAGACCACCACCCAGCGGACCTCCCACCGGCAGAAGATCCCACTTGGGGTGACGAGCAACCTGCAGACCTCCTTCAACTGGGGGACCCAACCACACCCAGCCCGCAACGCACTGCCGAGAACCAGGGTCCCTTCAACAGACCAACGGATCCCTTGGACGAGACATTGAACCAGTCTTAATTTAGAAAAATGTTCTTAATAAAGTCTGTAGAACTTTTAAATATACACTAGCTCCAATCTTAATTTCTAAAAACTCTTAATCCTTCTCTCACTACCTCCCCTCCCCCTCCCCCTCTCCTAAACCTAACTTTCCCCTCCCCCCTCTCTTCCCCCTCCCACCTTCTCTGATCTCCAATTTTACCCTAACCTCCCGCCCCCCTCTCTTGCCTAACCCTAAGGACCCACCCCCCTTAAAACATTACCCCCCTTCCCCTCCCACCCTTCTTTTCCCTCCCTTTTACTCTCTTTTTAATTTCTTAAAAAAAATGAAGGTGTTACACCAAATTTTAAGAATTAATGTGTTATTACCAGGTTTTTACAACACCTTTTAAAATGATCCTTTTAATATTGGAAAAACACTGTTTTTAAAAGTATGACCTGTCGCCCGTGCTTTTCTCGTTTATGTAAATTACCTAACCCTGCCAGAGCCAGCTATGCTTACAGTGCAAACATATACTAAATATTAAAAGGAAAAAACGTACTTTATTCCCCTTTTCTTAAAACATCCTTCTCCTTTTATTTTATTTTTATGGAGCCTTAAAAGTATTTAAAGTCTACTTTCTTTCAGAGATTTAGTCCACATCTCCTTTTATACTCCTTTTATATGAATTTCTTAAACAATTACTTCTTTTATTATTTCTTCACTTCCTGTTTGTTAGGCTCTGTTTCCTTCCAGAGAGGCAGCCGTAAATCCTAAAGTGACCACACGGGGGAGCCAAATGAATACATAGCAGATGGACTACAACCGAGAAAAACTACAAAGATGGTGTTCCACTTCCTGCTTTGACTCCTCCCACATCCTGTAAACTCCCTCCACAGGAACTAGAAAAGCCTGCTGCAGCAAACATTTCTCCAATGCCCCTGAGGAAGACGACACGTCGAAACGTTGGGCCTTTTAATTTTTCTCCTTTTTTACTCTTTGCAGAGACTGAGGATTTTAAGAATTTATTTGCTTTTTTGATTTTGACTGAGCTCAGCAAAGTTTGTTTTTTAACTGGTTAAATGCAAGTGGGACAGTTAATCCACACAACACCAGGCAGCTGCAGACAAGGAGATTGATCCACGGCCTCCTGAAAAAGCAGATCCTCCTGCACGGCGAGATCCGGACCTCGACTCATCTCCACAGCGGCTTGGATTCGAGGTTAGTGTGGCACACGGGATTCTGGTTGAGCCTCTCTGGAACGGAATCATCCCAATTGTACAAAGTTTTAACAAACAAATTTTTATCCTTTTAAGATTTAAGAACCACCCTCAGTCATTTAAAATCTTAGCTTTTATCAATCCTCTTTTAATCTACAACTTTACCTCTTACAATTGATTTTGGGGATGATTTATTCTTTATAAGAAAAGGATTTTACTGGTTTTAATCACCCTTGAGGATAAGTGAACTCAGTTTTATCCACTCTTTGAGAAATGTCAACCTTTTAAATAATCATTCTTCTACTGCTTTTACACTCACTCCCCCATTAATCCTTCTTTTGTATTTACCTCTCTACTTACCTTTTATTTACCTTTTTACTTACCTTTTTACTTACCTTTACTTCCTTGAGAGATGCTTTCCACCTTGGAGAACCTGGTGAATACTCACTTCCCCTACCAGCCGGACGAATCCTGGGACCCACACACCTGCTTATGGCCTCAAGTGGACCTGCAAGGTTTGGACCCGGTTAAAACAAGGATTAGATCCACTCTATATTTTAAAACCATACAAGTCTACCATCACACTAGTATTCTTAGCAAAGCAATAGTAGAAAACTCCATCCCACCAGGCATGGAGAAGAAAACACTACAACTTACTAACTTCATAAAGCCAGCAGGCCCCACACAGAAGGTTAAAGATAAAATTAAAGAAAATACTTACCTCTGGATGAAGAATAACTTACAAATATTACAGGATCACTATGAGGAGACAGAATCAAAACTCATGGAGTTAGTGGAGAGCAGCCAGCCATTCCAACCATCAGCATGGCAAATTGCAACCAACATGAGTAAAAAAAGATATGGTCGTCGACTCACAACATTAGTTTTGGAGGAAGCACGCCAAAACTTACGTGATTGGGCTGCTTACTATCCTGATGCAGATCTCACACCACCCATCCACTACACTTCGGTAGGGTCCCAAACCGAGGGCCTGGAGGACACCAACCCTGCTGTGAGGACGAAGACTTCCCCCTCCCCGGTCATCTCCACTCCACAAGAGGGTAAGGAACGGGCGGTACGACAAGAGGGACCCCCACGGAGTTCCCCGACACCGACCCACCAACCACCCCGAGGGATGGAGGGACCCCACCCCAGCAGGGTTCAGAGGGAGGCACCAGCCACCACCCACCAGGCCCGGATCCCAGCAACCACCGACAGGACAGACAGGAGGGAAACCTGCCCACCACCACAGCCCGCCCTTCTACAGCGGATCCACCGGAGGGATGAGACCACCACCCAGCGGACCTCCCACCGGCAGAAGATCCCACTTGGGGTGACGAGCAACCTGCAGACCTCCTTCAACTGGGGGACCCAACCACACCCAGCCCGCAACGCACTGCCGAGAACCAGGGTCCCTTCAACAGACCAACGGATCCCTTGGACGAGACATTGAACCAGTCTTAATTTAGAAAAATGTTCTTAATAAAGTCTGTAGAACTTTTAAATATACACTAGCTCCAATCTTAATTTCTAAAAACTCTTAATCCTTCTCTCACTACCTCCCCTCCCCCTCCCCCTCTCCTAAACCTAACTTTCCCCTCCCCCCTCTCTTCCCCCTCCCACCTTCTCTGATCTCCAATTTTACCCTAACCTCCCGCCCCCCTCTCTTGCCTAACCCTAAGGACCCACCCCCCTTAAAACATTACCCCCCTTCCCCTCCCACCCTTCTTTTCCCTCCCTTTTACTCTCTTTTTAATTTCTTAAAAAAAATGAAGGTGTTACACCAAATTTTAAGAATTAATGTGTTATTACCAGGTTTTTACAACACCTTTTAAAATGATCCTTTTAATATTGGAAAAACACTGTTTTTAAAAGTATGACCTGTCGCCCGTGCTTTTCTCGTTTATGTAAATTACCTAACCCTGCCAGAGCCAGCTATGCTTACAGTGCAAACATATACTAAATATTAAAAGGAAAAAACGTACTTTATTCCCCTTTTCTTAAAACATCCTTCTCCTTTTATTTTATTTTTATGGAGCCTTAAAAGTATTTAAAGTCTACTTTCTTTCAGAGATTTAGTCCACATCTCCTTTTATACTCCTTTTATATGAATTTCTTAAACAATTACTTCTTTTATTATTTCTTCACTTCCTGTTTGTTAGGCTCTGTTTCCTTCCAGAGAGGCAGCCGTAAATCCTAAAGTGACCACACGGGGGAGCCAAATGAATACATAGCAGATGGACTACAACCGAGAAAAACTACAAAGATGGTGTTCCACTTCCTGCTTTGACTCCTCCCACATCCTGTAAACTCCCTCCACAGGAACTAGAAAAGCCTGCTGCAGCAAACATTTCTCCAATGCCCCTGAGGAAGACGACACGTCGAAACGTTGGGCCTTTTAATTTTTCTCCTTTTTTACTCTTTGCAGAGACTGAGGATTTTAAGAATTTATTTGCTTTTTTGATTTTGACTGAGCTCAGCAAAGTTTGTTTTTTAACTGGTTAAATGCAAGTGGGACAGTTAATCCACACAACACCAGGCAGCTGCAGACAAGGAGATTGATCCACGGCCTCCTGAAAAAGCAGATCCTCCTGCACGGCGAGATCCGGACCTCGACTCATCTCCACAGCGGCTTGGATTCGAGGTTAGTGTGGCACACGGGATTCTGGTTGAGCCTCTCTGGAACGGAATCATCCCAATTGTACAAAGTTTTAACAAACAAATTTTTATCCTTTTAAGATTTAAGAACCACCCTCAGTCATTTAAAATCTTAGCTTTTATCAATCCTCTTTTAATCTACAACTTTACCTCTTACAATTGATTTTGGGGATGATTTATTCTTTATAAGAAAAGGATTTTACTGGTTTTAATCACCCTTGAGGATAAGTGAACTCAGTTTTATCCACTCTTTGAGAAATGTCAACCTTTTAAATAATCATTCTTCTACTGCTTTTACACTCACTCCCCCATTAATCCTTCTTTTGTATTTACCTCTCTACTTACCTTTTATTTACCTTTTTACTTACCTTTTTACTTACCTTTACTTCCTTGAGAGATGCTTTCCACCTTGGAGAACCTGGTGAATACTCACTTCCCCTACCAGCCGGACGAATCCTGGGACCCACACACCTGCTTATGGCCTCAAGTGGACCTGCAAGGTTTGGACCCGGTTAAAACAAGGATTAGATCCACTCTATATTTTAAAACCATACAAGTCTACCATCACACTAGTATTCTTAGCAAAGCAATAGTAGAAAACTCCATCCCACCAGGCATGGAGAAGAAAACACTACAACTTACTAACTTCATAAAGCCAGCAGGCCCCACACAGAAGGTTAAAGATAAAATTAAAGAAAATACTTACCTCTGGATGAAGAATAACTTACAAATATTACAGGATCACTATGAGGAGACAGAATCAAAACTCATGGAGTTAGTGGAGAGCAGCCAGCCATTCCAACCATCAGCATGGCAAATTGCAACCAACATGAGTAAAAAAAGATATGGTCGTCGACTCACAACATTAGTTTTGGAGGAAGCACGCCAAAACTTACGTGATTGGGCTGCTTACTATCCTGATGCAGATCTCACACCACCCATCCACTACACTTCGGTAGGGTCCCAAACCGAGGGCCTGGAGGACACCAACCCTGCTGTGAGGACGAAGACTTCCCCCTCCCCGGTCATCTCCACTCCACAAGAGGGTAAGGAACGGGCGGTACGACAAGAGGGACCCCCACGGAGTTCCCCGACACCGACCCACCAACCACCCCGAGGGATGGAGGGACCCCACCCCAGCAGGGTTCAGAGGGAGGCACCAGCCACCACCCACCAGGCCCGGATCCCAGCAACCACCGACAGGACAGACAGGAGGGAAACCTGCCCACCACCACAGCCCGCCCTTCTACAGCGGATCCACCGGAGGGATGAGACCACCACCCAGCGGACCTCCCACCGGCAGAAGATCCCACTTGGGGTGACGAGCAACCTGCAGACCTCCTTCAACTGGGGGACCCAACCACACCCAGCCCGCAACGCACTGCCGAGAACCAGGGTCCCTTCAACAGACCAACGGATCCCTTGGACGAGACATTGAACCAGTCTTAATTTAGAAAAATGTTCTTAATAAAGTCTGTAGAACTTTTAAATATACACTAGCTCCAATCTTAATTTCTAAAAACTCTTAATCCTTCTCTCACTACCTCCCCTCCCCCTCCCCCTCTCCTAAACCTAACTTTCCCCTCCCCCCTCTCTTCCCCCTCCCACCTTCTCTGATCTCCAATTTTACCCTAACCTCCCGCCCCCCTCTCTTGCCTAACCCTAAGGACCCACCCCCCTTAAAACATTACCCCCCTTCCCCTCCCACCCTTCTTTTCCCTCCCTTTTACTCTCTTTTTAATTTCTTAAAAAAAATGAAGGTGTTACACCAAATTTTAAGAATTAATGTGTTATTACCAGGTTTTTACAACACCTTTTAAAATGATCCTTTTAATATTGGAAAAACACTGTTTTTAAAAGTATGACCTGTCGCCCGTGCTTTTCTCGTTTATGTAAATTACCTAACCCTAACCCTAACCCTAACCCTAACCCTAACCCTAACCCTAACCCTAACCCCTAACCCTAACCCTAACCCTAACCCCAACCCCAACCCCAACCCCAACCCCAACCCCAACCCTAACCCTAACCCTAACCCTAACCCTAACCCTAACCCTAACCTAAGGTCTCTAAAAACATAGTATAACCTAATTTAAGGAATTTAGTTGAAGAAAACACAACACATATTAAGAATATCCTTTATTTCATATATATATAATTATAAAAAACAGTTGGAGGGGTACCAAATGTCAAAAACAGGTATACAAGAAGGAGAGCTCCTCTAGCTCCGCCCCCCTGGAGTATAAAAGAATGAAGCTCAGAGCAAGAAGCTCATTCAGAGATGGGACCTGCTAAGGGAAACAGCCCACAGGGAAACCATAAAAAAGAGTGTGCAGTCCTGATGAAGGCCAAGAAGAGCCGAAACGTTGACACAGGCATACTCTTAAAAATCAAAAATGATCATAAATAATTTTTTGAAGAGGACAAGAGTCCTCTAAAAATACCAAACCTCAACAAAGGCAACAAACCTAAACCTAGGAACACAAAACCCAAACAAGGGCACCAATCCAAATTCGGAAACCATACATATATGAAATAAAGGGAAATAAAACTAATTGAAAATACTTACCTGGGTCTATGATGGGAGGGGGATCCCCAGTGGATGGACCGTGCACTTACCGTCTCCTTCGGGGGGCGGTACCACTTTCCCAACACCTAACCAGCCTGTGCCTCCCTGGGGAGAACCTTACCGTCTTGACCTACAAACCCAAAATTAAAGGGAGAAAGAAAGGAAAAAGGAGGAAGGAAAGGAGGTGAAAGGAGGATGGATGATGGAAAGGGAGAGAAGAAAAGGACAAGGAATAGAGAAATGGGTACAGAAAAAAAGCAAGGAAACTTAAAATTTGCCATAGAGCCCAAAGAGGGATGGCAGGGAGCCCAAAATGCGTGCCCCAATAATTATGTCCGGTAGCCCAAGATGCGTGCTAACCAAAAATGGACCAAGCCCAAATTCGGAGTCTTTTGTGACCTTGCTAAGTATGGACCCTACCTCTAAGTCCAAATCCGACTCTCTAGCCCTAACCCTAACCCAATCCTAACCCTAACCTCATTCCTAACCCTAAATCCGGGATGGAACCCTACAGTTGGCCTAATCCTAAACCTAAGGACTCTGGAACCCCAAAGTGGACCTATAACTCTAATTAAAAATCCAAAATGTGATTCAATAAGTCTCAAACATGATCAAAAAAATTATAATGGGCCATCGATAATTAATCCTAAACCTAAGGTCTCTAAAAACATAGTATAACCTAATTTAAGGAATTTAGTTGAAGAAAACACAACACATATTAAGAATATCCTTTATTTCATATATATATAATTATAAAAAACAGTTGGAGGGGTACCAAATGTCAAAAACAGGTATACAAGAAGGAGAGCTCCTCTAGCTCCGCCCCCCTGGAGTATAAAAGAATGAAGCTCAGAGCAAGAAGCTCATTCAGAGATGGGACCTGCTAAGGGAAACAGCCCACAGGGAAACCATAAAAAAGAGTGTGCAGTCCTGATGAAGGCCAAGAAGAGCCGAAACGTTGACACAGGCATACTCTTAAAAATCAAAAATGATCATAAATAATTTTTTGAAGAGGACAAGAGTCCTCTAAAAATACCAAACCTCAACAAAGGCAACAAACCTAAACCTAGGAACACAAAACCCAAACAAGGGCACCAATCCAAATTCGGAAACCATACATATATGAAATAAAGGGAAATAAAACTAATTGAAAATACTTACCTGGGTCTATGATGGGAGGGGGATCCCCAGTGGATGGACCGTGCACTTACCGTCTCCTTCGGGGGGCGGTACCACTTTCCCAACACCTAACCAGCCTGTGCCTCCCTGGGGAGAACCTTACCGTCTTGACCTACAAACCCAAAATTAAAGGGAGAAAGAAAGGAAAAAGGAGGAAGGAAAGGAGGTGAAAGGAGGATGGATGATGGAAAGGGAGAGAAGAAAAGGACAAGGAATAGAGAAATGGGTACAGAAAAAAAGCAAGGAAACTTAAAATTTGCCATAGAGCCCAAAGAGGGATGGCAGGGAGCCCAAAATGCGTGCCCCAATAATTATGTCCGGTAGCCCAAGATGCGTGCTAACCAAAAATGGACCAAGCCCAAATTCGGAGTCTTTTGTGACCTTGCTAAGTATGGACCCTACCTCTAAGTCCAAATCCGACTCTCTAGCCCTAACCCTAACCCAATCCTAACCCTAACCTCATTCCTAACCCTAAATCCGGGATGGAACCCTACAGTTGGCCTAATCCTAAACCTAAGGACTCTGGAACCCCAAAGTGGACCTATAACTCTAATTAAAAATCCAAAATGTGATTCAATAAGTCTCAAACATGATCAAAAAAATTATAATGGGCCATCGATAATTAATCCTAAACCTAAGGTCTCTAAAAACATAGTATAACCTAATTTAAGGAATTTAGTTGAAGAAAACACAACACATATTAAGAATATCCTTTATTTCATATATATATAATTATAAAAAACAGTTGGAGGGGTACCAAATGTCAAAAACAGGTATACAAGAAGGAGAGCTCCTCTAGCTCCGCCCCCCTGGAGTATAAAAGAATGAAGCTCAGAGCAAGAAGCTCATTCAGAGATGGGACCTGCTAAGGGAAACAGCCCACAGGGAAACCATAAAAAAGAGTGTGCAGTCCTGATGAAGGCCAAGAAGAGCCGAAACGTTGACACAGGCATACTCTTAAAAATCAAAAATGATCATAAATAATTTTTTGAAGAGGACAAGAGTCCTCTAAAAATACCAAACCTCAACAAAGGCAACAAACCTAAACCTAGGAACACAAAACCCAAACAAGGGCACCAATCCAAATTCGGAAACCATACATATATGAAATAAAGGGAAATAAAACTAATTGAAAATACTTACCTGGGTCTATGATGGGAGGGGGATCCCCAGTGGATGGACCGTGCACTTACCGTCTCCTTCGGGGGGCGGTACCACTTTCCCAACACCTAACCAGCCTGTGCCTCCCTGGGGAGAACCTTACCGTCTTGACCTACAAACCCAAAATTAAAGGGAGAAAGAAAGGAAAAAGGAGGAAGGAAAGGAGGTGAAAGGAGGATGGATGATGGAAAGGGAGAGAAGAAAAGGACAAGGAATAGAGAAATGGGTACAGAAAAAAAGCAAGGAAACTTAAAATTTGCCATAGAGCCCAAAGAGGGATGGCAGGGAGCCCAAAATGCGTGCCCCAATAATTATGTCCGGTAGCCCAAGATGCGTGCTAACCAAAAATGGACCAAGCCCAAATTCGGAGTCTTTTGTGACCTTGCTAAGTATGGACCCTACCTCTAAGTCCAAATCCGACTCTCTAGCCCTAACCCTAACCCAATCCTAACCCTAACCTCATTCCTAACCCTAAATCCGGGATGGAACCCTACAGTTGGCCTAATCCTAAACCTAAGGACTCTGGAACCCCAAAGTGGACCTATAACTCTAATTAAAAATCCAAAATGTGATTCAATAAGTCTCAAACATGATCAAAAAAATTATAATGGGCCATCGATAATTAATCCTAAACCTAAGGTCTCTAAAAACATAGTATAACCTAATTTAAGGAATTTAGTTGAAGAAAACACAACACATATTAAGAATATCCTTTATTTCATATATATATAATTATAAAAAACAGTTGGAGGGGTACCAAATGTCAAAAACAGGTATACAAGAAGGAGAGCTCCTCTAGCTCCGCCCCCCTGGAGTATAAAAGAATGAAGCTCAGAGCAAGAAGCTCATTCAGAGATGGGACCTGCTAAGGGAAACAGCCCACAGGGAAACCATAAAAAAGAGTGTGCAGTCCTGATGAAGGCCAAGAAGAGCCGAAACGTTGACACAGGCATACTCTTAAAAATCAAAAATGATCATAAATAATTTTTTGAAGAGGACAAGAGTCCTCTAAAAATACCAAACCTCAACAAAGGCAACAAACCTAAACCTAGGAACACAAAACCCAAACAAGGGCACCAATCCAAATTCGGAAACCATACATATATGAAATAAAGGGAAATAAAACTAATTGAAAATACTTACCTGGGTCTATGATGGGAGGGGGATCCCCAGTGGATGGACCGTGCACTTACCGTCTCCTTCGGGGGGCGGTACCACTTTCCCAACACCTAACCAGCCTGTGCCTCCCTGGGGAGAACCTTACCGTCTTGACCTACAAACCCAAAATTAAAGGGAGAAAGAAAGGAAAAAGGAGGAAGGAAAGGAGGTGAAAGGAGGATGGATGATGGAAAGGGAGAGAAGAAAAGGACAAGGAATAGAGAAATGGGTACAGAAAAAAAGCAAGGAAACTTAAAATTTGCCATAGAGCCCAAAGAGGGATGGCAGGGAGCCCAAAATGCGTGCCCCAATAATTATGTCCGGTAGCCCAAGATGCGTGCTAACCAAAAATGGACCAAGCCCAAATTCGGAGTCTTTTGTGACCTTGCTAAGTATGGACCCTACCTCTAAGTCCAAATCCGACTCTCTAGCCCTAACCCTAACCCAATCCTAACCCTAACCTCATTCCTAACCCTAAATCCGGGATGGAACCCTACAGTTGGCCTAATCCTAAACCTAAGGACTCTGGAACCCCAAAGTGGACCTATAACTCTAATTAAAAATCCAAAATGTGATTCAATAAGTCTCAAACATGATCAAAAAAATTATAATGGGCCATCGATAATTAATCCTAAACCTAAGGTCTCTAAAAACATAGTATAACCTAATTTAAGGAATTTAGTTGAAGAAAACACAACACATATTAAGAATATCCTTTATTTCATATATATATAATTATAAAAAACAGTTGGAGGGGTACCAAATGTCAAAAACAGGTATACAAGAAGGAGAGCTCCTCTAGCTCCGCCCCCCTGGAGTATAAAAGAATGAAGCTCAGAGCAAGAAGCTCATTCAGAGATGGGACCTGCTAAGGGAAACAGCCCACAGGGAAACCATAAAAAAGAGTGTGCAGTCCTGATGAAGGCCAAGAAGAGCCGAAACGTTGACACAGGCATACTCTTAAAAATCAAAAATGATCATAAATAATTTTTTGAAGAGGACAAGAGTCCTCTAAAAATACCAAACCTCAACAAAGGCAACAAACCTAAACCTAGGAACACAAAACCCAAACAAGGGCACCAATCCAAATTCGGAAACCATACATATATGAAATAAAGGGAAATAAAACTAATTGAAAATACTTACCTGGGTCTATGATGGGAGGGGGATCCCCAGTGGATGGACCGTGCACTTACCGTCTCCTTCGGGGGGCGGTACCACTTTCCCAACACCTAACCAGCCTGTGCCTCCCTGGGGAGAACCTTACCGTCTTGACCTACAAACCCAAAATTAAAGGGAGAAAGAAAGGAAAAAGGAGGAAGGAAAGGAGGTGAAAGGAGGATGGATGATGGAAAGGGAGAGAAGAAAAGGACAAGGAATAGAGAAATGGGTACAGAAAAAAAGCAAGGAAACTTAAAATTTGCCATAGAGCCCAAAGAGGGATGGCAGGGAGCCCAAAATGCGTGCCCCAATAATTATGTCCGGTAGCCCAAGATGCGTGCTAACCAAAAATGGACCAAGCCCAAATTCGGAGTCTTTTGTGACCTTGCTAAGTATGGACCCTACCTCTAAGTCCAAATCCGACTCTCTAGCCCTAACCCTAACCCAATCCTAACCCTAACCTCATTCCTAACCCTAAATCCGGGATGGAACCCTACAGTTGGCCTAATCCTAAACCTAAGGACTCTGGAACCCCAAAGTGGACCTATAACTCTAATTAAAAATCCAAAATGTGATTCAATAAGTCTCAAACATGATCAAAAAAATTATAATGGGCCATCGATAATTAATCCTAAACCTAAGGTCTCTAAAAACATAGTATAACCTAATTTAAGGAATTTAGTTGAAGAAAACACAACACATATTAAGAATATCCTTTATTTCATATATATATAATTATAAAAAACAGTTGGAGGGGTACCAAATGTCAAAAACAGGTATACAAGAAGGAGAGCTCCTCTAGCTCCGCCCCCCTGGAGTATAAAAGAATGAAGCTCAGAGCAAGAAGCTCATTCAGAGATGGGACCTGCTAAGGGAAACAGCCCACAGGGAAACCATAAAAAAGAGTGTGCAGTCCTGATGAAGGCCAAGAAGAGCCGAAACGTTGACACAGGCATACTCTTAAAAATCAAAAATGATCATAAATAATTTTTTGAAGAGGACAAGAGTCCTCTAAAAATACCAAACCTCAACAAAGGCAACAAACCTAAACCTAGGAACACAAAACCCAAACAAGGGCACCAATCCAAATTCGGAAACCATACATATATGAAATAAAGGGAAATAAAACTAATTGAAAATACTTACCTGGGTCTATGATGGGAGGGGGATCCCCAGTGGATGGACCGTGCACTTACCGTCTCCTTCGGGGGGCGGTACCACTTTCCCAACACCTAACCAGCCTGTGCCTCCCTGGGGAGAACCTTACCGTCTTGACCTACAAACCCAAAATTAAAGGGAGAAAGAAAGGAAAAAGGAGGAAGGAAAGGAGGTGAAAGGAGGATGGATGATGGAAAGGGAGAGAAGAAAAGGACAAGGAATAGAGAAATGGGTACAGAAAAAAAGCAAGGAAACTTAAAATTTGCCATAGAGCCCAAAGAGGGATGGCAGGGAGCCCAAAATGCGTGCCCCAATAATTATGTCCGGTAGCCCAAGATGCGTGCTAACCAAAAATGGACCAAGCCCAAATTCGGAGTCTTTTGTGACCTTGCTAAGTATGGACCCTACCTCTAAGTCCAAATCCGACTCTCTAGCCCTAACCCTAACCCAATCCTAACCCTAACCTCATTCCTAACCCTAAATCCGGGATGGAACCCTACAGTTGGCCTAATCCTAAACCTAAGGACTCTGGAACCCCAAAGTGGACCTATAACTCTAATTAAAAATCCAAAATGTGATTCAATAAGTCTCAAACATGATCAAAAAAATTATAATGGGCCATCGATAATTAATCCTAAACCTAAGGTCTCTAAAAACATAGTATAACCTAATTTAAGGAATTTAGTTGAAGAAAACACAACACATATTAAGAATATCCTTTATTTCATATATATATAATTATAAAAAACAGTTGGAGGGGTACCAAATGTCAAAAACAGGTATACAAGAAGGAGAGCTCCTCTAGCTCCGCCCCCCTGGAGTATAAAAGAATGAAGCTCAGAGCAAGAAGCTCATTCAGAGATGGGACCTGCTAAGGGAAACAGCCCACAGGGAAACCATAAAAAAGAGTGTGCAGTCCTGATGAAGGCCAAGAAGAGCCGAAACGTTGACACAGGCATACTCTTAAAAATCAAAAATGATCATAAATAATTTTTTGAAGAGGACAAGAGTCCTCTAAAAATACCAAACCTCAACAAAGGCAACAAACCTAAACCTAGGAACACAAAACCCAAACAAGGGCACCAATCCAAATTCGGAAACCATACATATATGAAATAAAGGGAAATAAAACTAATTGAAAATACTTACCTGGGTCTATGATGGGAGGGGGATCCCCAGTGGATGGACCGTGCACTTACCGTCTCCTTCGGGGGGCGGTACCACTTTCCCAACACCTAACCAGCCTGTGCCTCCCTGGGGAGAACCTTACCGTCTTGACCTACAAACCCAAAATTAAAGGGAGAAAGAAAGGAAAAAGGAGGAAGGAAAGGAGGTGAAAGGAGGATGGATGATGGAAAGGGAGAGAAGAAAAGGACAAGGAATAGAGAAATGGGTACAGAAAAAAAGCAAGGAAACTTAAAATTTGCCATAGAGCCCAAAGAGGGATGGCAGGGAGCCCAAAATGCGTGCCCCAATAATTATGTCCGGTAGCCCAAGATGCGTGCTAACCAAAAATGGACCAAGCCCAAATTCGGAGTCTTTTGTGACCTTGCTAAGTATGGACCCTACCTCTAAGTCCAAATCCGACTCTCTAGCCCTAACCCTAACCCAATCCTAACCCTAACCTCATTCCTAACCCTAAATCCGGGATGGAACCCTACAGTTGGCCTAATCCTAAACCTAAGGACTCTGGAACCCCAAAGTGGACCTATAACTCTAATTAAAAATCCAAAATGTGATTCAATAAGTCTCAAACATGATCAAAAAAATTATAATGGGCCATCGATAATTAATCCTAAACCTAAGGTCTCTAAAAACATAGTATAACCTAATTTAAGGAATTTAGTTGAAGAAAACACAACACATATTAAGAATATCCTTTATTTCATATATATATAATTATAAAAAACAGTTGGAGGGGTACCAAATGTCAAAAACAGGTATACAAGAAGGAGAGCTCCTCTAGCTCCGCCCCCCTGGAGTATAAAAGAATGAAGCTCAGAGCAAGAAGCTCATTCAGAGATGGGACCTGCTAAGGGAAACAGCCCACAGGGAAACCATAAAAAAGAGTGTGCAGTCCTGATGAAGGCCAAGAAGAGCCGAAACGTTGACACAGGCATACTCTTAAAAATCAAAAATGATCATAAATAATTTTTTGAAGAGGACAAGAGTCCTCTAAAAATACCAAACCTCAACAAAGGCAACAAACCTAAACCTAGGAACACAAAACCCAAACAAGGGCACCAATCCAAATTCGGAAACCATACATATATGAAATAAAGGGAAATAAAACTAATTGAAAATACTTACCTGGGTCTATGATGGGAGGGGGATCCCCAGTGGATGGACCGTGCACTTACCGTCTCCTTCGGGGGGCGGTACCACTTTCCCAACACCTAACCAGCCTGTGCCTCCCTGGGGAGAACCTTACCGTCTTGACCTACAAACCCAAAATTAAAGGGAGAAAGAAAGGAAAAAGGAGGAAGGAAAGGAGGTGAAAGGAGGATGGATGATGGAAAGGGAGAGAAGAAAAGGACAAGGAATAGAGAAATGGGTACAGAAAAAAAGCAAGGAAACTTAAAATTTGCCATAGAGCCCAAAGAGGGATGGCAGGGAGCCCAAAATGCGTGCCCCAATAATTATGTCCGGTAGCCCAAGATGCGTGCTAACCAAAAATGGACCAAGCCCAAATTCGGAGTCTTTTGTGACCTTGCTAAGTATGGACCCTACCTCTAAGTCCAAATCCGACTCTCTAGCCCTAACCCTAACCCAATCCTAACCCTAACCTCATTCCTAACCCTAAATCCGGGATGGAACCCTACAGTTGGCCTAATCCTAAACCTAAGGACTCTGGAACCCCAAAGTGGACCTATAACTCTAATTAAAAATCCAAAATGTGATTCAATAAGTCTCAAACATGATCAAAAAAATTATAATGGGCCATCGATAATTAATCCTAAACCTAAGGTCTCTAAAAACATAGTATAACCTAATTTAAGGAATTTAGTTGAAGAAAACACAACACATATTAAGAATATCCTTTATTTCATATATATATAATTATAAAAAACAGTTGGAGGGGTACCAAATGTCAAAAACAGGTATACAAGAAGGAGAGCTCCTCTAGCTCCGCCCCCCTGGAGTATAAAAGAATGAAGCTCAGAGCAAGAAGCTCATTCAGAGATGGGACCTGCTAAGGGAAACAGCCCACAGGGAAACCATAAAAAAGAGTGTGCAGTCCTGATGAAGGCCAAGAAGAGCCGAAACGTTGACACAGGCATACTCTTAAAAATCAAAAATGATCATAAATAATTTTTTGAAGAGGACAAGAGTCCTCTAAAAATACCAAACCTCAACAAAGGCAACAAACCTAAACCTAGGAACACAAAACCCAAACAAGGGCACCAATCCAAATTCGGAAACCATACATATATGAAATAAAGGGAAATAAAACTAATTGAAAATACTTACCTGGGTCTATGATGGGAGGGGGATCCCCAGTGGATGGACCGTGCACTTACCGTCTCCTTCGGGGGGCGGTACCACTTTCCCAACACCTAACCAGCCTGTGCCTCCCTGGGGAGAACCTTACCGTCTTGACCTACAAACCCAAAATTAAAGGGAGAAAGAAAGGAAAAAGGAGGAAGGAAAGGAGGTGAAAGGAGGATGGATGATGGAAAGGGAGAGAAGAAAAGGACAAGGAATAGAGAAATGGGTACAGAAAAAAAGCAAGGAAACTTAAAATTTGCCATAGAGCCCAAAGAGGGATGGCAGGGAGCCCAAAATGCGTGCCCCAATAATTATGTCCGGTAGCCCAAGATGCGTGCTAACCAAAAATGGACCAAGCCCAAATTCGGAGTCTTTTGTGACCTTGCTAAGTATGGACCCTACCTCTAAGTCCAAATCCGACTCTCTAGCCCTAACCCTAACCCAATCCTAACCCTAACCTCATTCCTAACCCTAAATCCGGGATGGAACCCTACAGTTGGCCTAATCCTAAACCTAAGGACTCTGGAACCCCAAAGTGGACCTATAACTCTAATTAAAAATCCAAAATGTGATTCAATAAGTCTCAAACATGATCAAAAAAATTATAATGGGCCATCGATAATTAATCCTAAACCTAAGGTCTCTAAAAACATAGTATAACCTAATTTAAGGAATTTAGTTGAAGAAAACACAACACATATTAAGAATATCCTTTATTTCATATATATATAATTATAAAAAACAGTTGGAGGGGTACCAAATGTCAAAAACAGGTATACAAGAAGGAGAGCTCCTCTAGCTCCGCCCCCCTGGAGTATAAAAGAATGAAGCTCAGAGCAAGAAGCTCATTCAGAGATGGGACCTGCTAAGGGAAACAGCCCACAGGGAAACCATAAAAAAGAGTGTGCAGTCCTGATGAAGGCCAAGAAGAGCCGAAACGTTGACACAGGCATACTCTTAAAAATCAAAAATGATCATAAATAATTTTTTGAAGAGGACAAGAGTCCTCTAAAAATACCAAACCTCAACAAAGGCAACAAACCTAAACCTAGGAACACAAAACCCAAACAAGGGCACCAATCCAAATTCGGAAACCATACATATATGAAATAAAGGGAAATAAAACTAATTGAAAATACTTACCTGGGTCTATGATGGGAGGGGGATCCCCAGTGGATGGACCGTGCACTTACCGTCTCCTTCGGGGGGCGGTACCACTTTCCCAACACCTAACCAGCCTGTGCCTCCCTGGGGAGAACCTTACCGTCTTGACCTACAAACCCAAAATTAAAGGGAGAAAGAAAGGAAAAAGGAGGAAGGAAAGGAGGTGAAAGGAGGATGGATGATGGAAAGGGAGAGAAGAAAAGGACAAGGAATAGAGAAATGGGTACAGAAAAAAAGCAAGGAAACTTAAAATTTGCCATAGAGCCCAAAGAGGGATGGCAGGGAGCCCAAAATGCGTGCCCCAATAATTATGTCCGGTAGCCCAAGATGCGTGCTAACCAAAAATGGACCAAGCCCAAATTCGGAGTCTTTTGTGACCTTGCTAAGTATGGACCCTACCTCTAAGTCCAAATCCGACTCTCTAGCCCTAACCCTAACCCAATCCTAACCCTAACCTCATTCCTAACCCTAAATCCGGGATGGAACCCTACAGTTGGCCTAATCCTAAACCTAAGGACTCTGGAACCCCAAAGTGGACCTATAACTCTAATTAAAAATCCAAAATGTGATTCAATAAGTCTCAAACATGATCAAAAAAATTATAATGGGCCATCGATAATTAATCCTAAACCTAAGGTCTCTAAAAACATAGTATAACCTAATTTAAGGAATTTAGTTGAAGAAAACACAACACATATTAAGAATATCCTTTATTTCATATATATATAATTATAAAAAACAGTTGGAGGGGTACCAAATGTCAAAAACAGGTATACAAGAAGGAGAGCTCCTCTAGCTCCGCCCCCCTGGAGTATAAAAGAATGAAGCTCAGAGCAAGAAGCTCATTCAGAGATGGGACCTGCTAAGGGAAACAGCCCACAGGGAAACCATAAAAAAGAGTGTGCAGTCCTGATGAAGGCCAAGAAGAGCCGAAACGTTGACACAGGCATACTCTTAAAAATCAAAAATGATCATAAATAATTTTTTGAAGAGGACAAGAGTCCTCTAAAAATACCAAACCTCAACAAAGGCAACAAACCTAAACCTAGGAACACAAAACCCAAACAAGGGCACCAATCCAAATTCGGAAACCATACATATATGAAATAAAGGGAAATAAAACTAATTGAAAATACTTACCTGGGTCTATGATGGGAGGGGGATCCCCAGTGGATGGACCGTGCACTTACCGTCTCCTTCGGGGGGCGGTACCACTTTCCCAACACCTAACCAGCCTGTGCCTCCCTGGGGAGAACCTTACCGTCTTGACCTACAAACCCAAAATTAAAGGGAGAAAGAAAGGAAAAAGGAGGAAGGAAAGGAGGTGAAAGGAGGATGGATGATGGAAAGGGAGAGAAGAAAAGGACAAGGAATAGAGAAATGGGTACAGAAAAAAAGCAAGGAAACTTAAAATTTGCCATAGAGCCCAAAGAGGGATGGCAGGGAGCCCAAAATGCGTGCCCCAATAATTATGTCCGGTAGCCCAAGATGCGTGCTAACCAAAAATGGACCAAGCCCAAATTCGGAGTCTTTTGTGACCTTGCTAAGTATGGACCCTACCTCTAAGTCCAAATCCGACTCTCTAGCCCTAACCCTAACCCAATCCTAACCCTAACCTCATTCCTAACCCTAAATCCGGGATGGAACCCTACAGTTGGCCTAATCCTAAACCTAAGGACTCTGGAACCCCAAAGTGGACCTATAACTCTAATTAAAAATCCAAAATGTGATTCAATAAGTCTCAAACATGATCAAAAAAATTATAATGGGCCATCGATAATTAATCCTAAACCTAAGGTCTCTAAAAACATAGTATAACCTAATTTAAGGAATTTAGTTGAAGAAAACACAACACATATTAAGAATATCCTTTATTTCATATATATATAATTATAAAAAACAGTTGGAGGGGTACCAAATGTCAAAAACAGGTATACAAGAAGGAGAGCTCCTCTAGCTCCGCCCCCCTGGAGTATAAAAGAATGAAGCTCAGAGCAAGAAGCTCATTCAGAGATGGGACCTGCTAAGGGAAACAGCCCACAGGGAAACCATAAAAAAGAGTGTGCAGTCCTGATGAAGGCCAAGAAGAGCCGAAACGTTGACACAGGCATACTCTTAAAAATCAAAAATGATCATAAATAATTTTTTGAAGAGGACAAGAGTCCTCTAAAAATACCAAACCTCAACAAAGGCAACAAACCTAAACCTAGGAACACAAAACCCAAACAAGGGCACCAATCCAAATTCGGAAACCATACATATATGAAATAAAGGGAAATAAAACTAATTGAAAATACTTACCTGGGTCTATGATGGGAGGGGGATCCCCAGTGGATGGACCGTGCACTTACCGTCTCCTTCGGGGGGCGGTACCACTTTCCCAACACCTAACCAGCCTGTGCCTCCCTGGGGAGAACCTTACCGTCTTGACCTACAAACCCAAAATTAAAGGGAGAAAGAAAGGAAAAAGGAGGAAGGAAAGGAGGTGAAAGGAGGATGGATGATGGAAAGGGAGAGAAGAAAAGGACAAGGAATAGAGAAATGGGTACAGAAAAAAAGCAAGGAAACTTAAAATTTGCCATAGAGCCCAAAGAGGGATGGCAGGGAGCCCAAAATGCGTGCCCCAATAATTATGTCCGGTAGCCCAAGATGCGTGCTAACCAAAAATGGACCAAGCCCAAATTCGGAGTCTTTTGTGACCTTGCTAAGTATGGACCCTACCTCTAAGTCCAAATCCGACTCTCTAGCCCTAACCCTAACCCAATCCTAACCCTAACCTCATTCCTAACCCTAAATCCGGGATGGAACCCTACAGTTGGCCTAATCCTAAACCTAAGGACTCTGGAACCCCAAAGTGGACCTATAACTCTAATTAAAAATCCAAAATGTGATTCAATAAGTCTCAAACATGATCAAAAAAATTATAATGGGCCATCGATAATTAATCCTAAACCTAAGGTCTCTAAAAACATAGTATAACCTAATTTAAGGAATTTAGTTGAAGAAAACACAACACATATTAAGAATATCCTTTATTTCATATATATATAATTATAAAAAACAGTTGGAGGGGTACCAAATGTCAAAAACAGGTATACAAGAAGGAGAGCTCCTCTAGCTCCGCCCCCCTGGAGTATAAAAGAATGAAGCTCAGAGCAAGAAGCTCATTCAGAGATGGGACCTGCTAAGGGAAACAGCCCACAGGGAAACCATAAAAAAGAGTGTGCAGTCCTGATGAAGGCCAAGAAGAGCCGAAACGTTGACACAGGCATACTCTTAAAAATCAAAAATGATCATAAATAATTTTTTGAAGAGGACAAGAGTCCTCTAAAAATACCAAACCTCAACAAAGGCAACAAACCTAAACCTAGGAACACAAAACCCAAACAAGGGCACCAATCCAAATTCGGAAACCATACATATATGAAATAAAGGGAAATAAAACTAATTGAAAATACTTACCTGGGTCTATGATGGGAGGGGGATCCCCAGTGGATGGACCGTGCACTTACCGTCTCCTTCGGGGGGCGGTACCACTTTCCCAACACCTAACCAGCCTGTGCCTCCCTGGGGAGAACCTTACCGTCTTGACCTACAAACCCAAAATTAAAGGGAGAAAGAAAGGAAAAAGGAGGAAGGAAAGGAGGTGAAAGGAGGATGGATGATGGAAAGGGAGAGAAGAAAAGGACAAGGAATAGAGAAATGGGTACAGAAAAAAAGCAAGGAAACTTAAAATTTGCCATAGAGCCCAAAGAGGGATGGCAGGGAGCCCAAAATGCGTGCCCCAATAATTATGTCCGGTAGCCCAAGATGCGTGCTAACCAAAAATGGACCAAGCCCAAATTCGGAGTCTTTTGTGACCTTGCTAAGTATGGACCCTACCTCTAAGTCCAAATCCGACTCTCTAGCCCTAACCCTAACCCAATCCTAACCCTAACCTCATTCCTAACCCTAAATCCGGGATGGAACCCTACAGTTGGCCTAATCCTAAACCTAAGGACTCTGGAACCCCAAAGTGGACCTATAACTCTAATTAAAAATCCAAAATGTGATTCAATAAGTCTCAAACATGATCAAAAAAATTATAATGGGCCATCGATAATTAATCCTAAACCTAAGGTCTCTAAAAACATAGTATAACCTAATTTAAGGAATTTAGTTGAAGAAAACACAACACATATTAAGAATATCCTTTATTTCATATATATATAATTATAAAAAACAGTTGGAGGGGTACCAAATGTCAAAAACAGGTATACAAGAAGGAGAGCTCCTCTAGCTCCGCCCCCCTGGAGTATAAAAGAATGAAGCTCAGAGCAAGAAGCTCATTCAGAGATGGGACCTGCTAAGGGAAACAGCCCACAGGGAAACCATAAAAAAGAGTGTGCAGTCCTGATGAAGGCCAAGAAGAGCCGAAACGTTGACACAGGCATACTCTTAAAAATCAAAAATGATCATAAATAATTTTTTGAAGAGGACAAGAGTCCTCTAAAAATACCAAACCTCAACAAAGGCAACAAACCTAAACCTAGGAACACAAAACCCAAACAAGGGCACCAATCCAAATTCGGAAACCATACATATATGAAATAAAGGGAAATAAAACTAATTGAAAATACTTACCTGGGTCTATGATGGGAGGGGGATCCCCAGTGGATGGACCGTGCACTTACCGTCTCCTTCGGGGGGCGGTACCACTTTCCCAACACCTAACCAGCCTGTGCCTCCCTGGGGAGAACCTTACCGTCTTGACCTACAAACCCAAAATTAAAGGGAGAAAGAAAGGAAAAAGGAGGAAGGAAAGGAGGTGAAAGGAGGATGGATGATGGAAAGGGAGAGAAGAAAAGGACAAGGAATAGAGAAATGGGTACAGAAAAAAAGCAAGGAAACTTAAAATTTGCCATAGAGCCCAAAGAGGGATGGCAGGGAGCCCAAAATGCGTGCCCCAATAATTATGTCCGGTAGCCCAAGATGCGTGCTAACCAAAAATGGACCAAGCCCAAATTCGGAGTCTTTTGTGACCTTGCTAAGTATGGACCCTACCTCTAAGTCCAAATCCGACTCTCTAGCCCTAACCCTAACCCAATCCTAACCCTAACCTCATTCCTAACCCTAAATCCGGGATGGAACCCTACAGTTGGCCTAATCCTAAACCTAAGGACTCTGGAACCCCAAAGTGGACCTATAACTCTAATTAAAAATCCAAAATGTGATTCAATAAGTCTCAAACATGATCAAAAAAATTATAATGGGCCATCGATAATTAATCCTAAACCTAAGGTCTCTAAAAACATAGTATAACCTAATTTAAGGAATTTAGTTGAAGAAAACACAACACATATTAAGAATATCCTTTATTTCATATATATATAATTATAAAAAACAGTTGGAGGGGTACCAAATGTCAAAAACAGGTATACAAGAAGGAGAGCTCCTCTAGCTCCGCCCCCCTGGAGTATAAAAGAATGAAGCTCAGAGCAAGAAGCTCATTCAGAGATGGGACCTGCTAAGGGAAACAGCCCACAGGGAAACCATAAAAAAGAGTGTGCAGTCCTGATGAAGGCCAAGAAGAGCCGAAACGTTGACACAGGCATACTCTTAAAAATCAAAAATGATCATAAATAATTTTTTGAAGAGGACAAGAGTCCTCTAAAAATACCAAACCTCAACAAAGGCAACAAACCTAAACCTAGGAACACAAAACCCAAACAAGGGCACCAATCCAAATTCGGAAACCATACATATATGAAATAAAGGGAAATAAAACTAATTGAAAATACTTACCTGGGTCTATGATGGGAGGGGGATCCCCAGTGGATGGACCGTGCACTTACCGTCTCCTTCGGGGGGCGGTACCACTTTCCCAACACCTAACCAGCCTGTGCCTCCCTGGGGAGAACCTTACCGTCTTGACCTACAAACCCAAAATTAAAGGGAGAAAGAAAGGAAAAAGGAGGAAGGAAAGGAGGTGAAAGGAGGATGGATGATGGAAAGGGAGAGAAGAAAAGGACAAGGAATAGAGAAATGGGTACAGAAAAAAAGCAAGGAAACTTAAAATTTGCCATAGAGCCCAAAGAGGGATGGCAGGGAGCCCAAAATGCGTGCCCCAATAATTATGTCCGGTAGCCCAAGATGCGTGCTAACCAAAAATGGACCAAGCCCAAATTCGGAGTCTTTTGTGACCTTGCTAAGTATGGACCCTACCTCTAAGTCCAAATCCGACTCTCTAGCCCTAACCCTAACCCAATCCTAACCCTAACCTCATTCCTAACCCTAAATCCGGGATGGAACCCTACAGTTGGCCTAATCCTAAACCTAAGGACTCTGGAACCCCAAAGTGGACCTATAACTCTAATTAAAAATCCAAAATGTGATTCAATAAGTCTCAAACATGATCAAAAAAATTATAATGGGCCATCGATAATTAATCCTAAACCTAAGGTCTCTAAAAACATAGTATAACCTAATTTAAGGAATTTAGTTGAAGAAAACACAACACATATTAAGAATATCCTTTATTTCATATATATATAATTATAAAAAACAGTTGGAGGGGTACCAAATGTCAAAAACAGGTATACAAGAAGGAGAGCTCCTCTAGCTCCGCCCCCCTGGAGTATAAAAGAATGAAGCTCAGAGCAAGAAGCTCATTCAGAGATGGGACCTGCTAAGGGAAACAGCCCACAGGGAAACCATAAAAAAGAGTGTGCAGTCCTGATGAAGGCCAAGAAGAGCCGAAACGTTGACACAGGCATACTCTTAAAAATCAAAAATGATCATAAATAATTTTTTGAAGAGGACAAGAGTCCTCTAAAAATACCAAACCTCAACAAAGGCAACAAACCTAAACCTAGGAACACAAAACCCAAACAAGGGCACCAATCCAAATTCGGAAACCATACATATATGAAATAAAGGGAAATAAAACTAATTGAAAATACTTACCTGGGTCTATGATGGGAGGGGGATCCCCAGTGGATGGACCGTGCACTTACCGTCTCCTTCGGGGGGCGGTACCACTTTCCCAACACCTAACCAGCCTGTGCCTCCCTGGGGAGAACCTTACCGTCTTGACCTACAAACCCAAAATTAAAGGGAGAAAGAAAGGAAAAAGGAGGAAGGAAAGGAGGTGAAAGGAGGATGGATGATGGAAAGGGAGAGAAGAAAAGGACAAGGAATAGAGAAATGGGTACAGAAAAAAAGCAAGGAAACTTAAAATTTGCCATAGAGCCCAAAGAGGGATGGCAGGGAGCCCAAAATGCGTGCCCCAATAATTATGTCCGGTAGCCCAAGATGCGTGCTAACCAAAAATGGACCAAGCCCAAATTCGGAGTCTTTTGTGACCTTGCTAAGTATGGACCCTACCTCTAAGTCCAAATCCGACTCTCTAGCCCTAACCCTAACCCAATCCTAACCCTAACCTCATTCCTAACCCTAAATCCGGGATGGAACCCTACAGTTGGCCTAATCCTAAACCTAAGGACTCTGGAACCCCAAAGTGGACCTATAACTCTAATTAAAAATCCAAAATGTGATTCAATAAGTCTCAAACATGATCAAAAAAATTATAATGGGCCATCGATAATTAATCCTAAACCTAAGGTCTCTAAAAACATAGTATAACCTAATTTAAGGAATTTAGTTGAAGAAAACACAACACATATTAAGAATATCCTTTATTTCATATATATATAATTATAAAAAACAGTTGGAGGGGTACCAAATGTCAAAAACAGGTATACAAGAAGGAGAGCTCCTCTAGCTCCGCCCCCCTGGAGTATAAAAGAATGAAGCTCAGAGCAAGAAGCTCATTCAGAGATGGGACCTGCTAAGGGAAACAGCCCACAGGGAAACCATAAAAAAGAGTGTGCAGTCCTGATGAAGGCCAAGAAGAGCCGAAACGTTGACACAGGCATACTCTTAAAAATCAAAAATGATCATAAATAATTTTTTGAAGAGGACAAGAGTCCTCTAAAAATACCAAACCTCAACAAAGGCAACAAACCTAAACCTAGGAACACAAAACCCAAACAAGGGCACCAATCCAAATTCGGAAACCATACATATATGAAATAAAGGGAAATAAAACTAATTGAAAATACTTACCTGGGTCTATGATGGGAGGGGGATCCCCAGTGGATGGACCGTGCACTTACCGTCTCCTTCGGGGGGCGGTACCACTTTCCCAACACCTAACCAGCCTGTGCCTCCCTGGGGAGAACCTTACCGTCTTGACCTACAAACCCAAAATTAAAGGGAGAAAGAAAGGAAAAAGGAGGAAGGAAAGGAGGTGAAAGGAGGATGGATGATGGAAAGGGAGAGAAGAAAAGGACAAGGAATAGAGAAATGGGTACAGAAAAAAAGCAAGGAAACTTAAAATTTGCCATAGAGCCCAAAGAGGGATGGCAGGGAGCCCAAAATGCGTGCCCCAATAATTATGTCCGGTAGCCCAAGATGCGTGCTAACCAAAAATGGACCAAGCCCAAATTCGGAGTCTTTTGTGACCTTGCTAAGTATGGACCCTACCTCTAAGTCCAAATCCGACTCTCTAGCCCTAACCCTAACCCAATCCTAACCCTAACCTCATTCCTAACCCTAAATCCGGGATGGAACCCTACAGTTGGCCTAATCCTAAACCTAAGGACTCTGGAACCCCAAAGTGGACCTATAACTCTAATTAAAAATCCAAAATGTGATTCAATAAGTCTCAAACATGATCAAAAAAATTATAATGGGCCATCGATAATTAATCCTAAACCTAAGGTCTCTAAAAACATAGTATAACCTAATTTAAGGAATTTAGTTGAAGAAAACACAACACATATTAAGAATATCCTTTATTTCATATATATATAATTATAAAAAACAGTTGGAGGGGTACCAAATGTCAAAAACAGGTATACAAGAAGGAGAGCTCCTCTAGCTCCGCCCCCCTGGAGTATAAAAGAATGAAGCTCAGAGCAAGAAGCTCATTCAGAGATGGGACCTGCTAAGGGAAACAGCCCACAGGGAAACCATAAAAAAGAGTGTGCAGTCCTGATGAAGGCCAAGAAGAGCCGAAACGTTGACACAGGCATACTCTTAAAAATCAAAAATGATCATAAATAATTTTTTGAAGAGGACAAGAGTCCTCTAAAAATACCAAACCTCAACAAAGGCAACAAACCTAAACCTAGGAACACAAAACCCAAACAAGGGCACCAATCCAAATTCGGAAACCATACATATATGAAATAAAGGGAAATAAAACTAATTGAAAATACTTACCTGGGTCTATGATGGGAGGGGGATCCCCAGTGGATGGACCGTGCACTTACCGTCTCCTTCGGGGGGCGGTACCACTTTCCCAACACCTAACCAGCCTGTGCCTCCCTGGGGAGAACCTTACCGTCTTGACCTACAAACCCAAAATTAAAGGGAGAAAGAAAGGAAAAAGGAGGAAGGAAAGGAGGTGAAAGGAGGATGGATGATGGAAAGGGAGAGAAGAAAAGGACAAGGAATAGAGAAATGGGTACAGAAAAAAAGCAAGGAAACTTAAAATTTGCCATAGAGCCCAAAGAGGGATGGCAGGGAGCCCAAAATGCGTGCCCCAATAATTATGTCCGGTAGCCCAAGATGCGTGCTAACCAAAAATGGACCAAGCCCAAATTCGGAGTCTTTTGTGACCTTGCTAAGTATGGACCCTACCTCTAAGTCCAAATCCGACTCTCTAGCCCTAACCCTAACCCAATCCTAACCCTAACCTCATTCCTAACCCTAAATCCGGGATGGAACCCTACAGTTGGCCTAATCCTAAACCTAAGGACTCTGGAACCCCAAAGTGGACCTATAACTCTAATTAAAAATCCAAAATGTGATTCAATAAGTCTCAAACATGATCAAAAAAATTATAATGGGCCATCGATAATTAATCCTAAACCTAAGGTCTCTAAAAACATAGTATAACCTAATTTAAGGAATTTAGTTGAAGAAAACACAACACATATTAAGAATATCCTTTATTTCATATATATATAATTATAAAAAACAGTTGGAGGGGTACCAAATGTCAAAAACAGGTATACAAGAAGGAGAGCTCCTCTAGCTCCGCCCCCCTGGAGTATAAAAGAATGAAGCTCAGAGCAAGAAGCTCATTCAGAGATGGGACCTGCTAAGGGAAACAGCCCACAGGGAAACCATAAAAAAGAGTGTGCAGTCCTGATGAAGGCCAAGAAGAGCCGAAACGTTGACACAGGCATACTCTTAAAAATCAAAAATGATCATAAATAATTTTTTGAAGAGGACAAGAGTCCTCTAAAAATACCAAACCTCAACAAAGGCAACAAACCTAAACCTAGGAACACAAAACCCAAACAAGGGCACCAATCCAAATTCGGAAACCATACATATATGAAATAAAGGGAAATAAAACTAATTGAAAATACTTACCTGGGTCTATGATGGGAGGGGGATCCCCAGTGGATGGACCGTGCACTTACCGTCTCCTTCGGGGGGCGGTACCACTTTCCCAACACCTAACCAGCCTGTGCCTCCCTGGGGAGAACCTTACCGTCTTGACCTACAAACCCAAAATTAAAGGGAGAAAGAAAGGAAAAAGGAGGAAGGAAAGGAGGTGAAAGGAGGATGGATGATGGAAAGGGAGAGAAGAAAAGGACAAGGAATAGAGAAATGGGTACAGAAAAAAAGCAAGGAAACTTAAAATTTGCCATAGAGCCCAAAGAGGGATGGCAGGGAGCCCAAAATGCGTGCCCCAATAATTATGTCCGGTAGCCCAAGATGCGTGCTAACCAAAAATGGACCAAGCCCAAATTCGGAGTCTTTTGTGACCTTGCTAAGTATGGACCCTACCTCTAAGTCCAAATCCGACTCTCTAGCCCTAACCCTAACCCAATCCTAACCCTAACCTCATTCCTAACCCTAAATCCGGGATGGAACCCTACAGTTGGCCTAATCCTAAACCTAAGGACTCTGGAACCCCAAAGTGGACCTATAACTCTAATTAAAAATCCAAAATGTGATTCAATAAGTCTCAAACATGATCAAAAAAATTATAATGGGCCATCGATAATTAATCCTAAACCTAAGGTCTCTAAAAACATAGTATAACCTAATTTAAGGAATTTAGTTGAAGAAAACACAACACATATTAAGAATATCCTTTATTTCATATATATATAATTATAAAAAACAGTTGGAGGGGTACCAAATGTCAAAAACAGGTATACAAGAAGGAGAGCTCCTCTAGCTCCGCCCCCCTGGAGTATAAAAGAATGAAGCTCAGAGCAAGAAGCTCATTCAGAGATGGGACCTGCTAAGGGAAACAGCCCACAGGGAAACCATAAAAAAGAGTGTGCAGTCCTGATGAAGGCCAAGAAGAGCCGAAACGTTGACACAGGCATACTCTTAAAAATCAAAAATGATCATAAATAATTTTTTGAAGAGGACAAGAGTCCTCTAAAAATACCAAACCTCAACAAAGGCAACAAACCTAAACCTAGGAACACAAAACCCAAACAAGGGCACCAATCCAAATTCGGAAACCATACATATATGAAATAAAGGGAAATAAAACTAATTGAAAATACTTACCTGGGTCTATGATGGGAGGGGGATCCCCAGTGGATGGACCGTGCACTTACCGTCTCCTTCGGGGGGCGGTACCACTTTCCCAACACCTAACCAGCCTGTGCCTCCCTGGGGAGAACCTTACCGTCTTGACCTACAAACCCAAAATTAAAGGGAGAAAGAAAGGAAAAAGGAGGAAGGAAAGGAGGTGAAAGGAGGATGGATGATGGAAAGGGAGAGAAGAAAAGGACAAGGAATAGAGAAATGGGTACAGAAAAAAAGCAAGGAAACTTAAAATTTGCCATAGAGCCCAAAGAGGGATGGCAGGGAGCCCAAAATGCGTGCCCCAATAATTATGTCCGGTAGCCCAAGATGCGTGCTAACCAAAAATGGACCAAGCCCAAATTCGGAGTCTTTTGTGACCTTGCTAAGTATGGACCCTACCTCTAAGTCCAAATCCGACTCTCTAGCCCTAACCCTAACCCAATCCTAACCCTAACCTCATTCCTAACCCTAAATCCGGGATGGAACCCTACAGTTGGCCTAATCCTAAACCTAAGGACTCTGGAACCCCAAAGTGGACCTATAACTCTAATTAAAAATCCAAAATGTGATTCAATAAGTCTCAAACATGATCAAAAAAATTATAATGGGCCATCGATAATTAATCCTAAACCTAAGGTCTCTAAAAACATAGTATAACCTAATTTAAGGAATTTAGTTGAAGAAAACACAACACATATTAAGAATATCCTTTATTTCATATATATATAATTATAAAAAACAGTTGGAGGGGTACCAAATGTCAAAAACAGGTATACAAGAAGGAGAGCTCCTCTAGCTCCGCCCCCCTGGAGTATAAAAGAATGAAGCTCAGAGCAAGAAGCTCATTCAGAGATGGGACCTGCTAAGGGAAACAGCCCACAGGGAAACCATAAAAAAGAGTGTGCAGTCCTGATGAAGGCCAAGAAGAGCCGAAACGTTGACACAGGCATACTCTTAAAAATCAAAAATGATCATAAATAATTTTTTGAAGAGGACAAGAGTCCTCTAAAAATACCAAACCTCAACAAAGGCAACAAACCTAAACCTAGGAACACAAAACCCAAACAAGGGCACCAATCCAAATTCGGAAACCATACATATATGAAATAAAGGGAAATAAAACTAATTGAAAATACTTACCTGGGTCTATGATGGGAGGGGGATCCCCAGTGGATGGACCGTGCACTTACCGTCTCCTTCGGGGGGCGGTACCACTTTCCCAACACCTAACCAGCCTGTGCCTCCCTGGGGAGAACCTTACCGTCTTGACCTACAAACCCAAAATTAAAGGGAGAAAGAAAGGAAAAAGGAGGAAGGAAAGGAGGTGAAAGGAGGATGGATGATGGAAAGGGAGAGAAGAAAAGGACAAGGAATAGAGAAATGGGTACAGAAAAAAAGCAAGGAAACTTAAAATTTGCCATAGAGCCCAAAGAGGGATGGCAGGGAGCCCAAAATGCGTGCCCCAATAATTATGTCCGGTAGCCCAAGATGCGTGCTAACCAAAAATGGACCAAGCCCAAATTCGGAGTCTTTTGTGACCTTGCTAAGTATGGACCCTACCTCTAAGTCCAAATCCGACTCTCTAGCCCTAACCCTAACCCAATCCTAACCCTAACCTCATTCCTAACCCTAAATCCGGGATGGAACCCTACAGTTGGCCTAATCCTAAACCTAAGGACTCTGGAACCCCAAAGTGGACCTATAACTCTAATTAAAAATCCAAAATGTGATTCAATAAGTCTCAAACATGATCAAAAAAATTATAATGGGCCATCGATAATTAATCCTAAACCTAAGGTCTCTAAAAACATAGTATAACCTAATTTAAGGAATTTAGTTGAAGAAAACACAACACATATTAAGAATATCCTTTATTTCATATATATATAATTATAAAAAACAGTTGGAGGGGTACCAAATGTCAAAAACAGGTATACAAGAAGGAGAGCTCCTCTAGCTCCGCCCCCCTGGAGTATAAAAGAATGAAGCTCAGAGCAAGAAGCTCATTCAGAGATGGGACCTGCTAAGGGAAACAGCCCACAGGGAAACCATAAAAAAGAGTGTGCAGTCCTGATGAAGGCCAAGAAGAGCCGAAACGTTGACACAGGCATACTCTTAAAAATCAAAAATGATCATAAATAATTTTTTGAAGAGGACAAGAGTCCTCTAAAAATACCAAACCTCAACAAAGGCAACAAACCTAAACCTAGGAACACAAAACCCAAACAAGGGCACCAATCCAAATTCGGAAACCATACATATATGAAATAAAGGGAAATAAAACTAATTGAAAATACTTACCTGGGTCTATGATGGGAGGGGGATCCCCAGTGGATGGACCGTGCACTTACCGTCTCCTTCGGGGGGCGGTACCACTTTCCCAACACCTAACCAGCCTGTGCCTCCCTGGGGAGAACCTTACCGTCTTGACCTACAAACCCAAAATTAAAGGGAGAAAGAAAGGAAAAAGGAGGAAGGAAAGGAGGTGAAAGGAGGATGGATGATGGAAAGGGAGAGAAGAAAAGGACAAGGAATAGAGAAATGGGTACAGAAAAAAAGCAAGGAAACTTAAAATTTGCCATAGAGCCCAAAGAGGGATGGCAGGGAGCCCAAAATGCGTGCCCCAATAATTATGTCCGGTAGCCCAAGATGCGTGCTAACCAAAAATGGACCAAGCCCAAATTCGGAGTCTTTTGTGACCTTGCTAAGTATGGACCCTACCTCTAAGTCCAAATCCGACTCTCTAGCCCTAACCCTAACCCAATCCTAACCCTAACCTCATTCCTAACCCTAAATCCGGGATGGAACCCTACAGTTGGCCTAATCCTAAACCTAAGGACTCTGGAACCCCAAAGTGGACCTATAACTCTAATTAAAAATCCAAAATGTGATTCAATAAGTCTCAAACATGATCAAAAAAATTATAATGGGCCATCGATAATTAATCCTAAACCTAAGGTCTCTAAAAACATAGTATAACCTAATTTAAGGAATTTAGTTGAAGAAAACACAACACATATTAAGAATATCCTTTATTTCATATATATATAATTATAAAAAACAGTTGGAGGGGTACCAAATGTCAAAAACAGGTATACAAGAAGGAGAGCTCCTCTAGCTCCGCCCCCCTGGAGTATAAAAGAATGAAGCTCAGAGCAAGAAGCTCATTCAGAGATGGGACCTGCTAAGGGAAACAGCCCACAGGGAAACCATAAAAAAGAGTGTGCAGTCCTGATGAAGGCCAAGAAGAGCCGAAACGTTGACACAGGCATACTCTTAAAAATCAAAAATGATCATAAATAATTTTTTGAAGAGGACAAGAGTCCTCTAAAAATACCAAACCTCAACAAAGGCAACAAACCTAAACCTAGGAACACAAAACCCAAACAAGGGCACCAATCCAAATTCGGAAACCATACATATATGAAATAAAGGGAAATAAAACTAATTGAAAATACTTACCTGGGTCTATGATGGGAGGGGGATCCCCAGTGGATGGACCGTGCACTTACCGTCTCCTTCGGGGGGCGGTACCACTTTCCCAACACCTAACCAGCCTGTGCCTCCCTGGGGAGAACCTTACCGTCTTGACCTACAAACCCAAAATTAAAGGGAGAAAGAAAGGAAAAAGGAGGAAGGAAAGGAGGTGAAAGGAGGATGGATGATGGAAAGGGAGAGAAGAAAAGGACAAGGAATAGAGAAATGGGTACAGAAAAAAAGCAAGGAAACTTAAAATTTGCCATAGAGCCCAAAGAGGGATGGCAGGGAGCCCAAAATGCGTGCCCCAATAATTATGTCCGGTAGCCCAAGATGCGTGCTAACCAAAAATGGACCAAGCCCAAATTCGGAGTCTTTTGTGACCTTGCTAAGTATGGACCCTACCTCTAAGTCCAAATCCGACTCTCTAGCCCTAACCCTAACCCAATCCTAACCCTAACCTCATTCCTAACCCTAAATCCGGGATGGAACCCTACAGTTGGCCTAATCCTAAACCTAAGGACTCTGGAACCCCAAAGTGGACCTATAACTCTAATTAAAAATCCAAAATGTGATTCAATAAGTCTCAAACATGATCAAAAAAATTATAATGGGCCATCGATAATTAATCCTAAACCTAAGGTCTCTAAAAACATAGTATAACCTAATTTAAGGAATTTAGTTGAAGAAAACACAACACATATTAAGAATATCCTTTATTTCATATATATATAATTATAAAAAACAGTTGGAGGGGTACCAAATGTCAAAAACAGGTATACAAGAAGGAGAGCTCCTCTAGCTCCGCCCCCCTGGAGTATAAAAGAATGAAGCTCAGAGCAAGAAGCTCATTCAGAGATGGGACCTGCTAAGGGAAACAGCCCACAGGGAAACCATAAAAAAGAGTGTGCAGTCCTGATGAAGGCCAAGAAGAGCCGAAACGTTGACACAGGCATACTCTTAAAAATCAAAAATGATCATAAATAATTTTTTGAAGAGGACAAGAGTCCTCTAAAAATACCAAACCTCAACAAAGGCAACAAACCTAAACCTAGGAACACAAAACCCAAACAAGGGCACCAATCCAAATTCGGAAACCATACATATATGAAATAAAGGGAAATAAAACTAATTGAAAATACTTACCTGGGTCTATGATGGGAGGGGGATCCCCAGTGGATGGACCGTGCACTTACCGTCTCCTTCGGGGGGCGGTACCACTTTCCCAACACCTAACCAGCCTGTGCCTCCCTGGGGAGAACCTTACCGTCTTGACCTACAAACCCAAAATTAAAGGGAGAAAGAAAGGAAAAAGGAGGAAGGAAAGGAGGTGAAAGGAGGATGGATGATGGAAAGGGAGAGAAGAAAAGGACAAGGAATAGAGAAATGGGTACAGAAAAAAAGCAAGGAAACTTAAAATTTGCCATAGAGCCCAAAGAGGGATGGCAGGGAGCCCAAAATGCGTGCCCCAATAATTATGTCCGGTAGCCCAAGATGCGTGCTAACCAAAAATGGACCAAGCCCAAATTCGGAGTCTTTTGTGACCTTGCTAAGTATGGACCCTACCTCTAAGTCCAAATCCGACTCTCTAGCCCTAACCCTAACCCAATCCTAACCCTAACCTCATTCCTAACCCTAAATCCGGGATGGAACCCTACAGTTGGCCTAATCCTAAACCTAAGGACTCTGGAACCCCAAAGTGGACCTATAACTCTAATTAAAAATCCAAAATGTGATTCAATAAGTCTCAAACATGATCAAAAAAATTATAATGGGCCATCGATAATTAATCCTAAACCTAAGGTCTCTAAAAACATAGTATAACCTAATTTAAGGAATTTAGTTGAAGAAAACACAACACATATTAAGAATATCCTTTATTTCATATATATATAATTATAAAAAACAGTTGGAGGGGTACCAAATGTCAAAAACAGGTATACAAGAAGGAGAGCTCCTCTAGCTCCGCCCCCCTGGAGTATAAAAGAATGAAGCTCAGAGCAAGAAGCTCATTCAGAGATGGGACCTGCTAAGGGAAACAGCCCACAGGGAAACCATAAAAAAGAGTGTGCAGTCCTGATGAAGGCCAAGAAGAGCCGAAACGTTGACACAGGCATACTCTTAAAAATCAAAAATGATCATAAATAATTTTTTGAAGAGGACAAGAGTCCTCTAAAAATACCAAACCTCAACAAAGGCAACAAACCTAAACCTAGGAACACAAAACCCAAACAAGGGCACCAATCCAAATTCGGAAACCATACATATATGAAATAAAGGGAAATAAAACTAATTGAAAATACTTACCTGGGTCTATGATGGGAGGGGGATCCCCAGTGGATGGACCGTGCACTTACCGTCTCCTTCGGGGGGCGGTACCACTTTCCCAACACCTAACCAGCCTGTGCCTCCCTGGGGAGAACCTTACCGTCTTGACCTACAAACCCAAAATTAAAGGGAGAAAGAAAGGAAAAAGGAGGAAGGAAAGGAGGTGAAAGGAGGATGGATGATGGAAAGGGAGAGAAGAAAAGGACAAGGAATAGAGAAATGGGTACAGAAAAAAAGCAAGGAAACTTAAAATTTGCCATAGAGCCCAAAGAGGGATGGCAGGGAGCCCAAAATGCGTGCCCCAATAATTATGTCCGGTAGCCCAAGATGCGTGCTAACCAAAAATGGACCAAGCCCAAATTCGGAGTCTTTTGTGACCTTGCTAAGTATGGACCCTACCTCTAAGTCCAAATCCGACTCTCTAGCCCTAACCCTAACCCAATCCTAACCCTAACCTCATTCCTAACCCTAAATCCGGGATGGAACCCTACAGTTGGCCTAATCCTAAACCTAAGGACTCTGGAACCCCAAAGTGGACCTATAACTCTAATTAAAAATCCAAAATGTGATTCAATAAGTCTCAAACATGATCAAAAAAATTATAATGGGCCATCGATAATTAATCCTAAACCTAAGGTCTCTAAAAACATAGTATAACCTAATTTAAGGAATTTAGTTGAAGAAAACACAACACATATTAAGAATATCCTTTATTTCATATATATATAATTATAAAAAACAGTTGGAGGGGTACCAAATGTCAAAAACAGGTATACAAGAAGGAGAGCTCCTCTAGCTCCGCCCCCCTGGAGTATAAAAGAATGAAGCTCAGAGCAAGAAGCTCATTCAGAGATGGGACCTGCTAAGGGAAACAGCCCACAGGGAAACCATAAAAAAGAGTGTGCAGTCCTGATGAAGGCCAAGAAGAGCCGAAACGTTGACACAGGCATACTCTTAAAAATCAAAAATGATCATAAATAATTTTTTGAAGAGGACAAGAGTCCTCTAAAAATACCAAACCTCAACAAAGGCAACAAACCTAAACCTAGGAACACAAAACCCAAACAAGGGCACCAATCCAAATTCGGAAACCATACATATATGAAATAAAGGGAAATAAAACTAATTGAAAATACTTACCTGGGTCTATGATGGGAGGGGGATCCCCAGTGGATGGACCGTGCACTTACCGTCTCCTTCGGGGGGCGGTACCACTTTCCCAACACCTAACCAGCCTGTGCCTCCCTGGGGAGAACCTTACCGTCTTGACCTACAAACCCAAAATTAAAGGGAGAAAGAAAGGAAAAAGGAGGAAGGAAAGGAGGTGAAAGGAGGATGGATGATGGAAAGGGAGAGAAGAAAAGGACAAGGAATAGAGAAATGGGTACAGAAAAAAAGCAAGGAAACTTAAAATTTGCCATAGAGCCCAAAGAGGGATGGCAGGGAGCCCAAAATGCGTGCCCCAATAATTATGTCCGGTAGCCCAAGATGCGTGCTAACCAAAAATGGACCAAGCCCAAATTCGGAGTCTTTTGTGACCTTGCTAAGTATGGACCCTACCTCTAAGTCCAAATCCGACTCTCTAGCCCTAACCCTAACCCAATCCTAACCCTAACCTCATTCCTAACCCTAAATCCGGGATGGAACCCTACAGTTGGCCTAATCCTAAACCTAAGGACTCTGGAACCCCAAAGTGGACCTATAACTCTAATTAAAAATCCAAAATGTGATTCAATAAGTCTCAAACATGATCAAAAAAATTATAATGGGCCATCGATAATTAATCCTAAACCTAAGGTCTCTAAAAACATAGTATAACCTAATTTAAGGAATTTAGTTGAAGAAAACACAACACATATTAAGAATATCCTTTATTTCATATATATATAATTATAAAAAACAGTTGGAGGGGTACCAAATGTCAAAAACAGGTATACAAGAAGGAGAGCTCCTCTAGCTCCGCCCCCCTGGAGTATAAAAGAATGAAGCTCAGAGCAAGAAGCTCATTCAGAGATGGGACCTGCTAAGGGAAACAGCCCACAGGGAAACCATAAAAAAGAGTGTGCAGTCCTGATGAAGGCCAAGAAGAGCCGAAACGTTGACACAGGCATACTCTTAAAAATCAAAAATGATCATAAATAATTTTTTGAAGAGGACAAGAGTCCTCTAAAAATACCAAACCTCAACAAAGGCAACAAACCTAAACCTAGGAACACAAAACCCAAACAAGGGCACCAATCCAAATTCGGAAACCATACATATATGAAATAAAGGGAAATAAAACTAATTGAAAATACTTACCTGGGTCTATGATGGGAGGGGGATCCCCAGTGGATGGACCGTGCACTTACCGTCTCCTTCGGGGGGCGGTACCACTTTCCCAACACCTAACCCTAACCCCAACCCTAGGACTTAACCCTAACCCCAACCCTAGGACTTAACCCTAACCCCAACCCTAGGACTTAACCCTAACCCCAACCCTAGGACTTAACCCTAACCCCAACCCTAGGACTTAACCCTAACCCCAACCCTAGGACTTAACCCTAACCCCAACCCTAGGACTTAACCCTAACCCCAACCCTAGGACTTAACCCTAACCCCAACCCTAGGACTTAACCCTAACCCCAACCCTAGGACTTAACCCTAACCCCAACCCTAGGACTTAACCCTAACCCCAACCCTAGGACTTAACCCTAACCCCAACCCTAGGACTTAACCCTAACCCCAACCCTAGGACTTAACCCTAACCCCAACCCTAGGACTTAACCCTAACCCCAACCCTAGGACTTAACCCTAACCCCAACCCT
>NW_027662249.1:0-19094 GCF_963422515.1 Blennius ocellaris | reverse complement strand
GTGGATCCCAGGATTCGTCCAGCTGGTAGGGGAAGTGAGTATTCACCAGGTTCTCCAATGTGGAAAGCATCTCTCAAAAGAAAAAAAGGTAAGTAAGAAGGTAAGTAAAAAGGTGAATAAAAAGGTAAGTAAAATGGTAAGAACAAAGGAGAGGTAAATGGGGAAGTCAGTATACAAGCAGTGGAGAATGATTATTATAAAGGGTTGATATTTCTCAAAGAGTGACTAAAACTGAGTTCACTTATCCTCAGGGGTGATTAAAATCAGTTAAAACCTGCTTTTCTTAAGAATAAACCATCCCAAAATCAGTAAATGAGATAAAATTAAAAGGTAAGAATTAGAGATTAAATGAGGGTTAATATATGCTAAGATTTTAAGTTACTGAGGTTGGTTATTAAATCTTAAAGGATGAAAATTGTTGTTTAAAACTTTTTACAAAAGAGGGGGATTCTGTTCCAGAGAGGTTTAGCCAGAATCGAGTGAGCCACACCAACCTCGAAATCCGGACCGCTGTGGATTGTGTCCAGGATCTGGAGCCCGCCGTGTAGGGGGATCTGTTTGCTCGGGAGGCCGTCGCTGAATCTCCTTCTTTGTAGCAGCCGGTTTCAGGATGTGGAATAAGGTGCCATTTTGCATTCAACCAATTAAAAACAAAAACTTTACTGAGCTCAGTAACAAATCATAAAAGCAATCAATTCATAAAATCCTCAATCTCTGCGAAGAGAAAAGGAAAAAAGGTTAAAAAGCCCAACGTTTCGACGTGTAGTCTTCCTCAGGGGCAGGGTGGAAAATGTTTGTAACAGGTGGCTTAAGTAGTTCCTGTGGAGGGTGTTTACAGGATGTGCAGGAGGAGCCAAAGCAGGAAGTGAACCACCATCTTTGTAGTTTTCTCCGGTTGGTCCTTCTGCTGTAAATTTACTATGGCTCCCCCGTGTGGTCACTTTAAAATAACAGGCTGCCTCTCTGGAAGGAATAGAGCCAAAACAAACAGGAAGTAGAAGAATAAAGGAATAAAAGAGGGGAACAGGATGGGAATAAAAGAGGAAGATAAAAATAGATGTGAAATGATCTTAAAAGAAAGTAGAAAGGGAGGTAGACTTTAACAAACTTTGTAAATACTTTTGCTGCTCCTAGAATTGGAAAAATTTAAAATTTAAAGAAGGGGGAGGGGGAGGAGGGAGAGAGACAGGAGTGGGTAAATAAAATCGGTTTTTCCTTTTAATATGTAGAATAAGTTTGCACTGTAAGCATAGCTGGCTCTGGCAGGGTTAGGTAATTTACATAAACGAGAAAAGCACGGGCAACAGGTCATACTTAAAAACAGTGTTTTTCAATATTAAAAGGATCATTTTAAAGGGTGTTGTACCAACCTTGTAATAACATATTAATTCTTAAAATTTGGTGTAACACCTTTGTTTTTTTAAGAAATTAAAAAGAGAGTGAAAGGGAGGGAGTAGAAGGGTGGGAGGGGAAGGGGGGAAAATGTTTTAAGGGGGGTGGGTCCTTAGGGTTAGGCAAGAGGAGGGTGGGGGTTAGGTTTAGGGAAGAGGAATGATGGGGGGTAGGATTGACCTTAGGTTTAGGTCAGGTGGGCTGGAGGTTAGGGTTAGGAGGAGAGGAGGGCAGGAGGGTAGGGGAAAATTAGGAAATCAAAGAATTAAAATAATTTTAAGGTCGGAGCAGATGTGAAGAATAAATTCTTTAAATTTTATTAAATAATAAAATATTTAAATATTTAATGTCTCTCCCAGGTGGTCCGTTGGTCCATTGAAGGGACCCTGGTTCTCGGCAGTGCGTTACGGGCTGGGCGTGGTTGGGTCCCCCAGTTGAAGGAGGTCTGCGGGTTGTTCGTCGCCCCGAGTGGGATCTTCTGCCGGTGGGAGGTCCGCTGGGTGGTGGTCTCATCCCTCCGGTGGATCCGCCGTTGTAGGGCGGGCTGTGGTGGTGGGCAGGTTTCCCTCCTGTCTGTCCTGTCGGTGGTTGCTGGGATCCGGGCCTGGTGGGTGGTGGCTGGTACATCCCTCTGGACCCTGCTGGGGTGGGGTCCCTCCATACCTCGGGTTGGTTGGTGGGTCGGTGTCGGGGAACTCCGGGGAGGTTTCTCCTGTCGTACCGCCCGTTCCTTACCCTCTTGTTGAGTGGAGATGACCGGGGAGGGGGAAGTCTTTGTCCTCACAGCAGGGTTGGTGTCCTCCAGGCCCTCGGTTTGGGACCCTACCGAAGTGTAGTGGATGGGTGGTGTGAGGTCTACATCAGGATAATAAGCAGCCCAATTACGTATGTTTTGGCGTGCTTCCTCCAAAACTAGTGTTGTGAGTCGACGACCATATCTTTTTTTGCTCATGTTGATTGCGATTTGCCATGCTGATGGTTGGAATGGCTGGCTGTTCTCTACTAATTCCATGAGTTTGGATTCTGTCTCCTCATAATGATCCAGTAGTATTTGTAAATTGTTTTTCATCCAGAGGTAAGTATTTTCTTTAATTTTATCTTTAACCTTCTGGGTGGGGCCTGCTGGCTTTATGAAGTTGGAAAGTTGTTGTGTTTTTTTCTCCATCCCTGGTGGGATGGAGTTTTCTTCTATTGCTTTGCTAAGAATGCTGGTGTGATGGTATATTTGTATTGTTTTAAAGTAAAGCGTGGATCTAATCTTTGTTTTAACCGGGTCCAAACCTTGCAGGTCTGCTCGTGGCCATAAGCAGGTGTGTGGATCCCAGGATTCGTCCAGCTGGTAGGGGAAGTGAGTATTCACCAGGTTCTCCAATGTGGAAAGCATCTCTCAAAAGAAAAAAAGGTAAGTAAGAAGGTAAGTAAAAAGGTGAATAAAAAGGTAAGTAAAATGGTAAGAACAAAGGAGAGGTAAATGGGGAAGTCAGTATACAAGCAGTGGAGAATGATTATTATAAAGGGTTGATATTTCTCAAAGAGTGACTAAAACTGAGTTCACTTATCCTCAGGGGTGATTAAAATCAGTTAAAACCTGCTTTTCTTAAGAATAAACCATCCCAAAATCAGTAAATGAGATAAAATTAAAAGGTAAGAATTAGAGATTAAATGAGGGTTAATATATGCTAAGATTTTAAGTTACTGAGGTTGGTTATTAAATCTTAAAGGATGAAAATTGTTGTTTAAAACTTTTTACAAAAGAGGGGGATTCTGTTCCAGAGAGGTTTAGCCAGAATCGAGTGAGCCACACCAACCTCGAAATCCGGACCGCTGTGGATTGTGTCCAGGATCTGGAGCCCGCCGTGTAGGGGGATCTGTTTGCTCGGGAGGCCGTCGCTGAATCTCCTTCTTTGTAGCAGCCGGTTTCAGGATGTGGAATAAGGTGCCATTTTGCATTCAACCAATTAAAAACAAAAACTTTACTGAGCTCAGTAACAAATCATAAAAGCAATCAATTCATAAAATCCTCAATCTCTGCGAAGAGAAAAGGAAAAAAGGTTAAAAAGCCCAACGTTTCGACGTGTAGTCTTCCTCAGGGGCAGGGTGGAAAATGTTTGTAACAGGTGGCTTAAGTAGTTCCTGTGGAGGGTGTTTACAGGATGTGCAGGAGGAGCCAAAGCAGGAAGTGAACCACCATCTTTGTAGTTTTCTCCGGTTGGTCCTTCTGCTGTAAATTTACTATGGCTCCCCCGTGTGGTCACTTTAAAATAACAGGCTGCCTCTCTGGAAGGAATAGAGCCAAAACAAACAGGAAGTAGAAGAATAAAGGAATAAAAGAGGGGAACAGGATGGGAATAAAAGAGGAAGATAAAAATAGATGTGAAATGATCTTAAAAGAAAGTAGAAAGGGAGGTAGACTTTAACAAACTTTGTAAATACTTTTGCTGCTCCTAGAATTGGAAAAATTTAAAATTTAAAGAAGGGGGAGGGGGAGGAGGGAGAGAGACAGGAGTGGGTAAATAAAATCGGTTTTTCCTTTTAATATGTAGAATAAGTTTGCACTGTAAGCATAGCTGGCTCTGGCAGGGTTAGGTAATTTACATAAACGAGAAAAGCACGGGCAACAGGTCATACTTAAAAACAGTGTTTTTCAATATTAAAAGGATCATTTTAAAGGGTGTTGTACCAACCTTGTAATAACATATTAATTCTTAAAATTTGGTGTAACACCTTTGTTTTTTTAAGAAATTAAAAAGAGAGTGAAAGGGAGGGAGTAGAAGGGTGGGAGGGGAAGGGGGGAAAATGTTTTAAGGGGGGTGGGTCCTTAGGGTTAGGCAAGAGGAGGGTGGGGGTTAGGTTTAGGGAAGAGGAATGATGGGGGGTAGGATTGACCTTAGGTTTAGGTCAGGTGGGCTGGAGGTTAGGGTTAGGAGGAGAGGAGGGCAGGAGGGTAGGGGAAAATTAGGAAATCAAAGAATTAAAATAATTTTAAGGTCGGAGCAGATGTGAAGAATAAATTCTTTAAATTTTATTAAATAATAAAATATTTAAATATTTAATGTCTCTCCCAGGTGGTCCGTTGGTCCATTGAAGGGACCCTGGTTCTCGGCAGTGCGTTACGGGCTGGGCGTGGTTGGGTCCCCCAGTTGAAGGAGGTCTGCGGGTTGTTCGTCGCCCCGAGTGGGATCTTCTGCCGGTGGGAGGTCCGCTGGGTGGTGGTCTCATCCCTCCGGTGGATCCGCCGTTGTAGGGCGGGCTGTGGTGGTGGGCAGGTTTCCCTCCTGTCTGTCCTGTCGGTGGTTGCTGGGATCCGGGCCTGGTGGGTGGTGGCTGGTACATCCCTCTGGACCCTGCTGGGGTGGGGTCCCTCCATACCTCGGGTTGGTTGGTGGGTCGGTGTCGGGGAACTCCGGGGAGGTTTCTCCTGTCGTACCGCCCGTTCCTTACCCTCTTGTTGAGTGGAGATGACCGGGGAGGGGGAAGTCTTTGTCCTCACAGCAGGGTTGGTGTCCTCCAGGCCCTCGGTTTGGGACCCTACCGAAGTGTAGTGGATGGGTGGTGTGAGGTCTACATCAGGATAATAAGCAGCCCAATTACGTATGTTTTGGCGTGCTTCCTCCAAAACTAGTGTTGTGAGTCGACGACCATATCTTTTTTTGCTCATGTTGATTGCGATTTGCCATGCTGATGGTTGGAATGGCTGGCTGTTCTCTACTAATTCCATGAGTTTGGATTCTGTCTCCTCATAATGATCCAGTAGTATTTGTAAATTGTTTTTCATCCAGAGGTAAGTATTTTCTTTAATTTTATCTTTAACCTTCTGGGTGGGGCCTGCTGGCTTTATGAAGTTGGAAAGTTGTTGTGTTTTTTTCTCCATCCCTGGTGGGATGGAGTTTTCTTCTATTGCTTTGCTAAGAATGCTGGTGTGATGGTATATTTGTATTGTTTTAAAGTAAAGCGTGGATCTAATCTTTGTTTTAACCGGGTCCAAACCTTGCAGGTCTGCTCGTGGCCATAAGCAGGTGTGTGGATCCCAGGATTCGTCCAGCTGGTAGGGGAAGTGAGTATTCACCAGGTTCTCCAATGTGGAAAGCATCTCTCAAAAGAAAAAAAGGTAAGTAAGAAGGTAAGTAAAAAGGTGAATAAAAAGGTAAGTAAAATGGTAAGAACAAAGGAGAGGTAAATGGGGAAGTCAGTATACAAGCAGTGGAGAATGATTATTATAAAGGGTTGATATTTCTCAAAGAGTGACTAAAACTGAGTTCACTTATCCTCAGGGGTGATTAAAATCAGTTAAAACCTGCTTTTCTTAAGAATAAACCATCCCAAAATCAGTAAATGAGATAAAATTAAAAGGTAAGAATTAGAGATTAAATGAGGGTTAATATATGCTAAGATTTTAAGTTACTGAGGTTGGTTATTAAATCTTAAAGGATGAAAATTGTTGTTTAAAACTTTTTACAAAAGAGGGGGATTCTGTTCCAGAGAGGTTTAGCCAGAATCGAGTGAGCCACACCAACCTCGAAATCCGGACCGCTGTGGATTGTGTCCAGGATCTGGAGCCCGCCGTGTAGGGGGATCTGTTTGCTCGGGAGGCCGTCGCTGAATCTCCTTCTTTGTAGCAGCCGGTTTCAGGATGTGGAATAAGGTGCCATTTTGCATTCAACCAATTAAAAACAAAAACTTTACTGAGCTCAGTAACAAATCATAAAAGCAATCAATTCATAAAATCCTCAATCTCTGCGAAGAGAAAAGGAAAAAAGGTTAAAAAGCCCAACGTTTCGACGTGTAGTCTTCCTCAGGGGCAGGGTGGAAAATGTTTGTAACAGGTGGCTTAAGTAGTTCCTGTGGAGGGTGTTTACAGGATGTGCAGGAGGAGCCAAAGCAGGAAGTGAACCACCATCTTTGTAGTTTTCTCCGGTTGGTCCTTCTGCTGTAAATTTACTATGGCTCCCCCGTGTGGTCACTTTAAAATAACAGGCTGCCTCTCTGGAAGGAATAGAGCCAAAACAAACAGGAAGTAGAAGAATAAAGGAATAAAAGAGGGGAACAGGATGGGAATAAAAGAGGAAGATAAAAATAGATGTGAAATGATCTTAAAAGAAAGTAGAAAGGGAGGTAGACTTTAACAAACTTTGTAAATACTTTTGCTGCTCCTAGAATTGGAAAAATTTAAAATTTAAAGAAGGGGGAGGGGGAGGAGGGAGAGAGACAGGAGTGGGTAAATAAAATCGGTTTTTCCTTTTAATATGTAGAATAAGTTTGCACTGTAAGCATAGCTGGCTCTGGCAGGGTTAGGTAATTTACATAAACGAGAAAAGCACGGGCAACAGGTCATACTTAAAAACAGTGTTTTTCAATATTAAAAGGATCATTTTAAAGGGTGTTGTACCAACCTTGTAATAACATATTAATTCTTAAAATTTGGTGTAACACCTTTGTTTTTTTAAGAAATTAAAAAGAGAGTGAAAGGGAGGGAGTAGAAGGGTGGGAGGGGAAGGGGGGAAAATGTTTTAAGGGGGGTGGGTCCTTAGGGTTAGGCAAGAGGAGGGTGGGGGTTAGGTTTAGGGAAGAGGAATGATGGGGGGTAGGATTGACCTTAGGTTTAGGTCAGGTGGGCTGGAGGTTAGGGTTAGGAGGAGAGGAGGGCAGGAGGGTAGGGGAAAATTAGGAAATCAAAGAATTAAAATAATTTTAAGGTCGGAGCAGATGTGAAGAATAAATTCTTTAAATTTTATTAAATAATAAAATATTTAAATATTTAATGTCTCTCCCAGGTGGTCCGTTGGTCCATTGAAGGGACCCTGGTTCTCGGCAGTGCGTTACGGGCTGGGCGTGGTTGGGTCCCCCAGTTGAAGGAGGTCTGCGGGTTGTTCGTCGCCCCGAGTGGGATCTTCTGCCGGTGGGAGGTCCGCTGGGTGGTGGTCTCATCCCTCCGGTGGATCCGCCGTTGTAGGGCGGGCTGTGGTGGTGGGCAGGTTTCCCTCCTGTCTGTCCTGTCGGTGGTTGCTGGGATCCGGGCCTGGTGGGTGGTGGCTGGTACATCCCTCTGGACCCTGCTGGGGTGGGGTCCCTCCATACCTCGGGTTGGTTGGTGGGTCGGTGTCGGGGAACTCCGGGGAGGTTTCTCCTGTCGTACCGCCCGTTCCTTACCCTCTTGTTGAGTGGAGATGACCGGGGAGGGGGAAGTCTTTGTCCTCACAGCAGGGTTGGTGTCCTCCAGGCCCTCGGTTTGGGACCCTACCGAAGTGTAGTGGATGGGTGGTGTGAGGTCTACATCAGGATAATAAGCAGCCCAATTACGTATGTTTTGGCGTGCTTCCTCCAAAACTAGTGTTGTGAGTCGACGACCATATCTTTTTTTGCTCATGTTGATTGCGATTTGCCATGCTGATGGTTGGAATGGCTGGCTGTTCTCTACTAATTCCATGAGTTTGGATTCTGTCTCCTCATAATGATCCAGTAGTATTTGTAAATTGTTTTTCATCCAGAGGTAAGTATTTTCTTTAATTTTATCTTTAACCTTCTGGGTGGGGCCTGCTGGCTTTATGAAGTTGGAAAGTTGTTGTGTTTTTTTCTCCATCCCTGGTGGGATGGAGTTTTCTTCTATTGCTTTGCTAAGAATGCTGGTGTGATGGTATATTTGTATTGTTTTAAAGTAAAGCGTGGATCTAATCTTTGTTTTAACCGGGTCCAAACCTTGCAGGTCTGCTCGTGGCCATAAGCAGGTGTGTGGATCCCAGGATTCGTCCAGCTGGTAGGGGAAGTGAGTATTCACCAGGTTCTCCAATGTGGAAAGCATCTCTCAAAAGAAAAAAAGGTAAGTAAGAAGGTAAGTAAAAAGGTGAATAAAAAGGTAAGTAAAATGGTAAGAACAAAGGAGAGGTAAATGGGGAAGTCAGTATACAAGCAGTGGAGAATGATTATTATAAAGGGTTGATATTTCTCAAAGAGTGACTAAAACTGAGTTCACTTATCCTCAGGGGTGATTAAAATCAGTTAAAACCTGCTTTTCTTAAGAATAAACCATCCCAAAATCAGTAAATGAGATAAAATTAAAAGGTAAGAATTAGAGATTAAATGAGGGTTAATATATGCTAAGATTTTAAGTTACTGAGGTTGGTTATTAAATCTTAAAGGATGAAAATTGTTGTTTAAAACTTTTTACAAAAGAGGGGGATTCTGTTCCAGAGAGGTTTAGCCAGAATCGAGTGAGCCACACCAACCTCGAAATCCGGACCGCTGTGGATTGTGTCCAGGATCTGGAGCCCGCCGTGTAGGGGGATCTGTTTGCTCGGGAGGCCGTCGCTGAATCTCCTTCTTTGTAGCAGCCGGTTTCAGGATGTGGAATAAGGTGCCATTTTGCATTCAACCAATTAAAAACAAAAACTTTACTGAGCTCAGTAACAAATCATAAAAGCAATCAATTCATAAAATCCTCAATCTCTGCGAAGAGAAAAGGAAAAAAGGTTAAAAAGCCCAACGTTTCGACGTGTAGTCTTCCTCAGGGGCAGGGTGGAAAATGTTTGTAACAGGTGGCTTAAGTAGTTCCTGTGGAGGGTGTTTACAGGATGTGCAGGAGGAGCCAAAGCAGGAAGTGAACCACCATCTTTGTAGTTTTCTCCGGTTGGTCCTTCTGCTGTAAATTTACTATGGCTCCCCCGTGTGGTCACTTTAAAATAACAGGCTGCCTCTCTGGAAGGAATAGAGCCAAAACAAACAGGAAGTAGAAGAATAAAGGAATAAAAGAGGGGAACAGGATGGGAATAAAAGAGGAAGATAAAAATAGATGTGAAATGATCTTAAAAGAAAGTAGAAAGGGAGGTAGACTTTAACAAACTTTGTAAATACTTTTGCTGCTCCTAGAATTGGAAAAATTTAAAATTTAAAGAAGGGGGAGGGGGAGGAGGGAGAGAGACAGGAGTGGGTAAATAAAATCGGTTTTTCCTTTTAATATGTAGAATAAGTTTGCACTGTAAGCATAGCTGGCTCTGGCAGGGTTAGGTAATTTACATAAACGAGAAAAGCACGGGCAACAGGTCATACTTAAAAACAGTGTTTTTCAATATTAAAAGGATCATTTTAAAGGGTGTTGTACCAACCTTGTAATAACATATTAATTCTTAAAATTTGGTGTAACACCTTTGTTTTTTTAAGAAATTAAAAAGAGAGTGAAAGGGAGGGAGTAGAAGGGTGGGAGGGGAAGGGGGGAAAATGTTTTAAGGGGGGTGGGTCCTTAGGGTTAGGCAAGAGGAGGGTGGGGGTTAGGTTTAGGGAAGAGGAATGATGGGGGGTAGGATTGACCTTAGGTTTAGGTCAGGTGGGCTGGAGGTTAGGGTTAGGAGGAGAGGAGGGCAGGAGGGTAGGGGAAAATTAGGAAATCAAAGAATTAAAATAATTTTAAGGTCGGAGCAGATGTGAAGAATAAATTCTTTAAATTTTATTAAATAATAAAATATTTAAATATTTAATGTCTCTCCCAGGTGGTCCGTTGGTCCATTGAAGGGACCCTGGTTCTCGGCAGTGCGTTACGGGCTGGGCGTGGTTGGGTCCCCCAGTTGAAGGAGGTCTGCGGGTTGTTCGTCGCCCCGAGTGGGATCTTCTGCCGGTGGGAGGTCCGCTGGGTGGTGGTCTCATCCCTCCGGTGGATCCGCCGTTGTAGGGCGGGCTGTGGTGGTGGGCAGGTTTCCCTCCTGTCTGTCCTGTCGGTGGTTGCTGGGATCCGGGCCTGGTGGGTGGTGGCTGGTACATCCCTCTGGACCCTGCTGGGGTGGGGTCCCTCCATACCTCGGGTTGGTTGGTGGGTCGGTGTCGGGGAACTCCGGGGAGGTTTCTCCTGTCGTACCGCCCGTTCCTTACCCTCTTGTTGAGTGGAGATGACCGGGGAGGGGGAAGTCTTTGTCCTCACAGCAGGGTTGGTGTCCTCCAGGCCCTCGGTTTGGGACCCTACCGAAGTGTAGTGGATGGGTGGTGTGAGGTCTACATCAGGATAATAAGCAGCCCAATTACGTATGTTTTGGCGTGCTTCCTCCAAAACTAGTGTTGTGAGTCGACGACCATATCTTTTTTTGCTCATGTTGATTGCGATTTGCCATGCTGATGGTTGGAATGGCTGGCTGTTCTCTACTAATTCCATGAGTTTGGATTCTGTCTCCTCATAATGATCCAGTAGTATTTGTAAATTGTTTTTCATCCAGAGGTAAGTATTTTCTTTAATTTTATCTTTAACCTTCTGGGTGGGGCCTGCTGGCTTTATGAAGTTGGAAAGTTGTTGTGTTTTTTTCTCCATCCCTGGTGGGATGGAGTTTTCTTCTATTGCTTTGCTAAGAATGCTGGTGTGATGGTATATTTGTATTGTTTTAAAGTAAAGCGTGGATCTAATCTTTGTTTTAACCGGGTCCAAACCTTGCAGGTCTGCTCGTGGCCATAAGCAGGTGTGTGGATCCCAGGATTCGTCCAGCTGGTAGGGGAAGTGAGTATTCACCAGGTTCTCCAATGTGGAAAGCATCTCTCAAAAGAAAAAAAGGTAAGTAAGAAGGTAAGTAAAAAGGTGAATAAAAAGGTAAGTAAAATGGTAAGAACAAAGGAGAGGTAAATGGGGAAGTCAGTATACAAGCAGTGGAGAATGATTATTATAAAGGGTTGATATTTCTCAAAGAGTGACTAAAACTGAGTTCACTTATCCTCAGGGGTGATTAAAATCAGTTAAAACCTGCTTTTCTTAAGAATAAACCATCCCAAAATCAGTAAATGAGATAAAATTAAAAGGTAAGAATTAGAGATTAAATGAGGGTTAATATATGCTAAGATTTTAAGTTACTGAGGTTGGTTATTAAATCTTAAAGGATGAAAATTGTTGTTTAAAACTTTTTACAAAAGAGGGGGATTCTGTTCCAGAGAGGTTTAGCCAGAATCGAGTGAGCCACACCAACCTCGAAATCCGGACCGCTGTGGATTGTGTCCAGGATCTGGAGCCCGCCGTGTAGGGGGATCTGTTTGCTCGGGAGGCCGTCGCTGAATCTCCTTCTTTGTAGCAGCCGGTTTCAGGATGTGGAATAAGGTGCCATTTTGCATTCAACCAATTAAAAACAAAAACTTTACTGAGCTCAGTAACAAATCATAAAAGCAATCAATTCATAAAATCCTCAATCTCTGCGAAGAGAAAAGGAAAAAAGGTTAAAAAGCCCAACGTTTCGACGTGTAGTCTTCCTCAGGGGCAGGGTGGAAAATGTTTGTAACAGGTGGCTTAAGTAGTTCCTGTGGAGGGTGTTTACAGGATGTGCAGGAGGAGCCAAAGCAGGAAGTGAACCACCATCTTTGTAGTTTTCTCCGGTTGGTCCTTCTGCTGTAAATTTACTATGGCTCCCCCGTGTGGTCACTTTAAAATAACAGGCTGCCTCTCTGGAAGGAATAGAGCCAAAACAAACAGGAAGTAGAAGAATAAAGGAATAAAAGAGGGGAACAGGATGGGAATAAAAGAGGAAGATAAAAATAGATGTGAAATGATCTTAAAAGAAAGTAGAAAGGGAGGTAGACTTTAACAAACTTTGTAAATACTTTTGCTGCTCCTAGAATTGGAAAAATTTAAAATTTAAAGAAGGGGGAGGGGGAGGAGGGAGAGAGACAGGAGTGGGTAAATAAAATCGGTTTTTCCTTTTAATATGTAGAATAAGTTTGCACTGTAAGCATAGCTGGCTCTGGCAGGGTTAGGTAATTTACATAAACGAGAAAAGCACGGGCAACAGGTCATACTTAAAAACAGTGTTTTTCAATATTAAAAGGATCATTTTAAAGGGTGTTGTACCAACCTTGTAATAACATATTAATTCTTAAAATTTGGTGTAACACCTTTGTTTTTTTAAGAAATTAAAAAGAGAGTGAAAGGGAGGGAGTAGAAGGGTGGGAGGGGAAGGGGGGAAAATGTTTTAAGGGGGGTGGGTCCTTAGGGTTAGGCAAGAGGAGGGTGGGGGTTAGGTTTAGGGAAGAGGAATGATGGGGGGTAGGATTGACCTTAGGTTTAGGTCAGGTGGGCTGGAGGTTAGGGTTAGGAGGAGAGGAGGGCAGGAGGGTAGGGGAAAATTAGGAAATCAAAGAATTAAAATAATTTTAAGGTCGGAGCAGATGTGAAGAATAAATTCTTTAAATTTTATTAAATAATAAAATATTTAAATATTTAATGTCTCTCCCAGGTGGTCCGTTGGTCCATTGAAGGGACCCTGGTTCTCGGCAGTGCGTTACGGGCTGGGCGTGGTTGGGTCCCCCAGTTGAAGGAGGTCTGCGGGTTGTTCGTCGCCCCGAGTGGGATCTTCTGCCGGTGGGAGGTCCGCTGGGTGGTGGTCTCATCCCTCCGGTGGATCCGCCGTTGTAGGGCGGGCTGTGGTGGTGGGCAGGTTTCCCTCCTGTCTGTCCTGTCGGTGGTTGCTGGGATCCGGGCCTGGTGGGTGGTGGCTGGTACATCCCTCTGGACCCTGCTGGGGTGGGGTCCCTCCATACCTCGGGTTGGTTGGTGGGTCGGTGTCGGGGAACTCCGGGGAGGTTTCTCCTGTCGTACCGCCCGTTCCTTACCCTCTTGTTGAGTGGAGATGACCGGGGAGGGGGAAGTCTTTGTCCTCACAGCAGGGTTGGTGTCCTCCAGGCCCTCGGTTTGGGACCCTACCGAAGTGTAGTGGATGGGTGGTGTGAGGTCTACATCAGGATAATAAGCAGCCCAATTACGTATGTTTTGGCGTGCTTCCTCCAAAACTAGTGTTGTGAGTCGACGACCATATCTTTTTTTGCTCATGTTGATTGCGATTTGCCATGCTGATGGTTGGAATGGCTGGCTGTTCTCTACTAATTCCATGAGTTTGGATTCTGTCTCCTCATAATGATCCAGTAGTATTTGTAAATTGTTTTTCATCCAGAGGTAAGTATTTTCTTTAATTTTATCTTTAACCTTCTGGGTGGGGCCTGCTGGCTTTATGAAGTTGGAAAGTTGTTGTGTTTTTTTCTCCATCCCTGGTGGGATGGAGTTTTCTTCTATTGCTTTGCTAAGAATGCTGGTGTGATGGTATATTTGTATTGTTTTAAAGTAAAGCGTGGATCTAATCTTTGTTTTAACCGGGTCCAAACCTTGCAGGTCTGCTCGTGGCCATAAGCAGGTGTGTGGATCCCAGGATTCGTCCAGCTGGTAGGGGAAGTGAGTATTCACCAGGTTCTCCAATGTGGAAAGCATCTCTCAAAAGAAAAAAAGGTAAGTAAGAAGGTAAGTAAAAAGGTGAATAAAAAGGTAAGTAAAATGGTAAGAACAAAGGAGAGGTAAATGGGGAAGTCAGTATACAAGCAGTGGAGAATGATTATTATAAAGGGTTGATATTTCTCAAAGAGTGACTAAAACTGAGTTCACTTATCCTCAGGGGTGATTAAAATCAGTTAAAACCTGCTTTTCTTAAGAATAAACCATCCCAAAATCAGTAAATGAGATAAAATTAAAAGGTAAGAATTAGAGATTAAATGAGGGTTAATATATGCTAAGATTTTAAGTTACTGAGGTTGGTTATTAAATCTTAAAGGATGAAAATTGTTGTTTAAAACTTTTTACAAAAGAGGGGGATTCTGTTCCAGAGAGGTTTAGCCAGAATCGAGTGAGCCACACCAACCTCGAAATCCGGACCGCTGTGGATTGTGTCCAGGATCTGGAGCCCGCCGTGTAGGGGGATCTGTTTGCTCGGGAGGCCGTCGCTGAATCTCCTTCTTTGTAGCAGCCGGTTTCAGGATGTGGAATAAGGTGCCATTTTGCATTCAACCAATTAAAAACAAAAACTTTACTGAGCTCAGTAACAAATCATAAAAGCAATCAATTCATAAAATCCTCAATCTCTGCGAAGAGAAAAGGAAAAAAGGTTAAAAAGCCCAACGTTTCGACGTGTAGTCTTCCTCAGGGGCAGGGTGGAAAATGTTTGTAACAGGTGGCTTAAGTAGTTCCTGTGGAGGGTGTTTACAGGATGTGCAGGAGGAGCCAAAGCAGGAAGTGAACCACCATCTTTGTAGTTTTCTCCGGTTGGTCCTTCTGCTGTAAATTTACTATGGCTCCCCCGTGTGGTCACTTTAAAATAACAGGCTGCCTCTCTGGAAGGAATAGAGCCAAAACAAACAGGAAGTAGAAGAATAAAGGAATAAAAGAGGGGAACAGGATGGGAATAAAAGAGGAAGATAAAAATAGATGTGAAATGATCTTAAAAGAAAGTAGAAAGGGAGGTAGACTTTAACAAACTTTGTAAATACTTTTGCTGCTCCTAGAATTGGAAAAATTTAAAATTTAAAGAAGGGGGAGGGGGAGGAGGGAGAGAGACAGGAGTGGGTAAATAAAATCGGTTTTTCCTTTTAATATGTAGAATAAGTTTGCACTGTAAGCATAGCTGGCTCTGGCAGGGTTAGGTAATTTACATAAACGAGAAAAGCACGGGCAACAGGTCATACTTAAAAACAGTGTTTTTCAATATTAAAAGGATCATTTTAAAGGGTGTTGTACCAACCTTGTAATAACATATTAATTCTTAAAATTTGGTGTAACACCTTTGTTTTTTTAAGAAATTAAAAAGAGAGTGAAAGGGAGGGAGTAGAAGGGTGGGAGGGGAAGGGGGGAAAATGTTTTAAGGGGGGTGGGTCCTTAGGGTTAGGCAAGAGGAGGGTGGGGGTTAGGTTTAGGGAAGAGGAATGATGGGGGGTAGGATTGACCTTAGGTTTAGGTCAGGTGGGCTGGAGGTTAGGGTTAGGAGGAGAGGAGGGCAGGAGGGTAGGGGAAAATTAGGAAATCAAAGAATTAAAATAATTTTAAGGTCGGAGCAGATGTGAAGAATAAATTCTTTAAATTTTATTAAATAATAAAATATTTAAATATTTAATGTCTCTCCCAGGTGGTCCGTTGGTCCATTGAAGGGACCCTGGTTCTCGGCAGTGCGTTACGGGCTGGGCGTGGTTGGGTCCCCCAGTTGAAGGAGGTCTGCGGGTTGTTCGTCGCCCCGAGTGGGATCTTCTGCCGGTGGGAGGTCCGCTGGGTGGTGGTCTCATCCCTCCGGTGGATCCGCCGTTGTAGGGCGGGCTGTGGTGGTGGGCAGGTTTCCCTCCTGTCTGTCCTGTCGGTGGTTGCTGGGATCCGGGCCTGGTGGGTGGTGGCTGGTACATCCCTCTGGACCCTGCTGGGGTGGGGTCCCTCCATACCTCGGGTTGGTTGGTGGGTCGGTGTCGGGGAACTCCGGGGAGGTTTCTCCTGTCGTACCGCCCGTTCCTTACCCTCTTGTTGAGTGGAGATGACCGGGGAGGGGGAAGTCTTTGTCCTCACAGCAGGGTTGGTGTCCTCCAGGCCCTCGGTTTGGGACCCTACCGAAGTGTAGTGGATGGGTGGTGTGAGGTCTACATCAGGATAATAAGCAGCCCAATTACGTATGTTTTGGCGTGCTTCCTCCAAAACTAGTGTTGTGAGTCGACGACCATATCTTTTTTTGCTCATGTTGATTGCGATTTGCCATGCTGATGGTTGGAATGGCTGGCTGTTCTCTACTAATTCCATGAGTTTGGATTCTGTCTCCTCATAATGATCCAGTAGTATTTGTAAATTGTTTTTCATCCAGAGGTAAGTATTTTCTTTAATTTTATCTTTAACCTTCTGGGTGGGGCCTGCTGGCTTTATGAAGTTGGAAAGTTGTTGTGTTTTTTTCTCCATCCCTGGTGGGATGGAGTTTTCTTCTATTGCTTTGCTAAGAATGCTGGTGTGATGGTATATTTGTATTGTTTTAAAGTAAAGCGTGGATCTAATCTTTGTTTTAACCGGGTCCAAACCTTGCAGGTCTGCTCGTGGCCATAAGCAGGTGTGTGGATCCCAGGATTCGTCCAGCTGGTAGGGGAAGTGAGTATTCACCAGGTTCTCCAATGTGGAAAGCATCTCTCAAAAGAAAAAAAGGTAAGTAAGAAGGTAAGTAAAAAGGTGAATAAAAAGGTAAGTAAAATGGTAAGAACAAAGGAGAGGTAAATGGGGAAGTCAGTATACAAGCAGTGGAGAATGATTATTATAAAGGGTTGATATTTCTCAAAGAGTGACTAAAACTGAGTTCACTTATCCTCAGGGGTGATTAAAATCAGTTAAAACCTGCTTTTCTTAAGAATAAACCATCCCAAAATCAGTAAATGAGATAAAATTAAAAGGTAAGAATTAGAGATTAAATGAGGGTTAATATATGCTAAGATTTTAAGTTACTGAGGTTGGTTATTAAATCTTAAAGGATGAAAATTGTTGTTTAAAACTTTTTACAAAAGAGGGGGATTCTGTTCCAGAGAGGTTTAGCCAGAATCGAGTGAGCCACACCAACCTCGAAATCCGGACCGCTGTGGATTGTGTCCAGGATCTGGAGCCCGCCGTGTAGGGGGATCTGTTTGCTCGGGAGGCCGTCGCTGAATCTCCTTCTTTGTAGCAGCCGGTTTCAGGATGTGGAATAAGGTGCCATTTTGCATTCAACCAATTAAAAACAAAAACTTTACTGAGCTCAGTAACAAATCATAAAAGCAATCAATTCATAAAATCCTCAATCTCTGCGAAGAGAAAAGGAAAAAAGGTTAAAAAGCCCAACGTTTCGACGTGTAGTCTTCCTCAGGGGCAGGGTGGAAAATGTTTGTAACAGGTGGCTTAAGTAGTTCCTGTGGAGGGTGTTTACAGGATGTGCAGGAGGAGCCAAAGCAGGAAGTGAACCACCATCTTTGTAGTTTTCTCCGGTTGGTCCTTCTGCTGTAAATTTACTATGGCTCCCCCGTGTGGTCACTTTAAAATAACAGGCTGCCTCTCTGGAAGGAATAGAGCCAAAACAAACAGGAAGTAGAAGAATAAAGGAATAAAAGAGGGGAACAGGATGGGAATAAAAGAGGAAGATAAAAATAGATGTGAAATGATCTTAAAAGAAAGTAGAAAGGGAGGTAGACTTTAACAAACTTTGTAAATACTTTTGCTGCTCCTAGAATTGGAAAAATTTAAAATTTAAAGAAGGGGGAGGGGGAGGAGGGAGAGAGACAGGAGTGGGTAAATAAAATCGGTTTTTCCTTTTAATATGTAGAATAAGTTTGCACTGTAAGCATAGCTGGCTCTGGCAGGGTTAGGTAATTTACATAAACGAGAAAAGCACGGGCAACAGGTCATACTTAAAAACAGTGTTTTTCAATATTAAAAGGATCATTTTAAAGGGTGTTGTACCAACCTTGTAATAACATATTAATTCTTAAAATTTGGTGTAACACCTTTGTTTTTTTAAGAAATTAAAAAGAGAGTGAAAGGGAGGGAGTAGAAGGGTGGGAGGGGAAGGGGGGAAAATGTTTTAAGGGGGGTGGGTCCTTAGGGTTAGGCAAGAGGAGGGTGGGGGTTAGGTTTAGGGAAGAGGAATGATGGGGGGTAGGATTGACCTTAGGTTTAGGTCAGGTGGGCTGGAGGTTAGGGTTAGGAGGAGAGGAGGGCAGGAGGGTAGGGGAAAATTAGGAAATCAAAGAATTAAAATAATTTTAAGGTCGGAGCAGATGTGAAGAATAAATTCTTTAAATTTTATTAAATAATAAAATATTTAAATATTTAATGTCTCTCCCAGGTGGTCCGTTGGTCCATTGAAGGGACCCTGGTTCTCGGCAGTGCGTTACGGGCTGGGCGTGGTTGGGTCCCCCAGTTGAAGGAGGTCTGCGGGTTGTTCGTCGCCCCGAGTGGGATCTTCTGCCGGTGGGAGGTCCGCTGGGTGGTGGTCTCATCCCTCCGGTGGATCCGCCGTTGTAGGGCGGGCTGTGGTGGTGGGCAGGTTTCCCTCCTGTCTGTCCTGTCGGTGGTTGCTGGGATCCGGGCCTGGTGGGTGGTGGCTGGTACATCCCTCTGGACCCTGCTGGGGTGGGGTCCCTCCATACCTCGGGTTGGTTGGTGGGTCGGTGTCGGGGAACTCCGGGGAGGTTTCTCCTGTCGTACCGCCCGTTCCTTACCCTCTTGTTGAGTGGAGATGACCGGGGAGGGGGAAGTCTTTGTCCTCACAGCAGGGTTGGTGTCCTCCAGGCCCTCGGTTTGGGACCCTACCGAAGTGTAGTGGATGGGTGGTGTGAGGTCTACATCAGGATAATAAGCAGCCCAATTACGTATGTTTTGGCGTGCTTCCTCCAAAACTAGTGTTGTGAGTCGACGACCATATCTTTTTTTGCTCATGTTGATTGCGATTTGCCATGCTGATGGTTGGAATGGCTGGCTGTTCTCTACTAATTCCATGAGTTTGGATTCTGTCTCCTCATAATGATCCAGTAGTATTTGTAAATTGTTTTTCATCCAGAGGTAAGTATTTTCTTTAATTTTATCTTTAACCTTCTGGGTGGGGCCTGCTGGCTTTATGAAGTTGGAAAGTTGTTGTGTTTTTTTCTCCATCCCTGGTGGGATGGAGTTTTCTTCTATTGCTTTGCTAAGAATGCTGGTGTGATGGTATATTTGTATTGTTTTAAAGTAAAGCGTGGATCTAATCTTTGTTTTAACCGGGTCCAAACCTTGCAGGTCTGCTCGTGGCCATAAGCAGGTGTGTGGATCCCAGGATTCGTCCAGCTGGTAGGGGAAGTGAGTATTCACCAGGTTCTCCAATGTGGAAAGCATCTCTCAAAAGAAAAAAAGGTAAGTAAGAAGGTAAGTAAAAAGGTGAATAAAAAGGTAAGTAAAATGGTAAGAACAAAGGAGA
>NW_027662250.1:95568-137931 GCF_963422515.1 Blennius ocellaris | reverse complement strand
GTACCAGTGGTCCGGTCCTGGAACCAGGAAACGAACCGTACCAGTGGTCCGGTCTTGGTCCTGGAACCAGGAGACAGATCGTACCAGGGGTCCGGTCTTGGTCCTGGAACCAGGAGACGGACCGTACCAGGGGTCCGGTCCTGCAACCAGAAACGGACCGTACCAGTGGTCCGGTCCTGGAACGAGGAAACGAACCGTACCAGTGGTCCGGTCTTGGTCCTGGAACCAGGAGACAGATCGTACCAGTGGTCCGGTCCTGGAACCAGGAAACAGACCGTACCAGTGGTCCGGTCTTGGTCCTGGAACCAGTAGATGGACCGTACCAGGGGTCCGGTCCTGGAACCAGGAAACGGACCATACCAGGGGTCCGGTCCTTGGTCCTGGAGCCAGGAGACGGACCGTACCAGGGGTCCGGTCCTGCAACCAGGAAACGGACCGTACCAGTGGTCCGGTCCTGGAACCAGGAGACAGATCGTACCAGGGGTCCGGTCTTGGTCCTGGAACCAGGAGACGGACCGTATCAGGGGTCCGGTCCTGCAACCAGGAAACGGACCGTACCAGTGGTCCGGTCCTGGAACCAGGAAACGAACCGTACCAGTGGTCTGGTCTTGGTCCTGGAACCAGGAGACAGATCGTACCAGGGGTCCGGTCTTGGTCCTGGAACCAGGAGACGGACCGTACCAGGGGTCCGGTCCTGCAACCAGGAAACGGACCGTACCAGGGGTCCGGTCTTGGTCCTGGAGCCAGGATACGGACCGTACCAGGGGTCCGGTCTTGGTCCTGGAACCAGGAGACGGGACCGTACCAGGGGTCCGGTCCCTGCAACCAGGAAACGGACCGTACCAGGGGTCCGGTCTTGGTCCTGGAACCAGGATACGGACCGTACCAGTGGTTCAGTCTTGGTCTTGGAACCAGGAGACAGACCGTACCAGGGGTCCGGTCTTGGTCCTGGAACCAGGAAACGGACCGTACCAGGGGTCCGGTCTTGGTCCTGGAACCAGGAGACGGACCGTACCAGTGGTCCGGTCTTGGTCCTGGAACCAGGAGACGGACCGTACCAGTGGCCAGGGAGAGAACAACACGCCCCCCCCCCCCCCCCCCCCACCAATGATAAACCAACTTTGACATAGAATCTAATCGCCATCAGTTCTTATGTTTTAATAGAAATATGTACGTGTGTGTATCTTGTGTAAATTACCTGACGTGCCACCACAGCCCAGCAGGGGGCGGCAGACCGCCTGTCACGGTGCCCTCTGCCCCCCCCCCCCCCCCCCCCCCGGTGGTGGACCTGGGCTAAACACCCCCTCTGTTTCCCTGCAGGTGAGGACAAGCTGAAGCTCGACTGAACAAACTCCTCAGGAGGGACGCCGTCAGACCTCCACCCCCCCAGGCAGGAAGTCCTGTGACCCCCCCAACCCCCCCCCCTCCCCCTCAACCCCCCCCCCCTCCCAACCCCCCCCCCCCTCCCCCCAACCCTACGTCACCGTCAGAGAGACGTCGTTACACCGAAGCTGAAACTTTTTCTCTGACGAAATAAAGAGTTTTCTTCTCATTGTGACTTTGATTTAATCAAATTAAACTTTAATCTGTCGAACAAACTACATACCTATATACTATAGATTTACACACTATGTACCATATAGAATAAGCTATATATTATATATAACATACTATGTCCTATATAGTATAAGCTATATATTATATACTACATACTATGTACCATGTAGTATAAGCTATATATTACATACTACATACTATGTACCATGTAGTATTAAGCTATATACACCAGACAATACAGAGTAGCTGTGGTGGCGGATGTTGAAACGAGCCTCTAGCACACGAATCTGCTGAGGCGTCACGTTTTCCTACAGACACTTGGAATCAGCAGATTGTACGGACAATATTTTTCAACCCAAAAAAAACTGGAACTGAAGTTATTTATGATGTAGAGCAGACGTCAACAAATGATTAGAACAAACGTAAGCGAGTTTCCATATATCAACTTTCACACGCAGCTTATGCAGAACAGTTATACCGATTATTAATATCTTAACAGTTCCTCCCCTCAATCCGGTCACGACCCAAAGAACCAGGTCCCGGATGCAAGCGGCTGAAATGAGTTTCCTCCGTAGGGCGGCTGGGCGTAGCCTTTAGAGATAGGGGGAGGAGCTCAGTCACCTTTAGAGATAGGGGAGGAGCTGAGCTCAGTCACCCTTAGAGATAGGGTGAGGAGCTCAGTCACCCTTAGAGATAGGGGAGGAGCTCAGTCACCCTTAGAGATAGGGGGAGGAGCTCAGTCACCCTTAGAGATAGGGTGAGGAGCTCAGTCACCCTTAGAGATAGGGGGAGGAGCTCAGTCACCCTTAGAGATAGGGGGAGGAGCTCAGTCACCCTTAGAGATAGGGGGAGGAGCTCAGTCACCCTTAGAGATAGGGTGAGGAGCTCAGTCACCCTTAGAGATAGGGGGAGGAGCTCAGTCACCCTTAGAGATAGGGGGAGGAGCTCAGTCACCCTTAGAGATAGGGTGAGGAGCTCAGTCACCCTTAGAGATAGGGGGAGGAGCTCAGTCACCAGGGAGGAGCTCGGAGTAGAGCCGCTGCTCCTCCACATTCTGCATCTGTTTGGGATGGACGCCGCCCTAGGAGGTGTTGTGGGTATGTCCCTCCAGTGTGTCCTTGGTCTGCCCTGAGGCCTCCTACCGGAGGGACATAGTCCCTCCAGTGTGTCCTAGGTCTGCCCTGAGGCCTCCTACCAGAGGGACATAGTCCCTCCAGTGTGTCCTAGGTTTGCCCTGAGGCCTCCTACCAGAGGGACATACCCACAACACCTCCTCGGGAGGCGTCCATCCAAAACAGATGCAGAATGTGGAGGAACAGCGGCTCCACTGGAGGGACGATGTCTCTCTGGTAGGAGGCCTCAGGGCAGACCTAGGACACCTGGAGGGACTATGTCTCTCTATGGCCTGGGAACTCCTAAGGGGGCCACCGGAAGAGCTGGAGGAAGAGTCTGGGGGAGGAAGAGTCTGGGCAACCTTGTTCGGACTGCTGCCTCCAGGACCCGGCCGGGATAAGAGGTGGATGATGGATGGATGGATTAAAAATGAATTAAACAACAATCTTCCTTTAATTCAAGAGATTTTATTAAAATCCAACATGAGAAACTTAAACACACTTGACTTTTGTTCACGTTGGAAGTGAAAGAGAGGAAATCAGAGGTTTGAGATTGCGACACATTGCAGGAATCCCCGTTGAGATTACATAACATGTTGATTGTGACTTTCTGCAGGTCTACGAGGTTCAACACATCAGTTTCTGTGTGTTTTTACAAGAGGACAGATTTGCTCTAGAGGGGACCGGCTGTTGTTGACCGGCCAAGTCGTGTTTCTACGATGCTGATGTCTGTTGACCGTAACGACAAAGCACACAATGACGATTGACGATAAAGTAACAGTGAAGGATAAAATCAATGAGGATTGTTGAAAGCGAGAGTGTGCGATCCCACAGACGTCTACGACTCGACGGCCATCATGGGATCCGTCTCTACTTCAACACTGCCTTCAGGCTGTTTTCTGGTGCTTCCGCTGTCGCACTGCTGGAAGGAACTTTCTCAAAAACTGGACAGCAAAGAGACATGGAACGAGGATGAGACTGGTGTAGCTAACAGAGGTGATGATGAGAGACTGCGTGGCTTCCTGCTGTCTGAGTTGACAGTCCAGGAGCAGCCGGTCCACTGACACCACCACCCCTCTGAACGCCACCTTCAAATGACCACATTCATGATGGTGGCTGGTCCAGCCTTTCAGAGTCACGGTGGCCGTTTGGTTCAGTTGGTAGAAGTTCAGGAGGACTCTGTCCGCCAGGACTTGGCAGTCAAACATTGGACTTGAGTTCAGGTACAGGATGTCGGTGGCGTTGTCTTTTGCACAGTTGTCAATCGTGACTGACGCGTTCTTGAATGCCAGCATGTAAATGTCGCTTCCGTCGCCTCCAACCAGGTAATCCCCCCCAGTGGACACCAACACGTCGTTTCCGTCGGAGCCTTGCAGGAGGGCAGTTTCGTAACCGGACACTAAGACGTCTGAGTAGATGGTGCCGATCACGGTCTCTACGTCCTTCAACACGTCGCCCTCGGCATCGGCGTGGCGGCCCTGTCCAGTCAGCAGGTTGACGTAAACCCCTTCCCTCTTCTGATGGTCGCCGCGGTACACAACAGTGTCTCTGCCCGGACCTCCATCCATCACATCCGCCCCCATTCCTGGAACAAACACGTCCCAGCCAGAGTTTCCCACGAGTGTGTCGTCTCCATCGTCCCCATAAAGGGTGTCGTCCCCCAGCCCGCCAATCAAGTCGTCACTTCCTAGTCCTCCTATGAGAGTGTCGTCTCCGCCCCCACCATACAAGATGTCCTTCTTCCCTCCACCAATCAGGATGTTGTCCTGGTTGTTACCCACTATCATATTGGACTTGGAGGAACAGCCTTGCACTGTGTGGACCTTTGAGAGGTTTCTCTGAGAGCTGAGGTCCAGATGGCAGTCCAGCTCCGGCTGGTTCAGGGTCACTTTGAAGGCCTCTGCCTGGAAGGAAGGACCTGTGGCGTTGTTTGCCTGGAGTTTGAACTGCACCCCGTCAGAACTCTGAAGCTGCAGGTGCTGGAACTTGGAGTTCTGACAGAAGCCCAGCAGAGTGAAAGTCAACGCTTCTTCTTCTGTCATGATTGTTACCATCAGGTCCTCATTTGTAGAGTCCAACCGAACTTGGCCGCCATGGAGGTAATCCATGTCCACCAGCACAGTGTCAATACTTTCATCCTCCGCAAAGTTATCGATTACGATGTCCGTTCCATATCCACGCTTGATGACGTACGTGTCTTTTCCTTTGCCCCCACACATCAGAGCGCCCCCTGTGTAGGGATCCAGCAGGTTCTCCTTGGTGTTTCCCACCATGATGTCAAAGCCTGCAGAGCCGAACATTTCTTTGACTGAACCAGTGTCTTCCATCCTCATCACTGTGCCAACTTTACCACAGAACACCTTGTCCTGCGAAGGAGAACCTCTGTACCGGTAACAGGCTGCATCTTGTTTTACATTAATGGACCGTTTCTCCACATCAGAGGGGCCGGACTTAAGAGTCTCAGGCTGGTGGTATCTGTAATCAACAGTTGAAGGCAACAGTAACGTCCCACCACAGCTGCTGATGTTGGTCTTCAGTCCAGCAGTGATTCCGTCGCTGGTTTTGATCTGCAGGTGCTGATAACTCGTTGAAACAAACCAGTTCTTCAAAGTAGCAGTAAGTGAGTCGTTTATCATAATGAAGACACTCTGTCCCTGACATCTACATCTTATGTTCTTGTACTTTTCTTTCAAGAAGAGAAGATCCAGGTCCAGATCTGGGGACAGATTGTTGATAATTTTTAGTCCTGAACCTGGTGTGAGGACGTACCAGTCCTCTCCCCCTCGACCCTCCAGCCAATCGTTTCCACCTCCGAGGAAGAAGACGTTGTGTTCTTTGTTCCCTTTGATGACGTCGTCAAAGTTTGACCCGCGGACCTCGGTCACGCTGCTTAAAGCCTGGTCCTCCTGAAGGTCCACCAGCAGAGACGATGTGGAGCGGCTGTAGTCGATGCTGTGACTCTTCAAGCATTTGAGGAAGGTGTGACTCCCCTGGCAGTCGGCCTTGTTTTCTGAGATTGAGAAAGTGATCAGATCCTTGGTGAGGATGACCAGATGTCTGTCTGCTGACGACCTGAACCAGTTCTTTATGGTCACCCTGAAGGCCACGTTGTCCTGGACAGCCGTCAGAAGAGCGTCGGCCCCTTGTACAGTCAGTCTGAAAGCATGAAGACCAGCCTCTATGGAGAGCACGTCTGTTTTCTCGTCCCTGGAGTAATTTTCAACAACCACCGTGGAACGTTTGTGGCTCTTCACCACATATACGTCTTCTCCTTCACCACCAATCAAGTGGTCTCGTCCTCCTCCCCCATCCATCAAGTTTGTTTCCGCGTTTCCAACAAGTCGGTCATCAAACGGAGATCCCAGGATGTTTGTTACAGTTTGTAAGAGGGTCTGTGAAGCGTCGACGGTTTGACCCGTCTTGGCCAACATCTTGTTAATCCCTCTGGCCACCAGATGAACTCTGGAAGTCACAGTGGAGGAAATCTCAAACAAGACTCCGTCTCCTGACAGCAAGGTCATGTGACGATAGAGTTCCCCCAAAAACCAGTTCTGGATGGTCACTGTATGGCTGCCCTCGTATTGCAGCACAACGTTGTTTCCAGATTTGGACACAGAAATGTGGCTGTAGTCGACAGTGAAGTGAAGCGTGTCCAATGCCTTGGAAGGGTCGTAGTTGTTAATGATGGTCTTCCCTCCGTGTTCAGGAATGATGTACGTGTCTTTCCCGCCAGAACCCTCAACATAACTTCTCTGTGGACCAAGGAAGAAAATATCATCACCTGGTTCCCCATAAAGATTGTAGTAGTAGCTCAGCATGACTTCCATGGTATGTTTGTCCTCTGATTTCTGAACTGCGAAGAAGCGGTTAGCGTCTCTGTTTCCCCTGTAGCTCCCGTATCTCGTCCCGGATAAAGTTTCATAACCTGAAACCACTGTCTCAGAGCCCACTGGGATAAACATGAAAAGTTTTTTGGTTATAGTTTTGTACTGCAAACCATGCGATTCTCCCAGACCGAGAACAATGTCTTCACTTCCCTGTGTGTTGATGTCCCAGCACGTCTTCCTGTTACCGTTAGAAGCAAAAGAGTCCATGCAGAACTTGGATGGCCCCTGGTCAGCAAGGCAGAAGTCAATACCTCCTCCATTCCAGGATGCAGAACCAGCAGTAAAGTCAATGGCAGTCCTTCCATCCTGTGCTGTAACCTGGTAATAGTCGTGATAGTCTGAGATCTGTGCCACTAGCCTTCGTCCATTCTCAATTTCTTCGTAACCCCAATCATAAAACAGACTTGCCACGCGAATTGCAAAATGCAAAACACCTTTTCCGAAACCCAGAAATACGGCGGCCAGTCTTTGCAGGATTCCGGCGTCAGCCGGGAGACTGTCCAGTTCGGACTTGATGGCCATGTAGACATCATCAAAGACCATCCGGACCACTGACAGAGCCAGATTTATCGGGATTAAAATCGGTGCGAGTTCCGGCACAGCAAGTGCAACGACGTCTAAAACAATCATGCCAATATCAAATGCAGCGTCGATGTATCCCAGTGTGTCACCTCTCCGAATATCTTCCACCACATTGTAAATCCCAAATCCAATGCCCACCATCGGGACAACTACCAATGCTCTCTTCATGAGAGGGCTCTTCATGATGGTTGTCGCAGCTTCGGCCATTCTCGTCTCCGTGGACAAAGCTTGTTTTGCAATAACAGCCGTGGTCATGGCCGCGACTCCATGTGCCGTTTGTAAAGTCCCCACCACGCCAGCTCTGATCTCTCCATGTTCAAAGGCAGTGACGGCTCCTTTCATCCCCAGCAGGAGACCCAGAACTCCAACGGCATCTCCAATGTGCTCCACCGTCTTGCTGACTTGATGGGAAGGTTTTGAGCTGTGAACCTCCATGTCTCCCACGGCTGTGTCGATGCTCTTCAGCATCTTCTGGCTGTACTGCCGACTCTCTGCAGATAGCTCCGTCCTGAACTCGGTGGCTCCACCGTCAGCTCCCTCGGACCTTAACTGGCATACAAACTCTCCATTTTCTACTCGGGCGCTTCCTTCTATCACACGCAACTTTGCCAGATGTTCCCCATATTTCGCCTTCAGCTTCACATGAATCTCCTCAGACATTGATGCAGAGGCTCTGGAGAAATAGGACTCATGCTTGAAGGAGCTCTCTAGTTCTGACGCTGAGCGTAGGTCTCGTGGTGCCACACTGCCGTCCTCGTAGCCTCCCAGTGATCCAGATGCTTGAGGCTGTTGAGCCTCAATCGTTTTTATGAAATTCTCATAATTATTTGAGAAGGACTTAACATCTGGATCACCGATGGCTTTGTATTTTTTTGCCAGTTCAGCCATTGGTTCTAAGACTCCATTCCAATCATAAATATTCTTCCACTTCATGAACATGTCCATTTCCAGCTTTGTGACTTCTTTCAGGTTTTTCAGATTGCCGCCTGGTCCAGGATCTGCTGTACCAGTGTTTCCTCGTTGGTCTCTATTAACCCAGCTGCCTCCTCTTGCCATTGGATGATCCTCAAAAAAGAATTTAGTCTCTGGCACATCGAGAGCCATAAGTGCCAGAGGGAATGTCCGAAAGTTTCGTGCAGATTCAGAAATAATGGATGCAGTGAAATAAGTGACGTACCAGGCCTCAGTGGAAGCTGCTAACCCCGGTCGATTCCCCTCAAAGATATTCCTCACAAAGTTAACATATTCTCCTCTATTGTTAATCCGTCCTCTCATTGAGCCGTAGTCTTCTTTGCCCACTTGTGCGTTTATAAACTTCTTCACTTCTTCAATTCTATTGTTCTCTCCAATTTGATTTTTGTCGAGTTTCTTTCCAGCTGGAAATGCATAAAGACTGTCGGGATCAATTTTCAGGATCCAATCATCGACCATGACGTGGGTGACCTTATTCTTGTTGTTTGCAAGGTAATGAACAACTTTTCTAACATCTTCTCCTGATCTGACCTCATAACATTCTGGAAGGACTTGTTTCAGTTCATCCTCATTTTTCATCCACCTGATATTGTTCTCGTCTCGTTCTGCTAGAATGAATTGTTTTTTCAGCGGTAGGTTGGTGTCGACTTGGATTTTCCTTGGACTTAATTCATCGGAATGAAAAAGACTCCAGGTCAATCCCTGGAGTTCATCCATGGCAGTCTTTCTTTGGGAGACTTCATAACTCTCTCCTCCCTCAAAAATATCTGTGTTAACGAATCTTTTTGGTTCCTCTGACCTTACATTTGGATCGACAATCGCTTGGTCTTTTTGGTTCTGGTTTCGACTGCCTTTTTTTGGTTTAACCAGAAAGTTTCTTTCATTGGTAAAAACTGCTTCTCCTTTACTACCATCCTCTTTTCTGATGATGACCTCTCCATTCCGATCCAGAGTCGCAACCAGCTTCTTGCTGTGGTCCTTATGTTTCCAGACCACTCCATCTTGAGATATTTCTTGGGTGATTTTCTCTCCGGTGTGTTGGACTTGCAGCACACCATCCCGTACGTGCAGCTCGGTTCTGATGCCAGCGCTCACATGGAGATCCTTCAGCAGAGCTTTGCTGAAGGTTGGGTCTGACCCCACGTCACATGCCACCACGCTGACAGTTTTGATCGCATCGCCGACCCTGGAGGTCCTCTGAACGATTGTACTCACGTCCTGGGGTGTGAACCCCCCCAGTCTCATCTCCCCGGAGCCGTCTCGGGCCCCGTGGCCGACCAGCACCAGTCTGCTGTCTGCAGACAAAGGAGCGGATTCACCGTGAATCAGTTTGGGTCTGTGGTTCTGGTCCAGCTGATAGACGGAGCTGACGGTCGGATGCTTCTCGAATAGAGACGTTGCAGCGTTTCTGATGGCAGGGTCGTCTTCCAGGATGAGGATCTGCTGGTGGTCGTACTGGGTGCTGTGATCCACTGGTCTTTGTGGAATTTGGTAGGTGGAGACGGAGTTGGGTTGATCCATCACCTGGTACATGTGATGATTCCCGTAGTTTACTTCCAGGACTGCTTGGATGGAGCGGGCCATCGAAACACGAATGAAGTCATGTTGGAAGTCTGTGGTGGTGTTTCCGTCCAGAGAGAAGACTGGTGCTGCTGCCAGTGGGGTCTTCAGCAGCAGATTGGCCAGAGAAGAGCCAGAAAGGCCCGACACACTGAGTCCGTCTCCTGAAACCCGTCCAAATACTTTGACCAGCGTGTAGCTGTCCACCTCCGGGAGGCAGGAGGCATTGTTCAGGCATCCTGTGCCGATGATGGCTGAGTAACGAGGATCGATGCTGTACTCCTGGACGACTCTGGCTGTGGTGGACGTCTCGTCGTCAGTCATGACCAGAAGCTTTTGGCTGTAGCTGTGTGAGATCTCTGAAGCAGCGATCAGCCAGTCGTCAACCTTCTGCTTGTCAATCTTTTGCAAGAAGCCGTCAAAGTCCTACAAAACAAAGAAGCAGAAAACACAGTGAACACATCAAAAAGTATCATGAACGCATCATGAAACTGTTTCATGTCGATTTGTCATGAGCTTCACTTTCGAGATAGTCACTCATAGTGTTGGTAACCCTTGACAACACCTACAGACTGCTTTATCTCCATGGCAACCTCAACAACACCTACAGGCTCCTTTGTCTCCATGGCAACCTCAACAACACCTACAGGCGCTTTTATCTCCATGGCAACCTCAACAACACCAACAGGCTCCTTTGTCTCCATGGCAACCTCAACAACACCTACAGGCTCCTTTATCTCCATGGCAACCTCAACAACACCTACAGGCTCCTTTGTCTCCATGGCAACCTCAACAACACCTACAGACTCCTTTATCTCCATGGCAACCTCAACAACACCTACAGGCTGCTTTATCTCCATGGCAACCTCAACAACACCTAGAGACTCCTTTATCTCCATGGCAACCTCAACAACACCTACAGGCTCCTTTGTCTCCATGGCAACCTCAACAACACCTACAGGCTCCTTTGTCTCCATGGCAACCTCAACAACACCTACAGACTCCTTTATCTCCATGGCAACCTCAACAACACCTACAGGCTGCTTTATCTCCATGGCAACCTCAACAACACCTAGAGACTCCTTTATCTCCATGGCAACCTCAACAACACCTAGAGACTCCTTTATCTCCATGGCAACCTCAACAACACCTACAGGCTCCTTTGTCTCCATGGCAACCTCAACAACACCTAGAGACTCCTTTATCTCCATGGCAACCTCAACAACACCTACAGACTCCTTTATCTCCATGGCAACCTCAACAACACCTAGAGGCTCCTTTATCTCCATGGCAACCTCAACAACACCTACAGGCTCCTTTGTCTCCATGGCAACCTCAACAACACCTAGAGACTCCTTTATCGCCATGGCAACCTCAACAACACCTAGAGACTCCTTTATCTCCATGGCAACCTCAACAACACCTACAGACTCCTTTATCTCCATGGCAACCTCAACAACACCTACAGACTCCTTTATCTCCATGGCAACCTCAACAACACCTACAGACTCCTTTATCTCCATGGCAACCTCAACAACACCTACAGACTCCTTTATCTCCATGGCAACCTCAACAACACCTACAGGCTCCTTTGTCTCCATGGCAACCTCAACAACACCTACAGGCTGCTTTGTCTCCATGGCAACCTCAACAACACCTACAGGCTCCTTTGTCTCCATGGTAACCTCAACAACACCTACAGACTCCTTTATCTCCATGGCAACCTCAACAACACCTACAGGCTCCTTTATCTCCATGGTAACCTCAACAACACCTACAGGCTCCTTTGTCTCCATGGCAACCTCAACAACACCTACAGGCTGCTTTATCTCCATGGCAACCTCAACAACACCTACAGACTCCTTTATCTCCATGGCAACCCTAGCAACACCTACAGGCTCCTTTGTCTCCATGGCAACCTCAACAACACCTACAGACTCCTTTATCTCCATGGCAACCTCAACAACACCTACAGGCTCCTTTGTCTCCATGGCAACCTCAACAACACCTACAGACTCCTTTATCTCCATGGCAACCCTAACAACACCTACAGACTCCTTTGTCTCCATGGCAACCTCAACAACACCTACAGGCTCCTTTGTCTCCATGGCAACCTCAACAACACCTAGAGACTCCTTTATCTCCATGGCAACCTCAACAACACCTACAGGCTGCTTTATCTCCATGGCAACCTCAACAACACCTAGAGACTCCTTTATCTCCATGGCAACCTCAACAACACCTACAGACTCCTTTATCTCCATGGCAACCCTAACAACACCTACAGACTCCTTTGTCTCCATGGCAACCTCAACAACACCTACAGGCTCCTTTATCTCCATGGCAACCTCAACAACACCTACAGGCTCCTTTGTCTCCATGGCAACCTCAACAACACCTACAGGCTCCTTTATCTCCATGGCAACCTCAACAACACCTAGAGACTCCTTTATCTCCATGGCAACCTCAACAACACCTAGAGACTCCTTTATCTCCATGGCAACCTCAACAACACCTACAGGCTCCTTTGTCTCCATGGCAACCTCAACAACACCTAGAGACTCCTTTATCTCCATGGCAACCTCAACAACACCTACAGACTCCTTTATCTCCATGGCAACCTCAACAACACCTAGAGGCTCCTTTATCTCCATGGCAACCTCAACAACACCTACAGGCTCCTTTGTCTCCATGGCAACCTCAACAACACCTAGAGACTCCTTTATCGCCATGGCAACCTCAACAACACCTAGAGACTCCTTTATCTCCATGGCAACCTCAACAACACCTACAGACTCCTTTATCTCCATGGCAACCTCAACAACACCTACAGACTCCTTTATCTCCATGGCAACCTCAACAACACCTACAGACTCCTTTATCTCCATGGCAACCTCAACAACACCTACAGACTCCTTTATCTCCATGGCAACCTCAACAACACCTACAGGCTCCTTTGTCTCCATGGCAACCTCAACAACACCTACAGGCTGCTTTGTCTCCATGGCAACCTCAACAACACCTACAGGCTCCTTTGTCTCCATGGTAACCTCAACAACACCTACAGACTCCTTTATCTCCATGGCAACCTCAACAACACCTACAGGCTCCTTTATCTCCATGGTAACCTCAACAACACCTACAGGCTCCTTTGTCTCCATGGCAACCTCAACAACACCTACAGGCTGCTTTATCTCCATGGCAACCTCAACAACACCTACAGACTCCTTTATCTCCATGGCAACCCTAGCAACACCTACAGGCTCCTTTGTCTCCATGGCAACCTCAACAACACCTACAGACTCCTTTATCTCCATGGCAACCTCAACAACACCTACAGGCTCCTTTGTCTCCATGGCAACCTCAACAACACCTACAGACTCCTTTATCTCCATGGCAACCCTAACAACACCTACAGACTCCTTTGTCTCCATGGCAACCTCAACAACACCTACAGGCTCCTTTGTCTCCATGGCAACCTCAACAACACCTAGAGACTCCTTTATCTCCATGGCAACCTCAACAACACCTACAGGCTGCTTTATCTCCATGGCAACCTCAACAACACCTAGAGACTCCTTTATCTCCATGGCAACCTCAACAACACCTACAGACTCCTTTATCTCCATGGCAACCCTAACAACACCTACAGACTCCTTTGTCTCCATGGCAACCTCAACAACACCTACAGGCTCCTTTATCTCCATGGCAACCTCAACAACACCTACAGGCTCCTTTGTCTCCATGGCAACCTCAACAACACCTACAGGCTCCTTTATCTCCATGGCAACCTCAACAACACCTCGAGACTCCTTTATCTCCATGGCAACCTGATAAGTGACAATTGTACTTTTATTCTCTATTGCTTAGTGTAGTAGAAATTGGTGTCCTTGAAGTTCTCGTAGATTCATGCACGTCTATATTAGTCACTGTTTGCTGGTCTACGTCTGCCAGGCCACGAGGCGTTGTACATTGTACTTTTGAGACGGCGCCACTCTGAGACGTCTTCAAGGTCTCCGGCCCTCGGGCTGGAGGAACATCTTATCCCATAGCATTCCAACATTTTCAGCTTACATAGAAGCACACACACACGCACGCACGCACGTACGCACACACACACACACACACACACACACACACACACACACACACACACACACACCAGTATTAACCTTGCTTTGTTGTATCATGGAACAAGAATGTAACCGCCTACTTCAGCATTAGGAATAAAAACGGGCAGCGGAGGGAAGGAACTTTGCAGATCGATGAACGAGCTTTCAGGTGACTTCACTCTCTGCCCTTGTACAAGCAAAGTGTTTGTTTTGTGTCTTTATTTCTCTCGATACTGGGTGTAACTCCCTCGAGGCACGAACAACACAAGTGGCTTCCTTGGTACTGGTTTATTTGAAGAGCCCTCCAAATCCACCGCGAAAACTATAACATACACACATACAGCCACACAGTATTAATGATTACATCAACAAAGTAAACATAAACATGAAACACTCGGAAAAGTAGAATACAGAAAATACATGAAGTACCTCGTTGGCTGCGTGCCGTGTAAAGGGGGGTTATCTTTAGCCTTCGGGTGTTCCTTGAACACTTCAAACTTTGAAAAGACCACTGTTGTCTCTTTTCTATTCTTGCAGGTTTTTACCTAACACAACTTGGTCCTTCGAGACGGATCCCAACATAACCAGTTCCCTGGAGGGAGTTCAAACGGACGGCTGGATACGTGCACCGCAAAGGACCAGGTCCTTTGTGAAAACCTGCAGGTTACCATTACCTAGCAGGCCGGCTGAGTTCGGTCCAGAACTTCCTGCCAGAGGCGGCTTGATGGGATCCGAGGACAACCCAGCGAGAGAGAGAGACTGAAGACCACACGACGACGAGAGTGGCTGAACACTCAGTGAGTGGATTTAATGAAGGCATTTCCTAAAAATATACGATGGACTAAATCGTGACGGCAAGACGTAATAACAATAAATTAGTGAGCTGATTTGGAGAAGGTGTCTTTTTCTGGGGGGAAATACGTGACGGATTAAATCAATGTAAAGCAAGACCTGAGATTCAAAGGAATCATTAGTGAGCCGATTTGGTGAAGGTACAACAGAGTAACAGGTACGCGATGGACCAAATCATTACAGGCCAGATCTAATATTCAGAAGAAAAGTCCTCAGGCAAAAACCCTATGTAATCCTCGACGAAGTTTTAGGTAAATCCACGGGTAGCGCTATATAAATAAAGAAGAAGAGCACTCTAGTGACGGTGTGAATGACGTAAGGACTGTGTGTGTGAAGAGTGATTCTTTTCGAAACCCAGATGATCGGTAAAACCTCACGGTGTCAACTGAGCTCTATCTGGGGAGTAAAAACAATCTCTTATTGCTGACTCATCAGGTGAAATTGTGGGAGAATCTAAAACGGCTCTTCCTCCTGTGAGAGAACACCCAGTGAAAGACGGAGCGAACAACAGGTTTGTCCTAGAAGCTCGTCTTTCAAGGAGGAAGTAGCAGGTCCATGAGACATTTTGTCTCCATGAGATCGCACTGGAAAAATAAATTCTTCATAAAGTTGGCACGGAAAAAAGAATTTCAGGAAAATAAATAAATAAATGAATAAAAAATAATGGGAAGTCTTATTACTAAAACCAAAGAGGAAGGTGAAACCGGTGACACTAAATTCATGAGCATAAACCATCCTGGCTCAACCCAATTTCTAAAACAATGGAAAAAAGAACATGGATTTGAAGAAAAACTCTGGCCAGAAGAGTGTGGGAAATTGGTTAATCGTCTTGAGCTGAAAGAAAGACAGTCAGGGGGTAAAATAGAACAACAGATAAGAGTTCAGTGCCTACATGCCCAGGCATGGGAGGCAGAGGCCCTTAAAAGAAAATCAGGTGATCTGAAAAAAACCGGTTCATGCCTTACTGGCACGAAAAGAGGAAGATGAGACTTCAGGCCGGAGTAGATGGCTTAATGGCCCTGAATACATAAATGAAGGAAGGGAAGCAGAAGATCCTCCCGTAGTGGAGGCGCCGGCTCCCCCTGCCCCACCGCCCCATAACCCGGGACCACAGCTTTACCCAGACGTCACCAAAATGACACAAGCAGCGACTCCATCAGCATCCAAACCAACAACCAGACAAACTGCGCCCCTTAAAACAGAATTGGAGTAGAACGATGGGAGGACTTTTGAGTCCCCCTGTACCAAAAATATCTCATTTAGATCCTGATGAAAGAGAAATATGCCCCATGGTGGCCGTGGCTAGTCCTCATTTTGGTGTGGGCCAGGATTTTGACAGAACAATGCTCGTTTGCCGTTGACATGAACCTGGTGAAAAAGTGGGGCGAGCAGACAAAGCATCCGATTGGGAGAGGCAAGAGGACGGCGTTTTCTTCAGCAGAAGCCTCAGACTTTGGAAACAAGACCTGGGCTGGGTGACTAATGCCGTCCCTGCAGTGCACATGGCTGCAAAAGAAAGTTCGGTACACTGACAAATTCTAATTTCTGAAGAAGAGGAAGAGCCGTTGAAAGATCTTCCCCCCAACCTATGGACACAAGGCCCAACTGACGTGGGATTGATAAAAGATTGTCAACCAGTAATCATCAGACCAAAAACAGAGACAGACCCTGTGTAAAACAATATCCTCTAAAAAGAAGACTCGCAGGAAGGAATCAGGGCGTTATAAAAGAGTTGTTGCAGGCTGGAGTGATTGAACCTTGTTGGGACTCGCCTCCTGTATTTCCTGTTAAGAAACCGGCTCCGTCGGTGGGGTGGCGAATGCTGCAGGGTCTGAAAGCAGTAAATGCAGCAGTAATTCAAAGGGCCCTAGTGGTGCCAGATCCTCACACCCTGCTGAATGGACTCCACCCAGAAGCTACCATCTTTTCCGTGATAGATTTGAGCAATGCATTTTTCTCCATACCTGTTGAAGAAAACAGTCAATACTGGTTCGCATTTACTTTTGAAGACAAAAGATACACGTTTACCAGACTTCCTCAGGGATATTGTGAAAGCCCCACAATCTTCTCGCAGGCAAGGAATTCTTGCCTGACTAAAGGTTCCCCTCCAGGAGGGAGCCACATTTTAGTGTATGTGGATGACCTTCTGGTGGCATCTAGAACAAAACAACAGTGCGTCACAGACACTGTAGCTCTGTTGCGCTTTTTAGCGGAATGGGGAAGTACCGCCTACTTCAGCATTAAGAACAAGAAGGCCGTTGCTCTGCTAATCCCCCGCCGGAGGGCTTTATATTTTCTCACAAAGCCAGCTCTAAGGCAGCACACTTGGTACACTAGCGGGTGTTCCATGTTTCCTAGTAGATCATTATGTAGAATCTGAAAGCTCTTCTTCATAAGCTATGTCAAAATACGTCTCCAGAGCCCAAAAGGTGTTTTTAAGCACTTCGTGACCCCGTGACCTACTTAATATGCAAATTAGGTCAAGGTCACCATAGTATCCCTTCCCCCTCTGAGATGTATCCACATGTGAAGTTTGGTCACTGTGGGCCCAGGGGTTGCCGAGATATAGGTAGAAACGTTTGAACGGACGGAGACTGTTTCAAGATCTCTAGGATAATAAAAACGGGCAGCGGAGGGAAGGAACTTTGCAGATCGATGAACGAGCTTTCAGGTGACTTCACTCTCTGCCCTTGTACAAGCAAAGTGTTTGTTTTGTGTCTTTATTTCTCTCGAGACTGGAGTTGTCTCTTTTCTATTCTTGCAAGTTTTTACTTAACACAACCCTTGACAACACCTACAGGCTCCTTTATCTCCATGGCAACCTCAACATCACCTACAGACTCCTTTATATCCATGGCAACCCTAACAACAACTACAGGCTCCTTTATCTCCATGGCAACCTCAACAACAGCCGCAGGCTCCTTTATTTCCATGGCAACCTCAACAACACCTACAGACCTATTTATCTCCATGGCAACCTCAACAACACCTACAGGCTACTTTATCTCCATGGCAACCTCAACAACAGCCGCAGGCTCTTTTATGTCCATGGCAACCCTAACAACACCTACAGGCTCCTTTATTTCCATGGCAACCTCAACAACACCTACAGACCTATTTATCTCCATGGCAACCTCAACAACACCTACAGACTCCTTTGTCTCCATGGCAACCTCAGCAACACCTACAGACTCCTTTATCTCCATGGCAACCTCAAGAACACCTACAGGCTCCTTTATCTCCATGGCAACCCTTACAACACCCACAGGCTCCTTTGTCTCCATGGTAACCTCAACAACACCTACAGGCTCCTTTATCTCCATGGCAACCCTTACAACACCTACAGGCTCCTTTGTCTCCATGGTAATCTCAACAACACCTACAGGCTCCTTTATCTCCATGGCAACCTCAACAACACCTACAGACTCCTTTATCTCCATGGCAACTTCAACAACACCTACAGGCTCCTTTATCTCCATGGCAACCTCAACAACACCTACAGACTCCTTTATCTCCATGGCAACCTCAACAACACCTACAGGCTCCTTTATCTCCATGGCAACCTCAACAACACCTACAGACTCCTTTATCTCCATGGCAACCTCAACAACACCTACAGGCTCCTTTATCTCCATGGTAACCTCAACAACACCTACAGACCTATTTATCTCCATGGCAACCTCAACAACACCTACAGACTCCTTTATCTCCATGGCAACCTCAACAACACCTACAGGCTCCTTTATCTCCATGGCAACCTCAACAACACCTACAGACTCCTTTATCTCCATGGCAACCTCAACAACACCTACAGGCTCCTTTATCTCCATGGTAACCTCAACAACACCTACAAGACTCCTTTGTCTCCATGGCAACCTCAACAACACCTACAGGCTCCTTTATCTCCATGGCAACCTTCACAACACCTACAGGCTCCTTTGTCTCCATGGCAACCTCAACAACACCTACAGGCTCCTTTATCTCCATGGCAACCCTTACAACACCCACAGGCTCCTTTGTCTCCATGGTAACCTCAACAACACCTACAGGCTCCTTTATCTCCATGGCAACCCTTACAACACCTACAGGCTCCTTTGTCTCCATGGTAACCTCAACAACACCTACAGGCTCCTTTATCTCCATGGCAACCTCAACAACACCTACAGACTCCTTTATCTCCATGGCAACCTCAACAACACCTACAGACTCCTTTATCTCCATGGCAACCTCAACAACACCTACAGGCTCCTTTATCTCCATGGCAACCTCAACAACACCTACAGACTCCTTTATCTCCATGGCAACCTCAACAACACCTACAGGCTCCTTTATCTCCATGGTAACCTCAACAACACCTACAGACTCCTTTGTCTCCATGGTAACCTCAACAACACCTACAAGACTCCTTTGTCTCCATGGCAACCTCAACAACACCTACAGGCTCCTTTATCTCCATGGCAACCTTCACAACACCTACAGGCTCCTTTGTCTCCATGGCAACCTCAACAACACCTACAGGCTCCTTTATCTCCATGGCAACCCTTACAACACCCACAGGCTCCTTTATCTCCATGGCAACCTCAACAACACCTACAGACTCCTTTGTCTCCATGGCAACCTCAACAACACCTACACACTCCTTTATCTCCATGGCAACCTCAACAACACCTACAGGCTCCTTTATCTCCATGGCAACCTCAACATCACCTACAGACTCCTTTATATCCATGGCAACCCTAACAACAAGTACAGGCTCCTTTATCTCCATGGCAACCTCAACAACAGCCGCAGGCTCCTTTATCTCCATGGCAACCTCAACAACACCTACAGGCTACTTTGTCTCCATGGTAACCTCAACAACAGCCGCAGGCTCTTTTATGTCCATGGCAACCCTAACAACACCTACAGGCTCCTTTATTTCCATGGCAACCTCAACAACACCTACAGACCTATTTATCTCCATGGCAACCTCACCAACACCTACAGACTCCTTTATCTCCATGGCAACCTCAACAACACCTACAGACTCCTTTGTCTCCATGGCAACCTCAACAACACCTACAGACTCCTTTGTCTCCATGGCAACCTCAACAACACCTACAGACTCCTTTGTCTCCATGGCAACCTCAACAACACCTACAGACTCCTTTGTCTCCATGGCAACCTCAACAACACCTACAGACTCCTTTGTCCTCCTCCAGAATCCACTCACCGTTTCCATCTGAGGGACACAGGCGGTGAAGTTGTCACACCTCTGAAGAGTGTTCATCCAGCTCATTGGATCTTCCTTCTCTCTAAGAGACACAGTGAGGAATAGAAACCGTCACACCTTTGGTCACATGACAACAAAGTGAAGCTGGAATGAAGGAAGTGAAGCTGGAATGAAAGAAGTGAAGCTGGAATGAAAGAAGTGAAGCACAGCAGCAGAGTGACGACCTCCTCACCTGAGAGTGCCTCTCCTCGCTCGGTTCTGCCCGTCCAACGCTAGGCTCCGCCACTCCGCCGCTAGGCTCCGCCCCTCCGCCGCTCCGCTGGGAAACAGGAAACCTTCACTCAACAACAACCCGTTTCCAGGTTTGTTCACACGACCGCCGCCGGAAAACACTTTTCACCTGGTTCATTACAAAGACCAGGAGCAGTGCCAACTAGTGGACCAACAGGAAAACTACACCGTTTTCACTGTTTCTGCCGTTGCCCTGGAAACGGACATGGATTTCTGAGCTGAAACCAGTTTTACTGGAGATGTTGTGTCAACGAGGTCAAAGTGAACCACGGGTGAGCTGATTGGTCGTTTTGGTCGACTGCTCCACCAAGACTGTGGAGCTCGTCGCCGTGGCAACGCTCCGCCGGGAGGAACAGTGTTGGGCTGGTGAGGGTGTTACCTCTGAGGGGCGGAGTCCTGCAGGCGGAGGTGGGACATGCTCTGGGACAGTCCTCGGAGGCGGTGCACTGCGGCCACATCTGGGCTGAACTCCTCCCACTCGTCTTCTGTCAGATCTGACCAATCACAGCAAAGCTGGCTGTCACATGAGCTCGGCCACACCCCTCACCTGTCACTGCTCCTCTGGACCGCTGGGAATCAAACCTGCAACCCTCAGGCTCTGCAGGAAGCCTCTTCCTCTTCATCATCACCATCGCCATCATTATCATCATCATCATCATTGTCATCATCATCACTATCTTCATCATCATCATCATTATCATCATCATCATCACAATCATCCTCATCATCACTATATTCATCGTCACTATCATTAACATCTTCATCCTTGTCATCGCCATCATCATCATCACTATCTTCATCACCACTATCATAATCTTCATCATCATCATCATCATCATCATCGTCTTACCAAAAGCTTCAGTGAGGATGAGGAGGCTGAAGATGAAGATGAAGATCTTCAAAGCCATCCTGCTGAAAAACATCAAATAAAACAAGTCTATTTGTGAAGTTTTAAAGTTCTTTGTGAAATGACCACACACACACACACACACACACACACACACACACACACACACACACACACACACACACACACACACACATTACACACAGACACACACACACACAGTACACACACACAGACACACACATTTCACACTGTGTGTAATGTGTGTGTGTGTGTGTGTCTGTGTGTAATGTGTGTGTGTGTGTGTGTGTGTAATGTGTGTGTGTGTATGTAATGTGTGTGTGTGTGTGTGTGTGTGTGTGTGTGTGTGTATGTAATGTGTGTGTGTGTGTGTGTGTCTGTGTGTGTGTGTGTAATGTGTGTGTGTGTATGTAATGTGTGTGTACCTGCTGGGGTCAGTCGTCCTCTAGAACAATGAGCTGCAGCCTCGTTATTAGAAGTTTTAGTAGAAAATGAAAGTAAAATGTAAATGTAGTCTGGGGGCGGGGCTAGTGGAGGGGAGGAGGACTGGGGGCGGGGCTAGTGGAGGGGAGGAGGTCTGGGGGCGGAACTAGTGGAGGGGAGGAGGTCTGGGGGCGCAGCTAGTGGAGGGGAGGAGGTCTGGGGGCGGGGCTAGTGGAGGGGAGGGGGACTGGGGCGGGGCTAGGGGACGGGAGGGGGTCTGGGGGCGGGGCTAGTGGAGGGGAGGAGGACTGGGGGGGCGGTCTGAACTCTAAGAGTCAATGTTTAGACGTTTGTCTTCTTCAGTGGAAACAAACCGGTTGAACGATGAGATGTTAAGCCACCAGGTTGGATTGTTATTATGTTGCCTGTCAAAATAAAAGTACCAATATCATAAGTAGGGCAGCACAAGAGAGCAGTACAACATATATAGATATTTTATGTTCAGTAAAGTTCTAGTATTATGTAATATCTCAACGTTTCCAGCGATCTATTATGAGTTCCGGAGTTTCGGTTCCCTTCCAACAGTTTTATGTTCGTTTTTCTCACGAGATTCAAAAGTCATGAATTTAGTTTTCTGTTCCTACAGACGACTTGTAGACATCAAAACATTTTAGAAAATAAAGTGCCTGAGGTCCCGTTTCTATCAGGACCATTTTCAATGTTTTTGTTCCCTACAAACGTCACTCAAGCAAAGAATGAACGACTTGGGTCCCAAAGCAGAACCCTGGGGGACGCCGCAACATCTGGATTGTTTTAAATGACACAGTTCTGTTAACCTGCACATCTGTTAAACCAGCTCTGGCATAGGATTGGAACAGCTGGAACCTGTGGGGGGTTGGAGGAACAGCTGGAACATGTGGGGGGTTGGAGGAACAGCTGGAACATGTGGGGGGGTTGAAAGAACAGCTGGAACATGTGGGGGGTTGGGGGAACAGCTGGGACCTGTGGGGGTTAGGAGGAACAGCTGGAACATGTGGGGGGTTGGAGGAACAGCTGGAACCTGTGGGGGGGTTGAAAGAACAGCTGGAACATGTGGGGGGTTGGAGGAACAGCTGGAACCTGTGGGGGTTAGGAGGAACAGCTGGAACCTGTGGGGGTTGGAGGAACAGCTGGAACATGTGGGGGGTTGGAGGAACAGCTGGAACCTGTGGGGGGGTTGAAAGAACAGCTGGAACATGTGGGGGGTTGAAAGAACAGCTGGAACATGTGGGGGGTTGGAGGAACAGCTTGAACCTGTGGGGGGTTGTAGGAACAGCTGGAACATGTGGAGGTGTTGAAAGAACAGCTGGATCATGTGGGGGGGGTTGAAGGAACAGCTGGAACATGTGGGGGGTTGGAGGAACAGCTGGAACATGTGGGGGTTGCAGGAACAGCTGGAACGCGTGGGGGGTTAAAAGAACAGCTGGAACATGTGGGGGGTTAAAGGAGCAGCTGGAACATGTGGGGGGGTTGAAAGAACAGTTGGATTATGTGGGGGGTTGGAGGAACAGCTGGAACCTGTGGGGGGGTTGAAAGAACAGCTGGGACATGTAGGGGGTTGGATGAACAGCTGGAACCTGTGGGGGTTGGAGGAACAGCTGGAACATGTGGGGGGTTGGAGGAACAGCTGGAACCTGTGGGGGGTTGGAGGAACAGCTGGAACATGTGGGGGTTGGAGGAACAGCTGGAACCTGTGGGGGGGTTGAAAGAACAGCTTGAACCTGTGGGGGGTTGAAAGAACAGCTGGAACATGTGGGGGGTTGGAGGAACAGCTTGAACATGTGGGGGGTTGGAGGAACAGCTGGAACATGTGGGGGGTTGGAGGAACATCTGGAACATGTGGGGGGTTGGAGGAACAGCTGGAACCTGTGGGGGGGTTGAAAGAACAGCTGGATCATGTGGGGGGTTGGAAGGAACAGCTGGAACCTGTGGGGGGTTGGAAGAACAGCTGGAACATGTGGGGGTTGGAGGAACAGCTGGAACCTGTGGGGGGTTGGAGGAACAGCTGGAACATGTGGGGGGGTTGGAGGAACAGCTGGAACCTGTGGGGGGTTGGAGGAACAGCTGGAACCTGTGGGGGGTTGGAGGAACAGCTGGACTGTACTGGTACTACACAGTGAAGCACAAAGTGCAGACGTCAGACTCGCAGGTCTCTGGACGCCCTCTACTGGCCAAACATGGAAAGGCTTTTTATCTGTTGATTGTTTAACACGTTGGAGCTCCGGTCCTGTAAGGCCCAATCCTGTAAGGTCCGGTCCCGTACGGTCCGGTCCCGTACGGTCCGGTCCCGTAAGGCCCGGTCCCGTATGGTCCGGTCCTGTAATGTCTGGTTCTGTCGGCGACCAGAAGAACTGCTTCTGTTGCTTTATTTGTTAGAAACGTTCCACTAAATGTCGACTCTCAGGATTCTACATGATTCCCTTGTTCTTTTCTTTCTGCAGAACGCGACGTCTTTTAACCCGTCGTTCTCCGACATCAAAGCAAACCGACTGCAGACCAGGTTCTAGATCCAGTTCCTTCGTTAAACTGACGTCACGGGAACTTTCTTACTCAATCCTTGGTTTATGTCGGAATTTTACCGACGTTTCACTGAAACTATTCACCTGAATTGCATGAAAGTTTCAGCGACGAGTCGTCTTTGTCGAGAGCGACCAGTCCAAAGATCAAAGATCAAAGATCAAAGGTCACGGAATGGTCAAAAACGTACTTTTGGTGTAACGCGGTCCGTTTCAATCATGTTGACGTCAAAAATATTAAAGTTTTAATTCTCTCGCCTCTGACATCGTTACTCTGGAGAGCCGCTGGGGGTCAAAGGTCAAGCAGGGGTCACACAGAAAGGTCAGGTGTTACATGAATACGTGAATATATGAATACATGATGTGGACGAGTCTGGGGTCAATCCAGGAGGGGGGGAGGTCATTGGACAAGGTCCCAGGTGTGTGTGTGTGTGTGTGGGGGGGGGGGCATCATTGGACAAGGTCCCAGGTGTGTGTGTGTGTGTGTGTGTGTGTGGGGGGGGGGGACATCATTGGACAAGGTCCCAGGTCAGCATGTGTGTGTGTGTGTGTGTGTGTGTGGACATCATTGGACAAGGTCCCAGGTGTGTGTGTGTGTGTGTGTGTGTGTGTGTGTGTGGGGGGGGGGGGGGGGGGCTGCATGAAGCAACACCAGAGTGACTTCCCGTCAAGCAGTACTGGATCCATACAACACCCACTCCTTGTTGACTTTCTGAGCTGGACTTTCCCTGGTGACACGGTGCAGCAGGACGTCTGTCCAGGAGACGTGTTGTTGTCTGGGACAATATTAGTCTGATTAGAGGACGACTGATTCCGGGACGCTTTGATATGAACCCTCGACTCACTGCTTTGATCTGTGTGGCCATTTTGAAATCAAAGTTCAACCTTTGGCAGTAAAGTGTGACTTTGTGAGTCGTGTCCTCGCAGGGACAAGAGGGTGCAGGGACGAGAGACTGCAGGGACAAGAGGCTGCAGGGACAAGAGGGTGCAGGGACGAGAGACTGCAGGGACAAGAGACTGCAGGGACAAGAGGGTGCAGGGACGAGAGGTTGCAGGGACAAGAGGCTGCAGGGACAAGAGACTGCAGGGACAAGATACTGCAGGGACAAGAGACTGCAGGGACGAGAGTCTGCAGGGACGAGAGTCTGCAGGGCCGCGGGACATTTTCAGGACCAGTTTTATCAAGAGAGAAAAACAAGAGAGAGACAATTTAAATAACATCACGACTTCGTCTGAGACAAAGGAGGGCTGAAAAGACAATACGAGACAAGTAGAAGACGCTGGACTTCAAGGCTTTGGATGAGTTTCAGTCCCGACACTGACAACAGCACCAACTAGTGGGCCAAAATGGAAACTACGTCATTTTTCAGAGCGTTACCATGGAAACTTGATACTTTTCCAAGTTGTTTTTGCCGTGAAGCATTGGTTTTAAGTTTTCTGGGACTGAAGAGCTCCAACCCCAGACCACCCCCCCATTAGCTCCGCCCCCTGAACAACCCCCTCCACTAGCTCCGCCCCCCCACCTTTGCATTGAAATACTTTTACTTACTACTAAAACTTCTAATAACGAGGCTGCAGCTCTTTGTTCTGGAGGACGACTGACAGACCCCAGCAGGTACACACACACACACACACACACACACACACACACACACACACACACACACACACACACACACACACACACACACACACACGCTGCAGGTTACATAACTCCGTGAAAGAGTCAGAAAGTCGTGTGTGTGAGTGAGTGAGTGAGTGAGTGAGTGAGTGTGTGTGTGTGTGTGTGTGTGTGTGTGTGTGTGTGTGTGGTCATTTCAAAAAGAACTTTAAAAACTTAACAAATAGTTCAACCTTGTGTAATTCGTACGTCGCCGACAGTGCCGGGCCTCTAGCGCCACCTAGAAAATTTAAATCGCCCGCCACGGTCTGTAGGAATGTCGTAGAGAGATGTAGCGAATACGAAATGTGTTTGTCTCGTCGAGACCTACAACTCACGTGCTCTAACTTTTGACCTAACTCCAAAAGGAAGTCCGCTATTTGCCTTTCGAAGTAAGATTTTCACCCAAAAAAGCCCAAACGGCAAATCTAACTGGTCATAGGGCGAAGGTCGTATCGGTTCAACGAACATATCCAAAAATAGAGGAGAATGTTTACTACAAAAATTTAGAGGGGATTTTTCTTACCTAGTCCGGTTTCGTTTTTATTAGCCGTCAAAGCTCCCAACGCCGAATTTGGCCTTTGGCCTTCTCCCATCCGATAACATGGGGAAACGGATATTTCTCCTCCAAAATCACCGATATCAAACAGCCCGAACAACTCTCAACTGTTCGCAAACCGTGAGTCTCAGCCACAAACCGAACACATCGTCATGGCCATGAGAACATGCCGAACAAGGCGATGTAACATCTGTTGGGAAAATTCCAAAATAAGTCACCTTTATGACGAGCTAAAGCGACAGAGTACATTTTTTTCACCAGACATTTTTACATTGATTCCTATGGAGAAAAATCGGGCGTTGGCACCAAACAGCGCCCCCTGGTGTCCAAAGTTTACCTCTGACCTGCTTCCAAACCCACACAGACTGAAAGAGGACAAAAATTCCTACAAAATGATGGTATTTTTATCCACATACTCCCCCGATAAATATGGATTCAGAGCAGTTGTTGCGCCTCCTCACTCTAACTCTGACAGTTAACGAGTCAAAGTGACGTGCAGCTGCAGTGAAATTCGACACCGTGATTGGTCAGTGCATCACTCCATATATGGGCAGCTTCCTGTAGCTTCAGGTTCATCACTGCTGTGTGATTGACAGCCTGGATAGCAGGAACATAACATTGCTGCTCTATGGGACCTGCGGCCTGGAATTTAGCAAACTGCTGCACAAGCCATAAGAATTTAGCAAGAATTTCTTTTGTAATCCGTACACCGCCGACAAGTGCTGGGCCCCCTAGGCTCCTAGGCCCGGCACTTGCCTGAGGCCCTCAAATTCATGTTGGTGGAAGTTTTTGAAAAATATTTCATGTTCCATCAGCGCTGTGTCATTCACACCAGAATTGAAGTGAAACCAGTTTCCGGCTCGGGGGCACCTGATGAGAACCACACTGACATGTTCAGTTGGATCGGCTGGCTTGCGGTCTAGCATGCCTGTTAGCATGCTAGCAAATATGATCCGATTGAGCTGAAAATTGGTAGGTGGCCTAATGGGGGTGCTGCGGTCACGAAACACTAGCTAATTAGCTGGTTTTGATGCCGTTTTTTCAAAATAAAAGTCATAAAAAAAATAAAATGAAAAAACCTTCCAAAATCAGTTCCAGAGGATCGTGGCCACCCCGACGGCTTGAGCGAGGTCCCGGCCAACGCTGCTTACAGCTTTACTTTTATTTGATGTGTTTCAGCAGGATGGCTCTGAAGATCTTCATCTTCATCTTCAGCCTCCTCATCTTCACTGACGCTTTTGGTAAGATGATGATGATGATGGTGATGGTGGTGGTGACGATGATGATGTTGATGGTGGTGATGATGATGATGGTGACGATGATGATGATGAAGATAGTGATCATGATGATGATGATGATGATGGTGATGATGATGATGATGACGATGATGATGGTGATGGTGACGATGAAGACAGTGATGATGATGATGATGATGATAGTGATGATGATGAAGATGATGATGAAGATAGTGATGATGACAATGATGACAATGATGATGATGATGATAATGATGACGATGGTGATGATGGTGATGATGATGATGGTGACGATGATGATGATGAAGATAGTGATCATGATGATGATGATGGTGATGATGATGATGATGACGATGATGATGGTGACGATGAAGACAGTGACGATGATGATGATGAAGATAGTGATAATGATGATCATGATGGTGATGATGAAGATATAGATGATGATGAAGATGATGATGATGAAGATAGTGATGATGAAAATGATGATGATGATGATGATAATGATGACGATGGTGATGATGGTGATGATGATGATGGTGACGATGATGATGATGAAGATAGTGATCATGATGATGATGATGGTGATGATGACGATGATGATGGTGATGGTGACGATGAAGACAGTGATGATGATGACGATGTTGATGATGATAGTGATGATGATGAAGATGATGATGAAGATAGTGATAATGATGATAATGATGGTGATGATGAAGACAGAGATGATGATGAAGATGATGATGATGAAGATAGTGATGATGACAATGATGACAATGATGATGATGATGATGACGATGGTGATGATGGTGATGATGATGATGGTGACGATGATGATGATGAAGATAGTGATCATGATGATGATGATGGTGATGATGATGATGATGACGATGATGATGATGACGATGATGATGGTGACGATGAAGACAGTGACGATGATGATGAAGATAGTGATAATGATGATAATGATGATCATGATGGTGATGATGAAGATAGAGATGATGATGAAGATGATGATGATGAAGATAGTGATGATGACAATGATGATGATGATGATGATGATAATGATGACGATGGTGATGATGGTGATGATGATGATGGTGACGATGATGATGACGATGATGATGGTGATGGTGACGATGAAGACAGTGATGATGATGACGATGATAATGATGATAGTGATGATGATGAAGATGATGATGAAGATGAAGATAGTGATAATGATGATAATGATGATCATGATGGTGATGATGAAGATAGAGATGATGACAATGATGACAATGATGATGATGATGATAATGATGACGATGGTGATGATGAAGAGGAAGAGGCTTCCTGTAGAGCCTGAGGGTTGCAGGTTTGATTCCCAGTGGTCCAGAGGAGCAGTGACAGGTGAGGGGTGTGGCCGAGCTCATGTGACAGCCAGCTGTGCTGTGATTGGTCAGATCTGACAGAAGACGAGTGGGAGGACTTCAGCCCAGATGTGGCCGCACTGCACCGCCTCCGAGGACTGTCCCAGAGCATGTCCCACCTCCGCCTGCAGGACTCCGCCCCTCAGAGGTAACACCCTCACCAGCCCAACACTGTTCCTCCCGGCGGAGCGTTGCCACGGCGACGAGCTCCACAGTCTTGGTGGAGCAGTCGACCAAAACGTCCAATCAGCTCCCCCGTGGTTCACTTTGACCTCGTTGACACAACATCTCCAGTAAAACTGGTTTCAGCTCAGAAATCCATGTCCGTTTCCAGGGCAACGGCAGAAACAGTGAAAACGGTGTAGTTTTCCTGTTGGTCCACTAGTTGGCACTGCTCCTGGTCTTTGTAATGAACCAGGTGAAAAGTGTTTTCCGGCAGCGGTCGTGTGAACAAACCTGGAAACGGGTTGTTGTTGAGTGAAGGTTTCCTGTTTCCCAGCGGAGCGGCGGAGGGGCGGAGCCTAGCGGCGGAGGGGCGGAGCCTAGCGGCGGAGGGGCGGAGCCGAGCGAGGAGAGGCACTCTCAGGTGAGGAGGTCGTCACTCTGCCGCTGCGCTTCACTTCTTTCATTCCAGCTTCACTTTGTTGTCATGTGACCAAAGGTGTGACGGTTTCTATTCCTCACTGTGTCTCTTAGAGAGAAGGAAGATCCAATGAGCTGGATGAACACTCTTCAGAGGTGTGACAACTTCCCCGCCTGTGTCCCTCAGATGGAAACGGTGAGTGGATTCTGGAGGAGGACAAAGGAGTCTGTAGGTGTTGTTGAGGTTGCCATGGAGACAAAGGAGCCTGTAGGTGTTGTTGAGGTTGCCATGGAGATAATGGAGCCTGTAGGTATTGTTGAGGTTGCCATGGAGATAAAGGAGCCTGTAGGTGTTGTTGAAGTTGCCATGGAGATAATGGAGCCTGTAGGTGTTGTTGAGGTTGCCATGGAGATAAAGGAGCCTGTAGGTGTTGTTAGGGTTGCCATGGAGATAAAGGAGCCTGTAGGTATTGTTGAGGTTGCCATGGAGTCAAAGGAGCCTGTAGGTGTTGTTGAGGTTGCCATGGAGATAAAGGAGCCTGTAGGTGTTGTTGAGGTTGCCATGGAGATAAAGGAGACTGTAGGTGTTGTTGAAGTTGCCATGGAGATAATGGAGCCTGTAGGTGTTGTTGAGGTTGCCATGGAGATAAAGGAGCCTGTAGGTGTTGTTTGGGTTGCCATGGAGATAAAGGAGCCTGTAGGTGTTGTTGAGGTTGCCATGGAGACAAAGGAGCCTGTAGGTGTAGTTGAGGTTGCCATGGAGATAAAGGAGCCTGTAGGTATTGTTGAGGTTGCCATGGAGATAAAGGAGCCTGTGGGTGTTGTTGAGGTTGCCATGGAGACAAAGGAGCCTGTAGGTGTTGTTGAGGTTGCCATGGAGATAAATAGGTCTGTAGGTGTTGTTGAAGTTGCCATGGAGATAAAGGAGTCTGTAGGTGTTGTTAGGGTTGCCATGAAGATAAAGGAGTCTGTAGGATTTGAGGTTGCCATGGAGACAAAGGAGCCTGTAGATGTTGTTGAGGTTGCCATGGAGACAAAGGAGCCTGTAGGTGTAGTTGAGGTTGCCATGGAGACAAAGGAGCCTGTAGGTGTTGAGGTTGCCATGGAGATAAAGGAGCCTGTAGGTGTTGTTGAGGTTGCCATGGAGACAAAGGAGTCTGTAGGTGTTGTTGAGGTTGCCACGGAGACAAAGGAGCCTGTAGGTGTTGTTGAGGTTGCCATGGAGACAAAGGAGCCTGTTGGTGTTTTTAGGGTTGCTACAGAGACAAAGGAGCCTGTAGGTGTTGTTGAGGTTGCCATGGAGATAAAGGAGTCTGTAGGTGTTGCTAGGGTTGCCATGGAGATAAAGGAGTCTGTAGGATTTGAGGTTGCCATGGAGATAAAGGAGTCTGTAGGTGTTGTTGAGGTTGCCATGGAGATAAAGGAGTCTGCTGCTGTTGTTGTTGAGGTTGCCATGGAGATAAAGGAGCCTGTAGGTGTTGTTGAGGTTGCCATGGAGACAAAGGAGTCTGTAGGTGTTGTTGAGGTTGCCATGGAGACAAAGGAGCCTGTTGGTGTTGTTGAGGTTGCCACGGAGACAAAGGAGCCTGTAGGTGTTGTTGAGGTTGCCATGGAGATAAAGGAGCCTGTTGGTGTTGTTGAGGTTGCCACGGAGACAAAGGAGCCTGTTGGTGTTGTTAGGGTTGCCATGGAGATAAAGGAGCCTGTAGGTGTTGTTGAGGTTGCCATGGAGATAAAGGAGTCTGTAGGTATTGTTGAGGTTGCCATGGAGATAAAGGAGTCTGTAGGTATTGTTGAGGTTGCCATGGAGATAAAGGAGCCTGTAAATATTGTTGAGGTTGCCATGGAGATAAAGGAGCCTGTAGGTGTTGTTGAGGTTGCCATGGAGACAAAGGAGTCTGTAGGTGTTGTTGAGGTTGCCATGGAGACAAAGGAGCCTGTAGGTGTTGTTGAGGTTGCCATGGAGATAAAGGAGCCTGTAGGTGTTGTTGAGGTTGCCATGGAGATAAAGGAGTCTGTAGGATTTGAGGTTGCCATGGAGACAAAGGAGCCTGTAGGTATTGTTGAGGTTGCCATGGAGATAAAGGAGCCTGTAGGTGTTGTTGAGGTTGCCATGGAGACAAAGGAGCCTGTAGGTGTTGTTGAGGTTACCATGGAGATAAAGGAGCCTGTAGGTGTTGTTGAGGTTACCATGGAGATAAAGGAGCCTGTAGGTGTTGTTGAGGTTGCCATGGAGATAAAGGAGCCTGTAGGTGTTGTTGAGGTTGCCATGGAGACAAAGGAGCCTGTAGGTATTGTTGAGGTTGCCATGGAGATAAAGGAGCCTGTAGGTGTTGTTGAGGTTGCCATGGAGACAAAGGAGCCTGTAGGTATTGTTGAGGTTGCCATGGAGATAAAGGAGCCTGTAGGTGTTGTTGAGGTTGCCATGGAGATAAAGGAGCCTGTAGGTGTTGTTGAGGTTGCCATGGAGATAAAGGAGTCACTAGGTGTTGTTGAGGTTGCCATGGAGATAAAGGAGTATCTAGGTGTTGTTGAAATTGCCATGGAGACAAAGGAGCCTGTAGGTGTTGTTGAGGTTGCCATGGAGACAAAGGAGCCTGTAGGTATTGTTGAGGTTGCCATGGAGATAAAGGAGCCTGTAGGTGTTGTTGAGGTTGCCATGGAGACAAAGGAGCCTGTAGGTGTTGTTGAGGTTACCATGGAGATAAAGGAGCCTGTAGGTGTTGTTGAGGTTACCATGGAGACAAAGGAGCCTGTAGGTGTTGTTGAGGTTGCCATGGAGACAAAGGAGCCTGTAGGTATTGTTGAGGTTGCCATGGAGATAAAGGAGCCTGTAGGTGTTGTTGAGGTTGCCATGGAGACAAAGGAGCCTGTAGGTGTTGTTGAGGTTACCATGGAGATAAAGGAGCCTGTAGGTGTTGTTGAGGTTACCATGGAGATAAAGGAGCCTGTAGGTGTTGTTGAGGTTGCCATGGAGATAAAGGAGCCTGTAGGTGTTGTTGAGGTTGCCATGGAGACAAAGGAGCCTGTAGGTATTGTTGAGGTTGCCATGGAGATAAAGGAGCCTGTAGGTGTTGTTGAGGTTGCCATGGAGACAAAGGAGCCTGTAGGTATTGTTGAGGTTGCCATGGAGATAAAGGAGCCTGTAGGTGTTGTTGAGGTTGCCATGGAGATAAAGGAGCCTGTAGGTGTTGTTGAGGTTGCCATGGAGATAAAGGAGTCACTAGGTGTTGTTGAGGTTGCCATGGAGATAAAGGAGTCTCTAGGTGTTGTTGAAATTGCCATGGAGACAAAGGAGCCTGTAGGTGTTGTTGAGGTTGCCATGGAGATAAAGCAGTCTGTAGGTGTTGTCAAGGGTTACCAACACTATGAGTGACTATCTCGAAAGTGAAGCTCATGACAAATCGACATGAAACAGTTTCATGATGCGTTCATACTTTTTGATGTGTTCACTGTGTTTTCTGCTTCTTTGTTTTGTAGGACTTTGACGGCTTCTTGCAAAAGATTGACAAGCAGAAGGTTGACGACTGGCTGATCGCTGCTTCAGAGATCTCACACAGCTACAGCCAAAAGCTTCTGGTCATGACTGACGACGAGACGTCCACCACAGCCAGAGTCGTCCAGGAGTACAGCATCGATCCTCGTTACTCAGCCATCATCGGCACAGGATGCCTGAACAATGCCTCCTGCCTCCCGGAGGTGGACAGCTACACGCTGGTCAAAGTATTTGGACGGGTTTCAGGAGACGGACTCAGTGTGTCGGGCCTTTCTGGCTCTTCTCTGGCCAATCTGCTGCTGAAGACCCCACTGGCAGCAGCACCAGTCTTCTCTCTGGACGGAAACACCACCACAGACTTCCAACATGACTTCATTCGTGTTTCGATGGCCCGCTCCATCCAAGCAGTCCTGGAAGTAAACTACGGGAATCATCACATGTACCAGGTGATGGATCAACCCAACTCCGTCTCCACCTACCAAATTCCACAAAGACCAGTGGATCACAGCACCCAGTACGACCACCAGCAGATCCTCATCCTGGAAGACGACCCTGCCATCAGAAACGCTGCAACGTCTCTATTCGAGAAGCATCCGACCGTCAGCTCCGTCTATAAGCTGGACCAGAACCACAGACCCAAACTGATTCACGGTGAATCCGCTCCTTTGTCTGCAGACAGCAGACTGGTGCTGGTCGGCCACGGGGCCCGAGACGGCTCCGGGGAGATGAGACTGGGGGGGTTCACACCCCAGGACGTGAGTACAATCGTTCAGAGGACCTCCAGGGTCGGCGATGCGATCAAAACTGTCAGCGTGGTGGCATGTGACGTGGGGTCAGACCCAACCTTCAGCAAAGCTCTGCTGAAGGATCTCCATGTGAGCGCTGGCATCAGAACCGAGCTGCACGTACGGGATGGTGTGCTGCAAGTCCTACACACCGGAGAGAAAATCACCCAAGAAATATCTCGAGATGGAGTGGTCTGGAAACATAAGGACCACAGCAAGAAGCTGGTTGCGACTCTGGATCGGAATGGAGAGGTCATCATCAGAAAAGAGTCTGGCAGTACAGGAGAAGCAGTTTTTACCAATGAAAGAAACTTTCTGGTTAAACCAAAAAAAGGCCGTCGAAACCAAAACCAAAAAGACCAAGCGATTGTCGATCCAAATGTAAGGTCAGAGGAACCAAAAAGATTCGTTAACACGGATATTTTTGAGGGAGGAGAGAGTTATGAAGTCTCCCAAAGAAAGACTGCCATGGATGAACTCCAGGGATTGACCTGGAGTCTTTTTCATTCCGATCAATTAAGTCCAAGGAAAATCCAAGTCGACACCAACCTACCGCTGAAAGAACAATTCATTCTAGCAGAACGAGACGAGAACAATATCAGGTGGATGAAAAATGAGGATGAACTGAAACAAGTCCTTCCAGAATGTTATGAGGTCAGATCAGGAGAAGATGTTAGAAAAGTTGTTCATTACCTTGCAAACAACAAGAATAAGGTCACCCACGTCATGGTCGATGATTGGATCCTGAAAATTGATCCCGACAGTCTTTATGCATTTCCAGTTGGAAAGAAACTCGACAACAATCAAATGGGAAACAACAATAGAATTGAAGAAGTGAGGAGCTTTATAAACGCACAAGTGGGCAAAGAAGACTACGGCTCAATGAGAGGACGGATTAACAATAGAGGAGAATATGTTAACTTTGTGAGGAATATCTTTGAGGGGAATCGACCGGGGTTAGCAGCTTCCACTGAGGCCTGGTACGTCACTTATTTCACTGCATCCATTATTTCTGAATCTGCACGAAACTTTCGGACATTCCCTCTGGCACTTATGGCTCTCGAGATGCAACAGACTAAATTCTTTTTTGAGGATCATCCAATGGCAAGAGGAGGCAGCTGGGTTAATAGAGACCAACGAGGAAACACTGGTACAGCAGATCCTGGACCAGGCGGCAATCTGAAAAACCTGAAAGAAGTCACAAAGCTGGAAATGGACATGTTCATGAAGTGGAAGAAAATGCATGGTAGTAATGGAGTCTTAAAACCAATGGCTGAACTGGCAAAACAATACAAAGCCATCGGTGATCCAGATGTTAAGTCCTTCTCAAATAATTATGAGAATTTCATAAAAACGATTGAGGCTCAACAGCCTCAAGCATCTGGATCACTGGGAGGCTACGAGGACGGCAGTGTGGCACCACGAGACCTACGCTCAGCGTCAGAACTAGAGAGCTCCTTCAAGCATGAGTCCTATTTCTCCAGAGCCTCTGCATCAATGTCTGAGGAGATTCATGTGAAGCTGAAGGCGAAATATGGGGAACATCTGGCAAAGTTGCGTGTGATAGAAGGAAGCGCCCGAGTAGAAAATGGAGAGTTTGTATGCCAGTTAAGGTCCGAGGGAGCTGACGGTGGAGCCACCGAGTTCAGGACGGAGCTATCTGCAGAGAGTCGGCAGTACAGCCAGAAGATGCTGAAGAGCATCGACACAGCCGTGGGAGACATGGAGGTTCACAGCTCAAAACCTTCCCATCAAGTCAGCAAGACGGTGGAGCACATTGGAGATGCCGTTGGAGTTCTGGGTCTCCTGCTGGGGATGAAAGGAGCCGTCACTGCCTTTGAACATGGAGAGATCAGAGCTGGCGTGGTGGGGACTTTACAAACGGCACATGGAGTCGCGGCCATGACCACGGCTGTTATTGCAAAACAAGCTTTGTCCACGGAGACGAGAATGGCCGAAGCTGCGACAACCATCATGAAGAGCCCTCTCATGAAGAGAGCATTGGTAGTTGTCCCGATGGTGGGCATTGGATTTGGGATTTACAATGTGGTGGAAGATATTCGGAGAGGTGACACACTGGGATACATCGACGCTGCATTTGATATTGGCATGATTGTTTTAGACGTCGTTGCACTTGCTGTGCCGGAACTCGCACCGATTTTAATCCCGATAAATCTGGCTCTGTCAGTGGTCCGGATGGTCTTTGATGATGTCTACATGGCCATCAAGTCCGAACTGGACAGTCTCCCGGCTGACGCCGGAATCCTGCAAAGACTGGGCGCCGTATTTCTGGGTTTCGGAAAAGGTGTTTTGCATTTTGCAATTCGCGTGGCAAGTCTGTTTTATGATTGGGGCTACGAAGAAATTGAGAATGGACGAAGGCTAGTGGCACAGATCTCAGACTATCACGACTATTACCAGGTTACAGCACAGGATGGAAGGACTGCCATTGACTTTACTGCTGGTTCTGCATCCTGGAATGGAGGAGGTATTGACTTCTGCCTCGCTGACCAGGGGCCATCCAAGTTCTGCATGGACTCTTTTGCTTCTAACGGTAACAGGAAGACGTGCTGGGACATCAACACACAGGGAAGTGAAGACATTGTTCTCGGTCTGGGAGAATCGCATGGTTTGCAGTACAAAACTATAACCAAAAAACTTTTCATGTTTATCCCAGTGGGCTCTGAGACAGTGGTTTCAGGTTATGAAACTTTATCCGGGACGAGATACGGGAGCTACAGGGGAAACAGAGACGCTAACCGCTTCTTCGCAGTTCAGAAATCAGAGGACAAACATACCATGGAAGTCATGCTGAGCTACTACTACAATCTTTATGGGGAACCAGGTGATGATATTTTCTTCCTTGGTCCACAGAGAAGTTATGTTGAGGGTTCTGGCGGGAAAGACACGTACATCATTCCTGAACACGGAGGGAAGACCATCATTAACAACTACGACCCTTCCAAGGCATTGGACACGCTTCACTTCACTGTCGACTACAGCCACATTTCTGTGTCCAAATCTGGAAACAACGTTGTGCTGCAATACGAGGGCAGCCATACAGTGACCATCCAGAACTGGTTTTTGGGGGAACTCTATCGTCACATGACCTTGCTGTCAGGAGACGGAGTCTTGTTTGAGATTTCCTCCACTGTGACTTCCAGAGTTCATCTGGTGGCCAGAGGGATTAACAAGATGTTGGCCAAGACGGGTCAAACCGTCGACGCTTCACAGACCCTCTTACAAACTGTAACAAACATCCTGGGATCTCCGTTTGATGACCGACTTGTTGGAAACGCGGAAACAAACTTGATGGATGGGGGAGGAGGACGAGACCACTTGATTGGTGGTGAAGGAGAAGACGTATATGTGGTGAAGAGCCACAAACGTTCCACGGTGGTTGTTGAAAATTACTCCAGGGACGAGAAAACAGACGTGCTCTCCATAGAGGCTGGTCTTCATGCTTTCAGACTGACTGTACAAGGGGCCGACGCGCTTCTGACGGCTGTCCAGGACAACGTGGCCTTCAGGGTGACCATAAAGAACTGGTTCAGGTCGTCAGCAGACAGACATCTGGTCATCCTCACCAAGGATCTGATCACTTTCTCAATCTCAGAAAACAAGGCCGACTGCCAGGGGAGTCACACCTTCCTCAAATGCTTGAAGAGTCACAGCATCGACTACAGCCGCTCCACATCGTCTCTGCTGGTGGACCTTCAGGAGGACCAGGCTTTAAGCAGCGTGACCGAGGTCCGCGGGTCAAACTTTGATGACGTCATCAAAGGGAACAAAGAACACAACGTCTTCTTCCCCGGAGGTGGAAACGATTGGCTGGAGGGTCGAGGGGGAGAGGACTGGTACGTCCTCACACCAGGTTCAGGACTAAAAACTATCAACAATCTGTCCCCAGATCTGGACCTGGATCTTCTCTTCTTGAAAGAAAAGTACAAGAACATAAGATGTAGGTGTCAGGGACAGAGCATCTTAATTATGATAAACGACTCACTTACTGCTATTTTGAGGAACTGGTTTGTTTCAACGAGTTATCAGCACCTGCAGATCAAAACCAGCGACGGAATCACTGCTGGACTGAAGACCAACATCAGCAGCTGTGGTGGGACGTTACTGTTGCCTTCAACTGTTGATTACAGAAACCACCAGCCTGAGACTCTTAAGTCCGGCCCCTCTGATGTGGAGGAGCTGCATTGGATACTCAGACGAGATGGTGCATGTTACTGGTTCAGAAGCAGAAGCAGAAGCTCTTATGTGCTGGAGAAAGCTTTCTGTAGTGAACCAGTGGCGATGGAATTTGCAGATTCTTCTTTTGGGCAGACGCTGCATCGGATGGTAAGGCTACGTCTCACAGCCTGTTACCGGTACAGAGGCTCTCCTTCGCAGGACAAGGTGTTCTGTGGTAAAGTTGGCACAGTGATGAGGATGGAAGACACTGGTTCAGTCAAAGAAATGTTCGGCTCTGCAGGCTTTGACATCATGGTGGGAAACACCAAGGAGAACCTGCTGGATCCCTACACAGGGGGCGCTCTGATGTGTGGGGGCAAAGGAAAAGACACGTACGTCATCAAGCGTGGATATGGAACGGACATTGTAATCGATAACTTTGCGGAGGATGAAAGTATTGACACTGTGCTGGTGGACATGGATTACCTCCATGGCGGCCAAGTTCTGTTGGACTCTACAAATGAGGACCTGATGGTAACAATCATGACAGAAGAAGAAGCGTTGACTTTCACTCTGCTGGGCTTCTGTCAGAACTCCAAGTTCCAGCACCTGCAGCTTCAGAGTTCTGACGGGGTGCAGTTCAAACTCCAGGCAAACAACGCCACAGGTCCTTCCTTCCAGGCAGAGGCCTTCAAAGTGACCCTGAACCAGCCGGAGCTGGACTGCCATCTGGACCTCAGCTCTCAGAGAAACCTCTCAAAGGTCCACACAGTGCAAGGCTGTTCCTCCAAGTCCAATATGATAGTGGGTAACAACCAGGACAACATCCTGATTGGTGGAGGGAAGAAGGACATCTTGTATGGTGGGGGCGGAGACGACACTCTCATAGGAGGACTAGGAAGTGACGACTTGATTGGCGGGCTGGGGGACGACACCCTTTATGGGGACGATGGAGACGACACACTCGTGGGAAACTCTGGCTGGGACGTGTTTGTTCCAGGAATGGGGGCGGATGTGATGGATGGAGGTCCGGGCAGAGACACTGTTGTGTACCGCGGCGACCATCAGAAGAGGGAAGGGGTTTACGTCAACCTGCTGACTGGACAGGGCCGCCACGCCGATGCCGAGGGCGACGTGTTGAAGGACGTAGAGACCGTGATCGGCACCATCTACTCAGACGTCTTAGTGTCCGGTTACGAAACTGCCCTCCTGCAAGGCTCCGACGGAAACGACGTGTTGGTGTCCACTGGGGGGGATTACCTGGTTGGAGGCGACGGAAGCGACATTTACATGCTGGCATTCAAGAACGCGTCAGTCACGATTGACAACTGTGCCAAAGACAACGCCACCGACATCCTGTACCTGAACTCAAGTCCAATGTTTGACTGCCAAGTCCTGGCGGACAGAGTCCTCCTGAACTTCTACCAACCGAACCAAACGGCCACCGTGACTCTGAAAGGCTGGACCAGCCACCGTCATGAATGTGGTCATTTGAAGGTGGCGTTCAGAGGGGTGGTGGTGTCAGTGGACCGGCTGCTCCTGGACTGTCAACTCAGACAGCAGGAAGTCAAAAGTCAAAAGTCGTAGACATCTGTGGGATCGCACACTCTCGCTTCCAACAGTCCTCATTGATTTGATCCTTCGCTGTTACTTTATCGTCAATCGTCATTGTGTGCTTTGTCGTTACGGTCAACAGACATCAGCATCGTAGAAACACGACTTGGCCGGTCAACAACAGCCGGTCCCCTGTGGAGCAAATCTGTCCTCTTGTAAAAACACACAGAAACTGATGTGTTGAACCTCGTAGACCTGCAGAAAGTCACAATCAACATGTTATGTAATCTCAACGGGGATTCCTGCAATGTGTCGCAATCTCAAACCTCTGATTTCCTCTCTTTCACTTCCAACGTGAACAAAAGTCAAGTGTGTTTAAGTTTCTCATGTTGGATTTTAATAAAATCTCTTGAATTAAAGGAAGATTGTTGTTTAATTCACTAAATGAGGAAAAGGTTTGTTCGCTGCTCACGTCAACAAGGTGACCTGGAATGAAGATTCAGCCTTTTGCACAATGTGGTTTCCTGGTGGACTCTGGACCCGGCAGACCTTTAGGTCCTGGTCGGTTCAGGGGACTCTGGACCCGGCAGACCTTTAGGTCCTGGTCGCTTCAGGGGACTCTGGACCCGGCTGACCTTTAGGTCCTGGTCGCTTCAGGGGACTCTGGACCCGGCTGACCTTTAGGTCCTGGTCGGTTCAGGGCACTCTAGACCCGGCAGACCACAGAACACATATATAAAGACCCAAATGACTGTGCTTCGTTTGTTACTTCCCGTCAAGCAGTACTGGATCCATACAACACCCAGTCCTTGTTGACTTTCTGAGCTGGACTTTCCCTGGTGACCCGGTGCAGCAGGACGTCTGTCCAGGAGACGTGTTGTTGTCTGGGACAATATTAGTCTGATTAGAGGACGACTGATTCCGGGACGCTTTGATATGAACCCTCGACTCACTGCTTTGATCTGTGTGGCCATTTTGAAATCAAAGTTCAACCTTTGGCAGTAAAGTGTGACTTTGTGAGTCGTGTCCTTGCAGGGACAAGAGGCTGCAGGGACGAGAGACTGCCGGGACAAGAGGCTGCAGGGACAAGAGACTGCAGGGACAAGATGCTGCAGGGACGAGAGACTGCAGGGACAAGAGGCTGCAGGGACAAGAGGCTACAGAGACGAGAGACTGCAGGGACAAGAGGCTGCAGGGACAAGAGGCTGCAGGGACAAGAGGCTGCAGGGACAAGAGACTGCAGGGACAAGAGGCTTCAGGGACAAGAGGCTGCAGGGACGAGAGTCTGCAGGGACAAGAGACTGCAGGGACAAGAGGCTGCAGGGACAAGAGGCTGCAGGGACAAGAGACTGCAGGGACAAGAGGCTGCAGGGACAAGAGACTGCAGTGACAAGAGGCTGTAGGGACAAGAGGCTGCAGGGACAAGAGGCTGCAGGGACAAGAGACTGCAGGGACAAGAGCCTGCAGGGACAAGAGACTGCAGGGACAAGAGGCTGTAGGGACAAGAGGCTGCAGGGACAAGAGGCTGCAGGGACAAGAGACTGCAGGGACAAGAGGCTGCAGGGACAAGAGGCTGCAGGGACAAGAGACTGCAGTGACAAGAGCCTGCAGGGACAAGAGACTGCAGGGACAAGAGGCTGTAGGGACAAGAGGCTGCAGGGACAAGAGGCTGCAGGGACAAGAGGCTGCAGGGACAAGAGGCTGCAGGGACAAGAGACTGCAGGGACAAGAGGCTGCAGGGACAAGAGACTGCAGGGACAAGAGGCTGTAGGGACGCGGGAAACGTCCGCTATTTTTCAGGAACAGTGTTGTTTGGATATATGGTTGGTTATTAGCGTTAAATTACTGTAAGTAATAGATTACTGTAAGTAAGAAATCACTGGAAGTCATTTATGAAAAATGGGGTGGGGGGGGGTTCAGTCGTTCTCATGGAATCAGAATGTAAACATTAGAACCGAGTAGAAATCAACTCCAACTGATCCAGGACATTGATTGGCCCGTTCATGGATCAAAGTCCTGAAACATCAAACAGCAGGACACGACAAAGTTTAGACAAGGTCACATCAAAAGGTCACATGAAAGGTCACATCAAAAGCTCACGTCAAAGGTCACATCAAAAGGTCACTCAAAGGGTCACATCAAAAGGTCACATCAAGCTCACGACAAAAAAAACAGACTTTATTCAAACTTTATCATTCTGATTATCAGATTTTATTCAAAATTATCCTTTAATACCACAAAAGAAAACAAGCTTCTAGAAAATCAAATGAAGATGAAGATGAAGAGGCACCATCAGAAAGTAAAGTGCAGCATCAGGAAGAGGAGGAAGAGGAGCAAGAGGAGGAAGAGGAGGAGGATGACTGTCAGCTGATCACAGATCTGATCAGGGATGCACCGATACCAGTAGCAGGTCCGATACTAAACAAAGTACTCGTATGCGTTAAATGTTTAAAAGTTTTACGTGACGTCATCCGACCACGTCGTCGAGACGAGCAACGTTCAGAGATTCAGTATGAATGAGAACAACTAAAGTAAGAGGCAGTGAATTGTGTTCTGACAAAGTGTCAACAGGAGGATGGTCCTCACACATGCTCTGCGCTACGCTAATGTAGCCTGTAGCATAGCAGAGTGGAGAGATGCTACGCTCTGATAATGTAGCTTGTAGCATAGCGCAGAGAGAGAGAGAGAGAGAGCGATGCTATGCTAATGTACACTGTAGCGTAGAGCGGAGAGAGGCACTACGCTCTGCGCTACGCTAATGTAGCCTGTAGCATAGCAGAGCGGAGAGATGCTACGCTCTGATAATGTAGCTTGTAGCAAAGTGCAGAGAGAGAGAGAGAGAGAGAGAGAGAGCGATGCTATGCTAATGTACACTGTAGCGTAGAGCGGAGAGAGGC